>NC_045618.1:34323836-34626866 GCF_009829155.1 Mustela erminea | reverse complement strand
CTCTGCCTATAATTTCTTCCCAGAGCAGCGGCCGTGCTAATTACCTGTGGCTACTGTAACGAGTCACACAACTAGGTGGCCTAAAAGCAACAGAGTCTTGTTTTCTTACAGTTCCGGAGCCCAGAAACCTGAATGGAGTGTTAGGGGCCCGAGCTAACTTGGGAGGACCCAACTGTGCTTCCTTGGGTGTCTCCAGGGAGAACAGTCTTCCCGCCTTTTCCAGCTTCTGGCGGCTGCTCATGCTCCTTGGCCTGTGGTCCCATCACTCCTGTGCCTCCGTGGCCGGTCTCTCCGTGTCTGTGGTCACATTGCCTTTTCCTCTCTGTGTGTCATTCTCCTTCTTACAAGCAACTTGGGGTTGCATTTAGGGCCCAGCTGGACTGTCCACGATCATCTCTGCATCTCAAGTCCAAACTTCACCGTGTCTGCCAAGTCCCTTCCGCGATGTAACACGATGGTCACAGGGTCCGGGGATTAGGACGGGGCTGTCTTTGGGGACCATCATGTGGCGATCGCAGGCTTCTGATCCATTCACCACTTCGGCAAATATCTGTTGGGCACCCACGATATGCTAGGCTCTGTTCTGGGCAACAAGAGGCATGAAGACTTAAGAAGCCTTTTCATATGGTCTCCTGCAGGGTGAGCTACCCCTTCTCTGGGCTCTGTCCCTCCTGGAGCACGGTGTTGTGACATAGCGCGATCATCCCGTTCTATTGCATCAATACCTGGTATAGACCCGTCCTCCTCCGTTTCCCCGAGCCGCTTGGAGGTTGAGCTGACCTCTCACGCCTGTACTTAGTGCAGGATGGGACCTGTAGACGGGACTCAGGGAACAGGTCTCTCATTGCTACCCTTCTCATTCTTCCTAATACGCCTAGGATTTCCTTAAATACTAAGATGGCTCTAATAACACCCTCTGCCTCCGAATTAAATGTTCAGGGTCTGGTTTTCCCAGTATTCATCTCCTTGGGCCTGGGTGACTGGGGGGATAGCCCTCGTGGGCACCTGCCACCCTGCTTGGCTTGGTCCCCAAAACTGTGCTATACAATGATCTAGTTGATGCTTGTCACTGCCCATTTCTACTGCCCTTAGGTGTCGGGGGGAGTGCAGAAAGGGGAAGCTGTGACGTCTGGGGATTGCTGTCTGCAGTGACTCCCGAGTCACACTTACGAGGGCTTTTCCTTGCATGGTCTATCCAGTGCCCCACGCGTGCTATGCCAACACCATCAGTTCAGATCTAGCAAAATGGGGTTTCGTTTCCATAGGTAGAAATTCCTCAGGGAGAAAGATCATGTCACACACACACACACACACACACACACACACACACACACACACACGCCGTGACTCCGTGGCCTCCCAGAAGGCCTCATCAAGTGAACCTGGGGGTTAGATACTTGGAGGCCGGACTGGGCTTTCCGAGCTGAGTCTTTCACTCCTCGGATGACTTTGGCCACATCCCTATGTCAACTGTGCTATTTAACATTTGTGTTTAACTTGTCTCCAGCTCTGCCTTAGATGAGTAGACACTTACTTTATTTTTTAAAGATTTTATTTATTTGTTTGAGAGGGAGCAAGAGAGAGGGAGAGTGCACAGGCTTGAGAGAGCAAGAGAGAGAGCATGAACAGGCGGGGGCGTAGAGGGAGAGGGAGGAGGAGACTCCCTGCTGAGCAGGGAGCCCCTAGATCACGGAGCTCCATCCCAGGACGCGGGGACCATGACCTGAGCTAAAGGCAGACACTCAACGGACTGAGCCACCCAGGTGCTTCAAGTATAAATTTACTTTAAAAGGAAACATTGCATCTGTACCATAGATAGAAAACCAACATCGTGATGGGATTCAGGGCAGGCTGCCCCAGAATGCGCCACTTCAGCATGTGGGCTATTTCAAGCTAAACACGCTCAAGGCCCAAGAGGGTCAGGGACAGCTCTTACTGCCCATACAGAGCTTAAAAGACTTTAGATGGAGTGCCTGTACCAGGAAGAGAGCTATTCTTTTCTCATTTTCCTGGCACTCGTCTTCCTCCCCTTCAAGTCCCAGAGCCCTACCCACTTCTGCTTAGCTTAGGGTGCTGTGTAAGCCTCAGTTACCTGACCATCTGCAGGGGTCTCCTGGCTTTGTGGTCCTCCCAGACATACAAATGTGAATCTGCCTTACGTCAGTTCAGTTAGCAGACCAGCCAAAGAACGCAGAAGGGAAGAAAGGAAAACTTTCCCCTCCCTTACCGTCTCTTAGCATAAATAGAATGTAACTCTAAACAAACATACTAAAAACAAAATAATATTACTCACCTACAAATTGAAATAAACGATGCAATGCAGGGTAATAGAAATTGAATCAATTCACAAGGTCTAACTGATCCACAAAAATGAGATCCTCAGTGAGGAAAAAGGGATGGTTTAGGACCAGCCACTAATAAAAGAATATTAAGCGCGATGTCATTGGAGTTAAGATGACCATGGGTTTCTATGTCAATTAAATTCTAATTTTTTTTTTTTTTTTTTTTTTTTTTTTTTAGCTTGGGAAGTAACCAGCACTGGGAATCGCATCTCATACGCATTCATAGCCAGAAAAGGTGCCTTCCCATGGTCCCGATGGTAGACAAATGTTAAACAAAGTATTTTAGTATGCAAATCTTTGGGTCCAGGTAAAAGTTTAGATGCATGCAAAACTCATTTCACGTGGAGTTATGAACCGTAACTACAAAAATGAGCCCGTGAACCCACCCGCATCTTAGGGGCTTTGCTAATGAACAGCTCCTCTCCAGAGAAGCTTCCCGTCCTTGCTTCCCTCCCGGCCTCTCCTCTGGTAAAAACTGTCCTGAATTCCTTTGCTTTTAAAAATACTTTAACCATCGAGAACATTCCTGAACAGTATATTGTTGAAATTTGCTTGAATCGGAGCTTCCCAGAAATGCCGTCATGCCCTTACCATCTTCTAGGAGACGGGGGTAATCGGCGATGGCGTTATCTATGCAATGAGAGGCTCCTCCAGAAGGAACTGAGCCCACTCGGACTGCGTGCGACCGCTCGGATTAATCCGCAAGAGGCAGCAAGCGCGTCACTGAGTCCTAGTCTCCTCAGGCAGATCCAGTCTTCACCTTCAGTGGAATTCGAGGGTGGGTGGCATGACAAGCACGATGGTTCCTCCACCTTCCATAGCCCAGCCACTTCCTATGGAGAGCAGTTAACAGCTGCTGGGACTGCTCTCCTCAAAGGGCTGCTTGCAAGACTGGCCCTTCGCCGACATCCAGCAATGGGAGTTGGCGGGGGGTGGGGGGTGGGTTCCCACCATTCCTTAGTGCGAGGGTGGCTCGCTGTGCCTAAACCATCCAAGCAATACGGTTCTCGCTCAACACCTGCTTTCTTCCCGCGAGTCTGGCATTTTGGGATGTGGCGGCAGGGGGCGCCTCTGTGACCAGTACCCCCTCCCACCTTCCCCCAGTAAAAGCCACCGGCTCTCTAGTGAGCTTCCCTAGGAGACAGCATTTCACGCGTGCTGTCACAAATCATTGCTGGGGAATTAAGCACCACTGGGGGGGCTCCAAAGGGGGTTGACTCTGGAAGCCTGTGCCTGGTTTCCTCTGGACTTTGTCCCGTGCACCTTTCCCTTTGCTGATTTTGCTCTGTGCCCTTTTGCTGTAATAAATCACAGCCATGAGTATGACCGTGCCGAGTCCTATGAGTCTACCTGGGGGTGGTCTTGAGGGGCCTCGGAGCTCCTCCAAACCGTCTGTTTCCTGCACCACATTGAGACTCGGAATAGAGTAGCCTCTGCTCTGAGATTTATACTTTGGGGGGTCTGAATCTCTCTCTTTCTCACACACACACACACTCTCACACGTGTGTGCATGCCTCTGACACTTGGGATCCGGGGTTCAGAACTGGTCCAGCACCATCCGTAACCCTAAGACCAGCTCTGTAACAATCACCATTCAGACCCCAGGGAAACCCTTCTGCGCATCTCTCGCTGACGTTTGGGAAAACTGAATCAGACGCCACGAAGGTCGTGTGCTCTCCACTTTTAGCAATGTTGGAGGCAGACCGTGCTTCAGAGAGCAGGGCGGACTGGAGCTGGCAGAGGGCTGGGTAAGAGAAAAGGCAAATTAATTAACTTGTCAAATCCTTCCTCTCAGCTTGAACGCAGTAGATCCTTGTATAACAAATTACTGTTTCTCAGCGGCGCCAAGCATCCATTCTCTTGCTTCTCTTCATAGTCCCATCCCTGGTTCTGGAGATAAGAATTAACACAGTGCTCATAGCACTTGCGAGTGGATGCTGAAACATATTTTCGTCTAGCAGACAAGCCATATTACTCTTAAATGTGCATATATGCAGCTCAAAACAAAGTGTGTGTGTGGTACGGCATTGATTCTGTTCACTGTCAGCTAGACGGACACTGAACCATAGAATCACAAACTGTTCTATTTTTATAAAAATATTTAATATCCAGGGGCACCCGGGTGGCTCAGTTGTTAACCGTCTGCCTTTGGCTCAGGTCAAGATCTCAGGGTCCTGGAATCAAGTCCTGCATCGGGCTCCCTGCTCAGTGGAAAGCCTGCTTCTCCCTCTCCCACGCCCCTGGCTTGTGTTCCTTTTCTAACTGTGTCTCTCTCTGTCAAATAAATAAATAAAATCTTACAAAAAAATTTAATAACCAAATTTTTAAGAAAATAAATTCAAAAGTTTCAGCTATATTTAAGTACCTTTGACTAAAATATTTTGCATTTATTACGATTTTTATTTTGCTTTTTAATTTTTTAGCCATTTTTAGTATTTTAGAAGAGAAATAACTCCCACTGAAATCCTATCAAAACATAACTTTAATTTTTCCAATTTTTATATATATTTTAAGGTACTTTAAAAATGAAAGTACATTCACCGTTTACTCTCTTTGAATACGATCGCCTTTTATATTCCAACCATTAGGTGATTATTGTCCATAGAATCAAGTTTTGTGAAAATGGACGTACTTGGGGATTTTGCTGAAGTGAAGGCAAAAATGTTATGAAATAAATATGAAGTAATAAATGAGCCGTGTCTCTGTTTATTTTCATACTTCCCCAGATATGACCAGCCCATTAATGGAACACTCAGACTAATAGTTAAATTCCGTTGTCTTTAATGGAAGACTTTCAGTTATTTAAAGGCTACAACCGTACTAGTTTTTTCACCATGTGTGGTTACGAAGACCTTTTGGTCCAGGTGGCGCATGGGACATCTTAGTTCAAGTGATAGTCGGCGGTCTAAGAACTTGCACGTGTAGACCCATGGTTTGCGAGGCCTGCTTGTCCTCCGCCCTGGCCCTGCCAATGTTCAGGCACATCTGCTTGTCCTCCACGCCCCCCCACTCCCCCCCGCCCACCCCACCTCACGTACTCCTGCAGGAGGACGTGGTTTCTGGCGAGGCAGGAGCCCCTGGTGTGGAGTGCTGGACAGCCGTGTGGACCAGGCCCCAGCTGACTCTGTGTGCGTGAGTCATCAGGGTCCAGGCCATACCAAGGCCAAGGGAGAGGAAAAGTCCCAGGAGCATCCAGTGGCCTCAGTGGGAGGCCCAGAAAGACTTCCTCCACACACCCTTTAGCTTCTGTACACAGTGCTGGAAACAGGGTGCTGGGCAGGAGGGTGGTTTGATGTTAGCTCTGCTGCTTGCTAGCAATGTCACCCTGAACAGATTCCCTTAACCTCTTTGATGTTGTTTCCGCATGTGCAAAATGGAAAGACTCATTCTCCTTTTTCCATGGTGTCATGAAAATTGGAGATTTGTATTTGAAACACACAGCGTGTCCCTGGCATGTGGCTTAACACATGTTAGCCAGGGGTTTTGGCCCGGGAAACTGAGGGAGGATGTCATGCAGGAGGCTGATGTCACACTGGTGCCCAGGAGGAGAATGAAGACCCAGGCATCCTGATGCCCAGGCTGACGTTCTTTCCATTTTCTGGGGCCTATATACCCCGGTTCCTCCAAAACACACCTGCGCCCCTCTTGACACCTGGGTTAGGAAGGATGCTTGCTCTCTGAGCTGGGAGGTGTCTCGGTTGAGGGCCAGTTCACTTTCTTCGGGATCTAGCTTGGAGGATTTACAGCCCGTTTGAGTGCACACTGGAGGTCCCCTTACCTGTAAGTTATTCCACTGGTAATTAGATTTCTTTCTATTGTGGGAAGCCAGCATGTGTAAATCCACAGAAACCTGGGACCAGATGATATAAGGGTCACCTGAGCCTCCACACTGCCTAAAATGCATCTTCCAGGAAAATGATTTCTCAGGGCACATAAGTTACTGGGCTCCCAGGGTAACCATAGCTCAGGCTCTGACCATTCCCGTAATGCTGTGTTCAAGTGATGTAGTGTTCATGGCCCCCTCGGCAGGCTGCCCGCCTTGCCCTGCTCTCTGAGTAGAGGAGACGTGTTGACACCTGCTGTTGGTGGATGTGATAAATGCAGAAGGAGGGGGCAGGGGGTGGGTGGGGGAACTGCGTCCTTCCCAGCCCACTTTTCTTCCCAGGCTAGAGAGACTTGAGTCCAGGATTCTTACCCTTCAGGTGAGGCACTTGGAGGTCAAAGGCGTTTGGAATCATCGCTCACATTGCTATCTATTTGCAGAGGATAGAATCAGGTACCTATCTCATGCTGTGTATTATAACACATTCCAGATGGACTAAAGATTCGTGCATTGAAAATCAAATATTAAGAAATTAAAAGAGTGTAAGATTATGTTTACATAAGATTACATGTAAGCCTGTCTATCTCCCTTTATATCTATTTGCCTGTGTATCTCTCTGTGTATCCATGTATCTGTCTGTCATCTATCAGTCTATCTGTGTATCTGTCTATCCCTCAAGGCCCAGTAAAGGGAAATGTGTCATGTCCCTATTTCATCTCTATCTCTATATCTTGGGGTGAGGAAGGGCTTATTAAACCTGGCATCAAACCCAGAGGCCAAAAGCATTTGGCAAGTTGGACCACCTAAAAATTAAAAAGCAAAACATAAAAGGCCCCGCAAAACTGTACTGTGAAAGGGGCCATAAAAAAACCCCAGAATACAAATGCATAAATGACAGCTGGGGAGAAAGTATTTGATACCTATACTAGCAGGAAAATTGTGAATACTTACGCTGTAGAAAGTATTTCTCTAAGTCAATCAGAAACAACAAAACAGACAAACAGGAAATGTATACACACACCCCAACAACAAATGACCCATTGAAGAGGAAACAAACATAAAAAGATAGTCTATCTCACGTTAACCAAAGAAATTTAAATGCAGACAACAATGAGGCATCGTTTTTATTTTTGCCCACCCGATTAAAGAGGTTGGTAACCTTCAGAACTGGGGAGACTAAGGGAATGAGCAAACACACCGTGTTGGTAGGAATGTCAATTCCTGTGACTTTTTGAGGGTAATTTGTCAAGAGATATATACACTTAGAATGTGCTTATTGAATAATCCAGCCATCTCTCCTCTGGGAATTCATCCTCCAAAAGTCATAGCATGAATGAGCAAAGATATACGTACAAGGACATTCTTTCTACTGTGGCTTAGGAGAACAAACATTAGTAAAAGTTAAAAATTCTCATCACAGAGCACAGTATATTTATGTGATGGAATTCAATCCAACTATTAAGAAACAAGGTAGATCTGTGTAATAAGAACTAATGTTTTCCTGAACATTTGCCACAGTAGGCACTTTTCTGAGTACTTTATGTATGTGACCTCACTTAATCCCCTCGGCGCTCTATAAACTAGACAGTGTTGTAATCACCCATAGGCAGCAGCAGAGGCACAGAGAGGTTATTAAACTTCACAGGATCACACAGCTGTGGGAAGTCAGAGCTGGTATTTGAATCAGGCAGTGAGGATCCTGAGGCATGGACTAGGAAGGTGGTCACAGATAAAAATTAAGTGTTATGGGATAAAAAAGCCAGCTGGAGAAACATACAGCTTAGCTGTATTTTGGTGAAAATGTGTGAGAACATATATAATATGTATATTGTTTATATGTGTGTTTGCTTTGCTATAATTATAGGAAGATTAATTTGTGGGAGAGGCTGAAGGGGCAGTGAGAGTAGGTTGGTTTATTTTCTTCCTAAAAAAGTGGTGGGATAAAAAAAAATAAATAAAGCTAGCTGCTCAGTTCCCTTCTGTTTTTATTTATTTTTTTATTACCCGTGCCCACTTCACTTGAATGGAATAAAAATGGCCCCGTCTGGTAACAAAAATACATTCTTGAAAAATCACACATCTAGTTCATGCCAGAAATAACAATCCCAGTTTGGAAATAGAGCTTTCAGTAGTTACTATTTAGCGGTGGATAAATTATTTTAAATAAAGGCTTTAAAAATGATCTAAAAGGTAGCATGTCATCATTGCAGAAATGGGGAATTATGGAGCTGGTAGAGTGAGGGGTCATCTAGTTGGTTCTGGGAAGCTGGTGCCTTTCTGCCCCGTGGTCCAGGTATTTGCTTCTCTGTTTTCTTCCCAGTGCCCTGTTTCCACGACATCCTGCTCCAATCTCCGGTACCCGGAGCAAAAATGGTCAGGGACCTGGGGTCACCATGCAGTTAAAGTCCCCTGAGCCAACTACGTGACATTACGGGGTTAGTCCAGGACCGACACCCTGTCCATTTGCTGGTGGTTAGAGTCATAGGGTCGCAAGACCTCTAGCTGCTGGACTGGAAAGGGGCTCTGGGCACGGCAGGCACTTGGGCTCTGTGCACGTCTGGGTCAGGTGTGGAGCAGAGGCGTTTGCCAAGGCTGAAGAGCAGGAGGTGGCCAGGGCATGGCGGACTTCCTGAGCCTCGTGAAGACCAGTGGAGCTCAACTGTGGGTGGGGATGGGGGATTTTGCTCCCGAGGGGACTTTTGGCAATGTCTGGAGACATTTCTAAGTTGATCCAACTTGGGGGGGGGGTGCTCCTGGCATCTAGCCAGTAGTAGGCAAGGGGTGTGTTGAACACCCTGCAGTACACACCAACAGCCACTCACCCAGGCCCACACCTCAGTGGTGCTGAAATTCCAAAACCTGCCCAGAATTAGATCCCTCTGGTCAGCCTTGCCGCTGGAGGGGTGGGGGTCCCAAGGGTCCCGCATCTGGAAGTTCCTTGGCTGGACTGTTCATATTCCAGTGGTGAGGCAGATTTGTCCTAAGGCCAGGTGGAGAGAACAAGCCCAGCCCTCCTCTCGCCCGCCCCCCGCCCCGCCAGGGACTGTATTTCCGAGGAGCTGGGAGGAATTAAATTCTAATAAAGATTCATGTTGATGCAGTGCTTGACAGGTGAAAGTGCTTCCTCTGTGCTTGAGTTTAGTACAGATTAGGGTCCTCTGCTCTCCCCCCTCCCCCACTTATTGTCCAGGTCATGGGCTGGTGGGGGAGCAGGGGGAAGGCTACACCTGCTTCTCATTCTCCCATGGTATCACTTCCTTGTCATAAGACTCTTCACGTTCTCCCTTTGATCGTAACCCAGTGATTCAAACCCTGCGCGTTAGGCCAGGTTCCACTTCCGAGAGGGAGGCTTTTCCCGGCAGATGCCAAGGCAAGCAGGCCTTTTCTCTCAGTGCCGTGGCGGACTGAGGTGGGTGAGCTTGGCTGGAGCAGGGATGCGGTGAAATTGGATGGGTTACGTGTGGGTTTCGGGTACCTGATAAATACAAGCTTGGAGGGAGGGTGGACAGTAAGAGCTGGCCGGGGAGGGGGGACTGATCACCATGTGTCAGGCATTTCGGACCCAGTAATTCATTTGCTTCTCATGACAACCCCTTGAAGTGGGTTTTCATGATCGCATCTATTTTTCTGCAGAAGAATTCGAGCTCAGAGAGGTTAAGGAACTTGGCGAAGCTCATGTGACTGGAAAGTGGGGCTTCCTGGGTCATCAGAGATTTGGCAAGGGCAAATGTGAACTGACTGATGTTAGACTGGCTTGGGAATCTGGGCCCAGGATGGGGCGGTTCTAGGTTAATGGGCACTGCTGTCATCCTATTGAGCAAGGTGGCTTCAGGTTGGGAGGAAGGAGAGGATGAGCACGGCCACTGGACAGAACATCGCTCGTCTGGGGACTGCAGGAGCTAGGGTGAGGGGACTGGGAATGGGCAAGAGGGGGCAGAGGCTGCCAGGGACCTGCAGACCAGAATGGGGGCAGAAAGAGCTCAGAGAGGCAGAGAGGGGCTCTTCTCTGCATCACATGTGTGCTCTGTGGCTGGAGAAACGGGACATCCTGTGGTAAATGGCACGTGACTTCCGGGAGGCCATCACCCTTCTGTCGATGAGCAGATGGTCTGTGGTCAAATGTACTACCAGGGTGCCAGTAGCTTCTTGGCTCCTTTAAAGGATTTGGGAAGTTGCCTCTCTGGGCAGTGCATAGATCAGAGTATGGGCTGGATTTCTGCCCCCTTGGCGAGATGTCCGTGAAGGACAGCTGTAGAGGAGGCCTTGGCTCCCACAGTCGGCCAGCGGGGAGCATGTGGCCGGAGAAGGGACTCAAGGAGAGTGGGGTGCTGAGTCCAGGCGTGCCTCATCTGAATATACAGCTCTGGCCTTGGGCTGGCACAGGACGCTCCCAGAGAGAGGATCACTTTCCTTTTGGTTCCCTGGGGTGAGGGAAGGGATGCTATGGGTGATGTGAGATGGAGCATAGAAAGGGGAGAAGCTTGGCTCGCTGTGCCAACTTCATCAGTAGGTGCTTCAGCATCCTGAAGCAGTAGTAGCCAAATACTACAGAGTGATTTGTCACCACGAGCCAGCCATTGTGCTAACCTTGCCATGATGGGCAGTGTTATGTCACCTTGCCTCGGCGCCAGCCTCCAGTTCTTCAGCCTAACACTAATCTGGGTGTGGCTGTGAAGGTAGATGTCATTAAAGTCCCAAAGCCGTGACTTTCGGAGAGATTATCTGGGACAATCTAGGTGGGCCTGGTTTAATCAGTTGAAGGGCAAGGCCCAAGAGCTGGAGCTGAGATTACCTGAGGGAGAAGAAATTCCATCTGTGGAATGCAGCTTCCATTCGTGCCCAAGTGTCCAGTGTGCATTTCTGATGGACGCCCTGTGAACTTAAGACTCACCCAGTCCCACAAATGCAGGAGCCAATTCTTTGCAATAGACATACCTCTTGCTAGTGTTATCTCTATGGTTGAACTTGGACTCCTATGCCTTTGCGTGGATCCATTTACCCAGTCCTCTCCAGAAACACTGTCAGAGCCACTCTTATTAGTCCCTTTTGAAACTGAAGCCCTGTGAGAGCATGCAGCAGGGCTGGCACTCCCACCTCAAGCCTTCTTCCTCCAGTACTTTCTCAGCCCTTTCTCCTCCCCACTTTCTCAGCCGCCACCTCAGAGAATCGCAGGGAGGAAGCCCTGTGGGCAGCAGCCGGCGCTGCACGTGTGACCAAGGTGAGACACACTGAGCCGCTCTCATTGGCTTGGGACCAACATGAGGGAGGCAGCCGCAGCTCCCCCCGGCACGTCACTGCGGTGGTGGGATGGGGCCGGGAACACATGCATCCCAGCATCACCTCCGAGTGGCAATCTGTCCTTTACCCCGCGCTCCTTGACATTCCGAGTGTACACAGAATGTTCCCCGCGTCTTGCCGTTGCTCGCATTTTGCTTTGGAGTTATCCTCTGGCGGTTTATTCTCAGTGTTTTCTCACAGGGCTGAGCTTATTAAAATGCACTGAAATGTTCACTATCTGTCCTCTAAACTGAATGCCTTTCTCTGATTCATTCATTCAGAGTGACATCTGAGTTCTCGTTCTCAGCAAAGCAGTGCTCAGCTTGCTCTGAAGAAGAAAGGCAGGTTGTGGCTCAGAAGGAACTTGGGGGCATCAAAGGGCGTGGCCACGCTCTCTGTCTGTGCGCACACCACACCCGGGGGGGCAGGAAATGACTCCTTGAGACTAAGAAGTTAAAGACAAGCCTGTGGGTCCAATGTTTTAGGCGTTGGTTTTAAATAATTTAAAATCATGGAGTACATTTCTGTGGCGTTTGACTTGTCTCTGTGGAACAGCTCAGACTCCAAAGGCTGCTCACCTCCACCTCCTCCCCCTGCCTCTGCTCATAGCCGTATGGCTTCTCCCCTCCCATGCCTGCAGTCTGGGGTGTGGGGGACACCAGCGGGCTGGGGGCTGGAGGATGAACTGTACCTATTCCTTGCAGTGACTTCTGGGAAATGCAGAATGGAACAAGAGTGAACGTCGTTGTGGGTGTGATGTGTGCACACACGCATGTATGTTTCCCTGTGTTGGAAGAGGGGTGGGACAGCAGGTGGAAGGTGGGTGACTCCTAACAAGCAGGGACTGAATCTCTGTTCCAGGCCAAGAAGTAGGTTTATTATCTATTTATTTATTTATTTTTAAAGACTTTATTTATTTGGTGGAGAGAGACGCAGCAAGAAAGGAAACACAAGAAGGGGGAGTGGGAGAGGGAGAAGCAGGCTTCCCGCTGAACAAGGAGCCCGATACGGGGCTGGATCCCAGGACCCTGAGATCATGACCTGAGCTGAAGGCAGACGCTTAATGACTGAGCCACCCAGGTGCCCCAAGAAGTTAGGTTTAAAGTTAGGGGACAAGACTTGGGGTCTGAACTCACGGGGCCTCAAAGATGGGCTGGGGGACTGAAAGCTCAGTCTGGAGGAAGTAGAAGAGGAAAAGAGACCAGTGCCCATGACTTACTTAGTTCCAAGGACTAGCATATTTTCATTGTTTCTCTGTCTTTGCTTGTCAGTTTCTGTCAGTCTCTGCCTCTCTCTCTCACACTCTTTTGAAGCAGAAAAGCTATTGGGTAGCTCACAAAATCACCCGGAAAAGGAACACAGACCTCCCAAAGACCCAGGCACAAAAAGCAGAACCAAGGGCAAAGTCACGGCCCAGAACCAGGCCTGGAGGGACAGTACCGTTCATGCCCTCTTGGTGCCCAGATGTTGCCTGCTGGCCCCGCAGCCAGTATCGCTGCTGGACCCTGGCTGCTGCCCACACCAGAATCAGGGAAGCTTTTCAGAGACTTGGCATGCCTCTGCCAGGAGCCTTAGAGGTGATGGGAGTCTGTAAAGAACCCAGCTGGCGAGGGTGGGGAGAGCTAGATGAGGCCTTGGGATTCTGGTTTGTTGCTGGAAATAGAAGGGACAATTACAGTCGAGTCTTGTGCTAGTTGGGCACAGAGTGCAGAAGAGAAATTTCAAACCTGAATTTTATGCCAGAACATGAGCAGTCCCTTCCCTAAATTCCCCTAGAGGTATTGGGAGATCTCTGACCTCTAATAGGCTGGGTGCATCAGTGGGACATCTCCTGGATGCTCTGGTTCTGCAGGTGCAGCGTCTCCTCCAAAGCGAATTGGCCACAGGGCATTGGAGATAGGGAGAGGAAGGGGAAGTGAATGCCAGGATGAAAGAGAATGGAGATTCTGGAATTTTCTAGCTGAGAATCCCTGTGTTTTTGTTTCCTTTGGGGCATAGAGTGGAGACTCGGACCTCCAGGACTCTGGTCCTCAGGGGTGGAAAGTGGGGATGGTGGAGTGAGCACCAGTGGGAAGAGGAGCCCGCCGTCTGTGCAGGCAGGCCGCTGTGGCCAGTGCAAGCCTGCTGTGGGAGGGGAGGCTTCCAGAGTCGGGGCGTGTAAGTGTCCCCAGGGCTCAGCCCAGAAGGGAGGTTGGACCCTAGGAGAGCAGCTGAAGGGTGGCCTTGTATTTTCCAGCCAGTTCCTATGAAATGACCGAGAGGGCCGGTGGGAAGTTCAGTCTCCCCAAATCCACAGGCTGTGCGGCGCGGGGAATACGTGGAGTGCCTGTGTTCCCTTCGTTGCAGCGGAAAACCAGATGTGCCTCTGCCAGGCCGAGAGCTGCAGAGAAGACTTCTGGGAGCTGGCAGGAGAGACAGCTGGAAACCTGGGATCTGCTCTGCACGAGGAGAGTTGGCTTTTAGCCTATGAGAACTTGGGGGTATGTGTGTGTGTGCATGTGCATTTGTGAGCTGTGTATACATGTGAACATGTGTGTATGCATGTGCATATGTGGTCAAACACATGTCCACGCACACATGTGAGCACATGTGAACACGTGTGCATGCACAAATGCATACGTGGACATGGGTGTTCAGGTGTGTGCCTGCACGAATGTGTACACATGGATCCGCGGGAATGTGTGTGCATGTGTGACTATGTACACATGAGTGTGCATATGTATGCACACACATGTGCAAACATGCATATATATTGTGTGAATGTGAGCGTGTGTGAACATGTGTGCACGTGTATTATACATGTGTGTGGTGGTCAGGGAAGTGCAGAGGCTGGCCCTGCCCCAAGCCTCCCGTTCACACCCACCACCAGGAGGAGGGAGGAGGGCCATTTCTCTTGATGAATCCTTGGAGCTGGGGCATATCGCAGAGGACACATTTGCCCAGAACAAAGCAAAACCCTCAAAGGTTCTTTCCTGTCTCTGATTCTAGAAAATTACCGGCCCTTTCATCTGCTTGTCGCATTCACAGTCTGCCGATGTCACAGCCGTTTTTCATCTCCTGGCATTTCCCTTCTCATCCTTTCTCTTTTGTCCCTCTGTCTGTCCAGGCTGCTTTGCCTCTCTGCCTTTGCAGGGTCTACAGTCCCTGCCTCTGTCTGTCCCTCCCGCCGCCTTGGCCAAGTTCTCAGTCTGTCACTTTTTTCTCTTCTCCTCCTGGCTCGTGCTGAGCAAAGTGGCTGTCAGGGCCATCTCTCCCTGGAGCTGAATCCCAGAGAAAAACAGCGTTGGAACCGATGTGTGATTTTGGCTCCCTGTCTGATTTTCCTCCATTTGGTCTTGAACCTCCCTTGCAGCCCTGGGACGTCTGGAGGCCAGCCGGGATGTGTGCTGGGCTCTGGAGCTCTGGGCTCCCGGTTTCAGCACCGAGAGCCCCCACCCCGTCTCCTGACTTGGAGTGATCCCGTCATCTTGTCTTACAAATTGGGATCGCTCCCTGCATGCGGGCTTTGGTGACAGCCACCAGATGGCAGGGACTGGTTTTTATAGTAACTCATTAACCTCTTGCCATCCTACAATTAAGAAAGCATTTAATTGCTTTTTCTCAAGCCGTCCTATGAGTGATTCGGGCAGTGTGTGTTTATCACGTGAACCAATTTGCAGTGAGAGCCTGGGGGAGTGGGAATGGCGGGGTACGGTGAGCTCAGACGTGGTGAGCACCCTGGGCTGCCCTGGACAGCCTCTTGGGACCTTCCGGGAGGAGGGAAGCACCAGCCTCAGAACCTTCTCCACACAGATTGGTTTCCTTCTGGGTTGATGGTGTGCTGGAGACGAGCCGTGAATGCACTTTAGAGATTATCTTGGTTCTCTCATTTAACTGTCATGCACAGAGAGAGATTCAGGCCCGCTGGCTCTCAGCACCTTCCAGCTCATGGATGTAGAGCTGCCCATGTGCAGGGAGGCAGGGGAGTAGGGCCCACGAGCCCCCTCATGCAACATAGCACGTGACATGCCCCCCTCAGGACCTCTGACTTCTGGGGAGCAGCTGGACACCCCAGACTCCCGTGGGGATCTGTGCTGGTCAGCTTCACAACCAGGGCCTCACTTGGGGCGGGTGTGTCTCTCCCGGGCTGCCCGCAGTCAGATGGGGTTCACAAGTTGCCCAGGACTCTGCCTGTCACATCTTTCGGCAGCCCCGTCTTTGGCGCTGGCAGCTGGCCCGGCCCCTCTCCAGGCTGAAGGCCAGTAGCTCTCAGTGGCATCACTCCTTGGGCGAGTCCCTGCAGTGGCAGCCAGGGTTCATGCTGGAATGCCTCGGGGGTAATGAGACAACCCCAGATACCTCCTGTCCTCTGCACAGACTCCAGGGCTGGGGGCGGAGACTGGGGGTGGGGGGCAGAGGGTCCAGCCAGAGTGTGGGTGGGTGTGAGCATTACAGGACTTGTATCTACTCATTCTCCCTTGGCATCCTTCAGGGAGAGAGAACACATCCGGCCTGCTTTCCTGGTTCTGGAATCCTTTCCCACTCAGGGTCGGCCAGCTCTGGCCCCCAGATGCCTCCTGGAACATCTTTGTGCGGGATTGCGTGGCTACTTGTTGTCTGGCCTAGAAGGAACCTGGACCTCCAGAACCTGGTTCAGAAGACAGGCCACAGACTTCAGAGACATCCTGACTGGGGTCCACTCCCTGCTCTGACACGCACTGAAAGTGGGACCTCGGGCAAGTCACCTGGTTTCTCTCGGTGCCCATTGTCCTCTGTGAAACCCTGTGGTGGTGAAATTAACTTGTCATGCAGAGCCCTAAGACCTGGGGGTCCTGAAATGCTCATTCGTATGCGTTGCAGGTTGGATTCCCAGGAACGCAAACTCTGAGACAGAGTTTAGCGCTCAGGGTGTTGATTAGGGAGGGCTCTTTTTTTTTTTTTTTTTTTTAAATGAAGTATTTTTTTTAGGATTTTATTTATTTATTTGACAGACAGAGATCACAAGTAGGCAGGGAGGCAGGCAGAGAGAGAGGAGGAAGCTGGCTCTCCGAGGAGCAGAGAGCCCGATGCGGGGCTCGATGCCAGGACTCTGGGATCATGACCCGAGCCGAAGGCAGAGGCTTTAACCCTCTGAGCCACCCAGGCGCCCCATTAGGGAGGGTTCTTGGGGTCAGCGGCCACAGAAGGGAAGGGAAAGGAGCAGATGCCGGTGGAGGGAGAAGCCCACGTGCAGCATCGCCTGACCCTCCCTCGAGGGGCCCTGGAGCCCTTTACCCCCTGGAGGTCAGCACTCGGGGGACTCAGTGGGAGGGCTCCCAGGACTCAGCTCATACTGGAGCTCAGAGCAGCGGGTTACCGTAGCCAAAGGAAGCAAAGCCAAACTGGCAAGGCAAGGTTACAGAAGAAATCCAGAAAACCAGGCTTGCGCTTCCAGGAGTCACAGAGGACACACTTAATCCCTGCAGCCACAAACTGTGACAACACGTGTGACGTGTTTGCCAGACAGGGAAGCTCCGTAGAGACTCTGTGCCCCCGGTTTTTGCTGGGAGATGCTGGAGATCTGGTCACATAGGCACCCTCTGCCTGCCTCGTAGTAAACTTCCAGATGCCCAGGGGGAAAGCAGGTGTTCAGCATAAATCATATTGTTTGGACACTTGAGGCACAGTGAACCCTTCTTATCAGGGAAGCTCCCTCATACCCCAATTCCTGGATACCAGCCAAGGGTCAGCCTTGCAAGCAGGCATTTCTAAGAAAGTAGTCTCATGTGGTTATGGTAATATTTTTCTTCATATTTCTCCACCGCGATCAGTCATCGGAATGCCGTGCTCCAGCGGAAGAGGTGTAACCTTGAGCTGAGGCAGTCCCCGAAGGACATGACCACCGAAGGTTGCCTGCCACAGCCCTCCCAGCAAGACCTTTGTCCAAAGGCATCTATCTACACCCACGTGTCTGCGGCAGGCACAGGCGTGAGATGAGTAAAGCATGTTCTGTGGCTGGCGCCCGAGAGCTCAGCTGTTGGAAATGTGGCCCCTGACGATCAGGCCATGTGGCCTCTTGTAGATCCTGGAGAGCGAAGCTGAGAGGGAGCCCCTGACATTGTTCCTCCATGAATCATTTATAGAGTGCACTTAGGTCAGACAGCGGAAGAGAGGTTGTAGAACGTGGTGTTCCGGGGTGGAAGTAAGCTGGTGCTGGGGAGATGGCTTGTCTCTAAACAGATAATCAGAATGGAACATAATAGGCTGATGGTAAAGACCTATTTGCTGAGCTGAATTGGTCCCCCTGACCTTCTCTTCCCCATGCGGAGAGCTATGGATTTAGAGACATAAATAGGACTTGGTTTCTGCCCTTGCGGGCTCACTGTATAGTGGGGAGACTTCATGTGCAATCAGAAAGACTGATGGTTGAAAGAAGCGAGGGAGTGGGGAGGACCTGGGTGACTCTTGTGCCTGGTAGGAATGGAGTGAGAATGGAAGGCTTCCCAGAGGAGGTGTCATTCATGTTGGGCTCTGAAGGATGAGTAGGAGTTAACCAAGTGCACAAAGAGAGAGGATGGGGACTTCAGGAATGGCCAATATAACAAACGTCGAGTACCTTGAAGCCCATGGATCCTTGCAATCCCTAGGAATTCATTCTAGATCAGGAAAATTTCCCAGAGTCATAGAATCTCAAGCTGGTGAGAGCCTTAAAAGCTCCCATTGCTGAGTGTGTGTCTGTACCAAGTTGTTGGGAACTCTCTGCTCGCATCCCTCTGATGACAGGGAGCTCACTATCTACTAAGCCCATATATTCATGCAGATGGCTCAGCATTTTCACCAGGTCTTTCTCTACTGATCTGGCCTCTCTTTCTTGGTTGCTTCCACTCATTGATTCTGAATTTATCCTTCTGAGCTACCTAGGACAAATTAAAATCTTTATGGAATCCCGAGGGTCTGTAGGTTTTCTACTGCCCTTCTCCTAGAGGTGAGACCCTCCATCCAGCCTCTGGGAGAGGCAGGGGCTGATGCTGTGCTATTGCAAGGGGGCAGTGCAAGGAATAAGGTGAGACTCTGGAGCCAGACCACCTGGGGCGGAGTCGGAGGCTAGCGTCATCTAGCGTCACCTGTCTGTGCCTCAGTTTCTTCATCTGCATAGTGGGGATAAGGAGAGTAAGTGATGCCACAGGTTGCTGGTGAGGAAGAGTTGACTGCATGCTGGTGAAGTGCTCAGAACTGTGCTGGCAGACAGACAGCACTCAGTGTACCCGCTTCAGCTGCTGTGGAAAAGTGACTCAGATGGCTGCCAGGCCACAGGAACAGTGCCACGGCCCTATCAGACAGAATTAGATGCACAGAGCCGGCGTGGCTGGATGAGGATGAGGCTTTTTCCTGAGAATGAAAGCCATCCACTCCTCCCCTCTCCTCTCTGCCTTCGTCACCTCTTGTCAGCCCTTGAGCTGTCTCCAAACTCTGCCATGGGTGGGGGTCACCCTTTGTGACTTGGAATAAAAATAGGTCCTGAGTCGTGGGAAGCCTGCGGCCGGGTTCTTCTGCCGCTGAATCCCCACAGCAGCCACAGCCTTAGACCGACGCGTGTTCTGCTGTGGCTCATGGGCTGTGTGTACACACATGATGCAGCGAAGTGAAGTTCAACTTGAACCACACTCACGGCCTTTCGGAGGCTCCTGGGCTACTCCCTCCTGCGAGACGCTCCTCCACTGCCTTCTCCCCCTGGGTTTCCTGACTCCTCTTGCTCTCAGGACCATCCTTGCCTTTGTCCCTCTCTTGGTTTTCTCTGCTCTGTCACTCCTGTCCCTTAAGATCCTCCCCACCCCCCCAAAATTGAGCTCCTTTTTATCAGAGGACAGCTCTGGGCCTTCTACCTGCTACTTGGCTGGGACCCATTTCTGTAAGTCGGAAACACGGGCAGGACTCAGCAGAGGGTCTGACCTGTCATCTCTACTGTGATCAGGCTTTCCTTGGGGCTCCCCTGCCCACCCAACTTGGTCAGTAAAGAGATCCAGACAGTGATGTAATCTTTCCCTGATATAAATTATTCTATCCCCGACCCCCTTTATAGGTAGATGGAGTTACTGTTTTTTACTTTTAAAAGCAATTTAAAATCTTGCCTTCTAAGCCTAGAATATCTTCTTCTTTCTCCCTGACTCTTCAGATTTTTCCAGGAGGAGAATCTCTTCCACGAAACCTCCCCAGTCATGCGGCAAGGCCCCCATTTGACCATTACTTAGCTGCTACCTGGAGTAAGGTCATCTAAGTCCCAAGCTGGCGTGACTTGTCACTCCGCCTATATTGCCCTTTCTCAGAAGCCTCGGGAGACTCTTAAAGTTCCCAGGAAGGTGGCATGGGGACAGGAGGAACAAAGACTCAGAGAGGCCCGGGTTTAATCCTGACTTCCCCACCTGCTGGCTGTGTGGCCCTCCACCAGTTACTTACCCTCTCTGAACTCAGTGCTCCCCTTCATCAGAGTGGGAAAGATGCTTGTACGACACCGTGGCTGCAAGGACTCAAGTGGGGCACGGATGTCCAGTGTCCCAGCGAGGGTCTGGCACGGAGGAGGTCGGGCTTTATAAATGCGGGTTCTTGGAAGAACCCGCAGACTAAGTGAGGGGCAGATCAACGGCCGTGCTAAAAACTGAAGGGAAGTATACTTACTGAAAACGTGGGAGGCAAGGGACAAGAAGAACAAGCTGGAGCCTCAGGGGCCCCTGACAGACGACAGGGACAAAGCCTCTGTCAGGGGCCTATGTGAGAGGCTGACACACAGCAGGCACCGAGCTGCCTGCTTCCTTTGCCCTCTGCCGCACAAACAGACCTAAAGGCCGCTCTCCAGCATCTTCTTAGGTTCCCTGGGGCCCTAGGGCTTGCTCAGACCCTGAGGGAGACAGGGCCGGTGGCAGAGCAGACACCAGGGGAAGAACACACACAGGCCTGCACACCCGACGAACCAAAAGACCATGGGCCCTTCTGAGAGTGTGGACTGAGCCTGGGGGGTGCAGTGGCCAGCTCTGGCCCTTGGAGCCTCAGTGTCCCTGCTGGCGCAGGGAGCACACTGGGTTATGTGACCTCCAGAGAAGACCCTTCCATGCATGTGTGTGTGTATGTGTGTGTGTGTGTGTGTGTGTGTGTGTGTGTCCTTGAGAGCTCAGTGCACTCCAATTGGCAAATTCAGACCTTATTGATTTTGAATATGTAATTTTTTCGACTTGCACGAGACTGAAGGCAACTCTTGCATAATTCACACAGAAAAAGGCTTGATTCACTCATGAATAGCACTGGTGTCGTGATGGGAAAACCATTTCCCTGCCACCAGGCTGCCTCTCCACTGATTCCTCTCAGGTTCCCCCAGCAGCAACCGAGCCTGCACTTCCACAGGCAGCCCGCTCTCCCACTCTCCAGCCTCAGCCTCTCCCTCTGGGCTTGGGCCCCCCTTGGACCCCAGCACCCCGCTCACTAATCGGATGTTCACTGTGCTCATCCCTTTATCCAGTCCCTGATGATGACTTTAGTTTTTATAATCATATTTTGAATATGAACTCCTTGTTGAATTGTTGCTTTTCGTTGCGACTTATTACTCTGTGGAAGCGTGTCATCATCTTGACTCTGACTAATTATTGCTTCAAAATGGCCTTCCGTTGCTCCTCGTGATGCTCTTCCCTCAGGTCCTGGTTCTCCTTCGTGTGGTCAAGGCCCCTCTTGTCTAGTGTTGGTTTTCCTCACGTGGTTGGGGGTCCTTGGTTGTGTGCTCACATGGCACCTGGGCCTCCCTGTTTCTCGTGGGGCTCCTCAGGTCTTGGATTGCGGTATTTCTCTGCACCTGCTTCTCCATCATTTCAGCCCACCCCATCCCCCCACCCCCCCCCCACTGCCTGGCTTCCAGGGATGCCTCAACTTTTCTGGTCTGTCAGCCCCACTCACCCTTCCTTCCTCCTCTTCTTCTTCCCCCTCCTCCCTCGCCTCTGTCTTTTTCCCCTGCCTCCTCCGCCCCTGCCTCCTCCTTCTTCAAAAGGTATCAGTTCAGTGATGATGAAGACATTGGCAGGAGGGGAGCATATGGCTGCGCTCGGTCGGGTCTCTCTTTTGGCCGGATCCTCGTGTGTCTCTTTGGAGATCCTCACAATAACCCACAAGACAAGTACCATTTCCCTCTTTCTGTGGCTGAAGAAACTGAGGGGTTCAATGATCCTGGGAGCTGCCCAGTGAGAAGGGGACAGCCTGATATCAGGTCTTCTGACTCCAAGTTCCAACGCATTAGTGTTCCACATTTTTATTTATTTTTAAGATTTTATTTATTTGAGAGAGAGATCGAGAGCGAGTATGAGCAGGGGAGCAGTAGGCAGAGGGAGAGGGAGAAGCAGACTCCCTGAGGGGCCGAGAGCCCGACTGCAGGGCTCCATCCCAGGACCCTGATATCATGACCTGAGCTGAAGGCAGACGCTTAACCGACTAAGCCACCGAGGTGCCCCTCCACCTTTCTGGAAGCTAGAGACCTGTCAAACTGCTCTCACTGTTCAGAAATTCTGGCTCAAATCAGTGGTCCCCACGTGACGGTCTGCTTCCCATGACATCCCCTGCTTGCGGGAATGTTCTCGTAAGCTTCAAGTCTGCATAGGTTATTCAACAAGTCAGAGTGACTTTCTTCCCCCAATGAACCGAACTTATGATGCTTGGATGACATTGTCTGACTTACTAAATTGTTTATCGACTTTTTTCAAGGCAGGAGTTCTTAATAAAGTAAATGAAATAGTGTGGTCATTGTGTGGAGTTTAACCTGGAAACCACCCTTCAGAAATGCTGGAACATACGAGAAGCTACATCTCTATGGGAACTGAGACTTTCAGACAAAAGACGGAAGTTCCACTATGTCCTGGGGGGACTGGGCGGGGAGGAGGTTACTGGGTTCCCTGAAGGCTGGGACTTGAACTTTAATAGGAGACTGTCCAAGCCCATGGCTCCCTGGTGGGTGCCCGGTTTAGTGTGAACACTGGCCCGTGAGCATGATTCTTAAACGGCCCTTTGAGCCACTCTTGAGGTCCGTGTTCCAAGTTCCTAGGGAAAGTGAATCGGGAAGCCAAACCATGGGCCCTAGAAATCAGCTGTGGTTACTTCTAGAGGGAACATATCCAGGATGGTGCAAAGAAACCCCCTGTACCTATGAGAGTGGTAGCTGAGGGGCCGGGAGGAGCTGTGAGCTGGAGAAACAGAAAGGTCTGTCTTGTAGTGGGTGGCAACCCTGGGACTGTGGACCTGATGCCCAAACAGCTAACTGGGTGGGGCTCAACTCTGGAGCCTGGAAGCAGCCAGGGGGTGCGGGTGGACCGAGGCGCTGGAGGCCCAGGACACAAGCGCCAAGCTTCTCCAGAAAGTCCTCACCCAGGGAGCTTCGAGCTGCTCCTCAGTGACGGTTTTCTACCTGCTTGGGCACATCGACAGAACGGCTCCCTGTGGAGTTAGAGAAGACCTCCTCCCTCCATTGGGAGGAAGTATGTTCCCTACCTGTAAATGAGGATTTCTGTGTGTGGGGGGGCTTATACCTGCACGCGTGTGTCTGAGCTTCGGCTCCAAGCGGGGGCAGGAAACGGAGACCGTATCTAGAGGATCTGTTGGCCGAGCTCTGGCCCAGTGTGCTGGAGACCGTGACCGGAGCAGAGATGGGGTATGGGGTAGCCCTGGCGGGACACAGCTGAGCCTTGACTGGGTCCTGGCCTCTCGTGAGGCCAATAGGGACAATGTACTGTGCACTCCTAGGTGCGTCTTATCTGTGGGGTATACATTTTGTTCCAAAACAAATAGGGGCTGTCGTAACTACCTTGGGATGAAGTGAATGCTGGGGGAGGAGTCTGAGGCAGCCGAGAAGCCAGGCCAGGAGGCATCCTAAGGAAGACCATGGCTTGGGGCTGGGTTGGCCCCCCTGGGCTTAAGGAGTAGCCATTTCTAGTAATAGTTGTGCATTTTCCTTGGGCTTGTAATTCCTTTCTCCTACTCTCAGCCTCCACTGGAGAAAACTGGCGGTGGGGGAGTTAAGAGGCATGGGGTCCCCTCCCTGAGGCTAGGGGCGAAATTCATGCACAGGGAGCACATTCCGATAAGCCCCTCTCTTAAAGAACTAGCCCCAGCTCCTTAATGTGGTATCCCAGGCCCTCTAGAACCTGGGTCTTCCTGTCTATTCTTTCGCCACTAATGACTCCTCCCCACCCCTTCTGCCTCTCCATGTTTCACTCATGCCAGGCACAGAGCAGGTGGTCAGGAAATGTGTGTTACTTAAATGGAACCGAGCAGCCATCTGGGCCCAACCCCTGCAGGTCCCCTCAGCTTACCGTCTCTCTTCATACGCCCCTGCGTACCAACGCCCCTGCGTACCAACGCCTCCCACCCTCAAGGTTTTTTCCTCTCTGTCTTCCTTTGTATTCCCACCATTAGGCTTGAAGGAGGGGTCTTGCTTGCAGTAGCCTCCAACCTGGGTGAACCCTGCTCAGCCTCTCCCCATCTCCCATAGGCCCTACTCATCGTCACCAAGAAATTCTCTGAGGTCGCTGCGTTGATCCTGTCCGTCTCTGGCTCCAAGTCCTTATTGGTTCCCTGTGGAGTAGAAAATATCCAGACTTCCCAGCCTGGCCTTCCACGATCTGATATCACCCTACCTTCCCCATTCTGCCTGGGACCGAAGGCACAACAGCCAAATGAGACCACTTGCCTTTCTGTTGTCTGCCCCTGTGTCTGGAATTGCTGTCAGGGAGACCTCCTGGCTCCTTCAAGAAGTGGCTGCGATGCCAGCTCCTCCCTGCCGTCTTCCTTCCTCCTCTCAGCTCAAAGGCTTTCTGCTTCTCAGCTCCATGTGTTTTCAGTCTCTTGGCACATCTCTGCCGCCATCTTGCCTCAAGCACACAAGCCGGGCCTGCAACTTGGTCCCCTTGGTCTCTGCAGTGCCCATAGCAGATATTTGCAGGGAATAGGAGCTCAATAAATGTTTGTACAGTGAATAACTACGTCATTCTCTTCCAGCACCCTGCTTTCTTACAGGGACGCTCCAATCATCCCGGGGGAAGCATTCCCTTTCTAACATTGCTTCCCACCACTCGTCAAAATTAGAGTAAGTGCTCTGGGGCTTGGGCCCTGAGCTGTCATGTTGCTTCTGGTACCACGAAGACGCAAGGTTAAAAGTGACCCCACAGGTGACTTCCACGAGTCTAACACATTAGCAAGTTTCCACTGCCCGAGACAGTGGGGTCTGTGCTCCCAGGCAGGCATCACCCTGGCTTTCCAGTGCTCTGTCGGACTTCTCAGGCCCTGAGCCCTGGCTTTGCGTCTCCCTCTCTGATTCGACCCCTCCTCTGGACCACAGGGCCTTGGGGCTTGGTGTGTATCCCTCTCGTGCTCTCATTTGCCTGGTCTTTCCTGCTGGGGTGCTTTGGACACTGGCCACGGAGACCCCATTGGCTAGTGTCAGCTGAAGGGAGTTTACTGGGACCATGTGGCTGAGCTCATAAAATTGGGGTCAGTGCTCCTTAGCACTGACCCCAGTGACAGGAGCCAGGACAGTGTCCAGGTGGGGTGAGGGTCTCAGAAACAGGCACTGGTAACAAGAGGACAGTCCTCAAGGAAACGCGCATTGCTGTTATGGCTGTGCAAGTGATCGCCAGCCACTTTCAGTCTTTTGAAGGCTGTGTAGAAGGGCTCTAGTGGACCTAGAACATGCTTCTGTTTCGACCTTCACTGCCCTGCCTCCTGGCTATGTTCTGGTCACCAGAGCAACCCCCCCAGCTCTGCCCATCCCCCCCTACCCACCCCAGCCTGCCCCGGCTGCCCCACGAGGGGCCTCCAGCCCTGGCTCCCCTCCCCCAGGGTGCCAGGCAGCCCTCCGAGCAGTGACCTGAGCAGCAGGAGGACAATTAGCCACCAAGGGAATTGTCCTCCTGGTGACCCATCCTCTTAGAAAGGAAACCATTTCCTGGCTTAGCCAAGATGATAGGTCATTAGTGGCCAATAATATAAAGCAAATTTGGATTCGATGAGTCACTTTAAATTTCATAAGCCTTGTATTTTCTTGTGGCACCAAATGTCTAGGCACAATTCTGAACACTCACAAGAGATTTGTTCTTACAGTGTAAGTGCAAACTTGAGGACGATTTATAATGAGCTAATTGTTCCTCCTTCCGTGGCATTGGCAAAGTGGTCTTTAGGCACAACAGACATGTTCAAATTGTTGATCCCAGTTGCTACAAAGCCCACAGAAGCTTCCTGGGAAACAGGTCTGAGCAGAAGTCATAAACACGGGGTTCTTAATTTCTACCCACTGGACTTGCGGCTTCGCCTAATGCTAGCTTTCTCCCTAATGAAAGGCAAGGGAAATATCAGCTAGAAATGTCATAATCAGAGCGTTTGCCTAGTTGGCTATTTTTAAGCACCACAGGCTTTGCTCGAAATGAAGGATGTGCATTAGCCCAGCAAACGCCGCTGGTGGATGTCAACCACGGCTCCCGTCTGCAAAGGTACAATTGAGAGGACAAAGAGTGGGCATAAATAATGGATCAAGAGTGGCTCCAATGAGAGCCCATTCGTCCAGCCGCCTCAAAATGAAAACACGCCGCCGATGACTCATTGGATAATAGTAAATATGACGGGCTCATAAAACCGCTGGTTCCCACGGGTGCTGTTCAGCAGCCTTTGTCTGGTCTTGAGCTTGTTATGTTCGGAAGCTACCAATTTAAGCCTCCCCTCCCCCAGCAAAGACGTGGCTCCTGGATAGAGAGTTATTTGGGTGATTTGCAAAGTCTGGATGGCGCAGGGAGAGGTGGGCTGTTCTTCTCCCCTGACGGTGCCCTGGGCCTGGGGCCAGTTCAAGTGCGGGGCCCCACAGAGACCTGGATGCTATATGGACTTCATTAAGGGGAAGGCAGAGACCTTGACCCCAGGGAGCCCGAAACTGAGAGAAGACATGGCCTTGACATTAAGTAAGGGTCTGCGTCCCACCTGGGAGATGAATAAAGAACATAAACACGTCTTCCCTCTACCATCGGAAGCACTGCGAGCCAGAGTACGACTGATAATAACAGGAAGGACACACATTCTGGAGGAATATGGCCACAGTGAAAGCGGTTTTCTGCAAACGGGGGTGGCCACGTGGGCAGAAGAATTGGGCTGGTTCTCTGAGGTCTCAAGAGTTTTCCTTAGGACCATGAAGGGGGGAGCATAAGCAGAACGAGTTGGGGCAAATTTCCTCAGGGTTGGTGTCATCTGAAAATGAAATGAAGTCTCCTATCATTGGAGATGTAGCAGAATATACTCGCTCATTCACTGGTTTTTCTTCAGCCATTTGCCATTCCTGGACGCCCTAGGCTTAGACTGGGTGTCCAGCTGTCATAGTAAAGCAGAGGGACTAAGTGCTGGCTTCTCCTTGCAGGTGGGCTTGACACCGTAAGAGGCAGGTTCCTAACTCAAATGCCTCTTGTGAGGAGTAACTGGTAAAGAAGAAACCAGTCCTAGCTCTTTTGCTGAACCGTACGTGCGAAGGGGCAGAGGTGGGGAGATTAGAACATGTGAAGTTTATGTGCTTTCCAGGTATCGGGCTAGGTGCTCTGCCAAACAGCTCTGGACTGGAGGCTAGGGATGCCGTGACTGGGTGACCTTGGACAAGTCACTGACTCCCTCTGGTCTTTAGTTTTCTTCAGAGACAAACAGAAATAACACCTACACTTCCACAAAACAGGTGAAAGGAATTAGTCAGTTAACTAACTGATTCATGTATCCACTCAGCAAACACTTTCCCAAGGCACCTCGATGTCAGGCGCTGTGTTAGGTGTTGAGGAAACAGACGGGTGGGACCAGGCTTGCCTTTGAGTGGTTTGAGGCTTCCTCTGGGAGGCGAGCGTGCAAAGAGGATGGTGTGGGGTTTGATGTCCACCAAAGTGGAGTGAGCAAGGGACTTGAAAAAGTTAAGGGAGGGAGTGGAGAGTAGGGAGGTGGAGGAGGTGCGCCATAGCTGGGAGCAGCTGGAGAGAAGCATAGATCCTAGTATATCATTATCGTCATAAGCACAGACTAGCCGCTTGCACCGGACCCAGGCGACAGGAGGAGAGCTTCCTGAGATCTGTGCAAAACCGCAGTCATAAATATCCTGGCCTTTTCCAGGGTCATTTTCCCAAAGGAAGCAGACTCTCCATCACTTTCTAATAGTCTTTGCACCTGATGAGAAGACCACAGGGAGTGGGAGCAGAGAGGGGCCGGGAGCCAGGCTCTTGTTCGAGTCACGCCCACTTGGTGGTCTCCTTCCCCCACAGCAGCGCTGCACGGCTTGGGATTTCCGTGTGTGACTCAACGAAACTGCAACTGATTACAGACCTTGGGATTTAGGGTTGCCAGCAAACACCGAATTCAAGAACAGTAAATCTGCAAATGACAAGGGTCAATTATCTTCAGGAGGCATCTGCTGTAGGCTGCAGTGTTCCCGCGCTGTAAGTGACTTGGGGGCGGGAAGGAGAGGAGGATTGTCTTTTCATCTGGCTCTGGCCCTCCGAATCTCACACATTGTGAATCCTTGGGAAATACAGAGGCTGCTGCATCCAAAGCAATTGCTTTTGCTTTGCACGCACTGAACTGGATAACTCGGATGACGCTACCGACTACAGGGGGCAGAGCTGCATTAAAAAAAAAAAAAAAAGACTCGGCACCTGACTAGCTGTGTGAATTTGGGCGAGAAACATCATCTCTTCATGCCTCAGTTTGCTCATCTGTAGAATGAATACAAAGTCGATGCTGATCTCGTGGGTACGGAAGGAAAGCGAGGGAACTAGTAAGCGCTCACTAAACGGTGAGCAGCAGCAGCCTCTGATTATTATTGCCCCACCTTCGCCTCGACCACCGTCATCACCTCCACCATCACTCTGATTCCTGCAGGCCGGGGTGGAGGGGCAGCCCCAGCACAGGTACTGGGGGCAGCTAGAACTGTGCCTTTCTCCAGCTCTGGGCTTCTCGAGCCGGAGCATGCGGCGGAACCAATAGGCGTCCACAGATCGTTGGCCCCACCCACAGAGTTTCCCGCGCAGCACGTGGGGGTGTGGGTGGGGCCTGGAAATCTGCATGGCTAATGAGTCCTCAGAATTCCCCTTTGAGAACCAGCGCCCTAGATTTCCCACAGGGTCCCGTCCAGGTGTATCCAAGAATCAGCACTCTGCACATCGTTTGCCCGCCGGCTCAGCGGGCTTTCAAAGGCGGCTGTTCCCACGGCGAGGCCCAGGCCATTCATCACCGTGGATTCGGTCACTTCTGAAGTGTTTCCTCTTTCCTAGGTGAGGATCATTCACCAAAGTTCTGGAGCCTCCCCCAAGCTTCTCTGGAATAAATCAGAGGTAGCCCAGGTCTCTTGGGTTGTTACCCCGTGAAGGCGGGAGCTGGTGTCCTCTGTTCTCTGTTGTCCTTCTTGGGCTTAGGACATTTTATCAAGTGAAATGAGTAAATCCATAGAGGCAGGTGCCCCAGCCGGAAGCTTCTGCTTGTTTGCCGCATCTCTGATGCCCAAGGAGGCCTAATAAAGGCACTGTGTGGGGGGAGTTACTGTGCTTCCCTTAGGAAGTCCTCACTGGACAGCCCAGGTCGTAGAAGCTCTCCTTACGTTTAAACACTGGAAAGGGCATCGGCAACAGGGTCCCACGGTGAGCCCCACCGTGACCATTACTCAGCACCACCACCTTCAGGAAGCCTTCCCTGAAAGCCCCTCCCCTGCTGGGTTTGTTGATCTTTCTCAGTGATTTGGCAAGAGCACGGGCATCTCACTACCATCTTAGAAAAGGTATCCTTCCCTGCATCAGTCTCCTCCCCACTACTCAATGGAGAGTTTTGGCAGAAAGGCAGTGTGTTTTCTTGCCATTTGATGGCTGTTTGTTGAGTGAATGTGGAACTGTGTGACATTATGGCCAATAAGCCTGTATTGAGCAAAGTCTGCTAAGATGTCACCACGGACTCCTTGTGCTTCCCTGCCTGCGAGGCTCTCGTCCCTCCTGGGCTCCCACAAGTGGCTGCTCTGTGTGAGGGCAGGGACTGAAGAGCCTAAAGAGGGCACTGCTTCCATAACTCAAGACTTTTCTGATTCCTCCATGCCCACAGGGAAGCTGTGCCCCCCTTGCTGACTCTGGCTCCCAGTCCAGCACCCCACCTGTCCCTTGGCTGGAAGGAACCCGCCGTGATCACTGGAGACCTGCCCTGCCCTGTGTCTGGGACTTACAGTGATGAAAACCGATAGCCTAGAATGTACTCCCGGCTTCTCACTGGGTCACTGAGGGCGAGTACCATGCCTCTCTGTGCCTCGGTTTCCCCTCTGTGAGACAGGAATGACCCTAGGAGCAGTTGAAGAGGACTGCTGTGGAGATTAAGTGAGATATTTGTAAAGGGCTTAGAATACCACCTGGCACGGAAGACCTGTTCAGTAGGTGTCAGCTGTTATGATGACGACAACGACGATGACGAAGATGATGAAGAAAAGGACGTCGTGTCACCTTCGTGTGCACTCCCTGTTTGTTTCTATGTTCTTCTGAGACAGGCCTGCCTGGATCCTTGGATCTTCTCTGTAGGGACTGGCGTTCTGCCTGGGGTTCCACCACCTGCTTCTGTCCCCTCTCTAGCCGTCTTTTGGGGTTTCAGTATCCTTCACAACCTCCTGTCCCTGCAGGTTGGATGCTGCCCTGGCACCTTGCTTGACGGCCTGTGTGGTCCACCTGCTGCCCCCACCCCGCCCCTTGTTACCGACATCTGTCTCTACCCCTGAGTGCCCGCTACTCCTTGCTGACCGCGCTTCCACACCTCACCTCCCCCTCCCAGAAAAACCACCTGCATGGTGCAGGCCACCACCTTTTCCCCCCTCGGTGTTGATTTGTCTTGTGAGGAACTGTGGGGAGACCATCCCTGCCCTCAGCCACCCTAGTTCCTTCTGGAAACTGTCACGCAGAATCCTGACCACCAGCCACGTGGGAGGGCCAATCGGCTGGTTCTTGTTTATTACATAATATTGATATTCAGAATAGAAACTGGTCAAAAGATCCAAAGTCAGGACTTCCTGGGTCCATCTGGACTTCCTTTTCTTTCTACCATGGCAGGAGAACAGGTGTATGTGGCAGGAAGTCGGACCCTTGGTCTTAACTGTTGGTTTTACAAAACTCACCCCCATCCCCCACCATGTTGGTTCAGACTGCTTGGGGGCCGCCAAATATATCATATATTATGAGGCTTAGTTTGGGGAGCAGAGAAAAAAATTGTTACTATTATGGATAAAGCAATTATCATCAATCTATTTTTAATCTCATCTTCCTTTTAAAATAATCGAGGCTGTCTTTTCAGAAGAGGAAAAATCCAGGCTTTGATATGAGGGAAGGTGCAAAAAGCTTCCCTTCTTCTAGCTGAAAATGCTAATTGAGCAGCCACTTATGTTTCTAACCTTCATTAACTGCATTAGCCTGCATTAACACCTTTTAAACCTCTTTAAGATTGTGTTCAATTCACTTTCTTTAATCTCTTCTTCTCCGGGAGTGTGGAATCACTTTGATCCTCATCTTCTTCTTTCCTTTGATGACAACTGTGGGTTGAATTTGTATTTGGGAATTGAAATGCAAATTTGCAATTACATGCAACCCCCTTCCCTTATGTTCTGCTGGGGTGGCAAGAGCCAGATTAATATAGCTGCCTGTCACGCTGGCCAGGGCACCCTCCCAGTAACCCCCCTTAGTCCCAGGGTGGTTGGGGGAACACAGTTTCCTTGGCTCCTGTCAGTTCTGCACACTGGAGAAAGATGGTGCAAAGTGGTCAGCATTGTCCCTGTCCATGGTAAACCTTCAGCCCTTTGCAGAAACCATTGTTTGTTTTTTGAAATTTTGTAAGGGGTTTCTTTGTTGTCACTGAACATTGTCTTCCTTTGTCTTTTGCCACAATGTCTTGATTTGGGGGAAAGGTTAAGGAAATTTTCAAGAAAAGAAGGACATGAAAGGATGTCAATTCTTTACTAAGTGAAGCAGAGAATTACTATATGATTCAGCAATTCCACTCCTGGTATAGAGCCCAAAGAATTGAAAACAGGTGTTCAAATAGAAACTTATACAGGAATGTTCAGAGCAGCCTCATCCACAATAACATGAAGGTGGAGGTGATCCATAGGCCCATCACGGTTGAATGGATAAGTAGAATGTGGTATATCCATACAGTGGAATATTATTTTGCCACGAAAAGGGACGAAGGACTGACATAGGCTACAACATGGATAGACCTCCAAAATACTGTTCTAAGTGAAAGAAGCCAGGCACAGAAGGTCACGTATTATATGATTGATTCTGTTTATTTGAAACATCCAGAGTTGGCAAACTCGTAGAGACTGGAAGTAGGTTAGTGGTTGCCATGTTGCAGTGGGAGAACAGGGAAATGAAGTGACTGCTTAATGGGTACAGGGCTTCCTTTTGGGGTGATGACAATGTTCTAGGTAGCCAGCTAGATAGTGGTGATGGTCTCTCATGGAGACGCTCAGCATGGTGAATGAGCTAGATGTCAATAATGATTGATTATGTACATTTACCATGAAAGATAATAATAATAATAAAGTTATATTGGCTTCTCCAAAGGGAAATAAGTATGACTCCAAGATAATATCAACATCAGGCCTAGAGCAATAGGCTGTGGGGAGATGTGAGGAAATTGGAAGAGGAGAAAGACAACAGGCTTTGTAATTGGACAGACGACTCCTTCCAAGCTGGGTGCACTGGGCATGGCAGACCTGGCCTCGGGAGTCTGGCCTTCATTTCCTTATCAGTAAAATAGGAATAATAATAGCTACTCCTATGTGGTTATAGGGAAGATGAAGAGAGAGGACAGGGTTCATTTTCCAGGCTCAATTGGAAAGTCGCCCACCTTCTGTTCTATATTGACTAAGGCTATTAAAAAAAAAAAAAGATTTATTTATTTATTTGAGAGAGAAAGAGCAAGCAGGGGGAGGGGCAGAGGGAGAGAATCTCAAGCAAACTCAGAGCTGAATGTGGAGCCAGACGTGGGGCTCAATCTCACCACCCTGCGATCATGACCTGAGCCCAAACCAAGAGTAGGGGCTCAATCAACTGAGCCACCCAGGTGGCCCCAGCTTATTTTTATTGCAAACAACAGAAACCAATCTTAGTGGGCTCATACAAAATAAGATATTTCACTAGAAGGCTCCTGCCTGGAACAGGGCAAGAATCAGCCTGCTCCTGGGCCCCGTAGCATCAGCTGGTAGACCTTGGCTCTGTCCGACAGTCCCCTGACCATCTTGTGTCTCCCGGTTCCTTTCCTTTTTTTTTTTTCTTTTTAAGGATTTTATTTATTTTTTTGTTTATTTGAGAGAAAGAGAAAGTCAAAGAAGAAGTAGGGAGGGAGGAGAGGGAGAAGCAGCCTCCTCTAGAGCAGAGAACCCCACTTGGGGCTCGATCCCAGGACCCTGGGATCATGACCTGAGCTGAAGGCAGAGGCTTAATGGACTGAGCCACCCAGGCACCTCTCCCAGTTTCTTTTTCAATCTACTAGGGGGAGTCATCCTTTTCCAGCGAAGGATCTTGGAAGATCCTTATGACCCTGGGAATCCACTCTTGCCTCTATCAAGGGCTGATCTCCCAGAGTGGGAGTCAGGAGGCAGTTACCCCACTGGTTCCCACTGTCCTGCCCCCTAGTGGCTGGTATGAGGCAGTGGGGGTCGGTAAGGAGAAACATGCAGAGAAAGGGGGCAGCAGTTCTAGAGGCAAGCCTGACCTGCCCCTGCCTGGCATCACCCCCTTGTCCTCTTCTCTAACGACAAGATGCAGCTTCAAGCATCTTCACTGCTCTGGACCTCTGCTCATCATGATCTCCTTTCACTAATTGCTGTGATGTAAGACTGACAGAATTCAGGCTCCATTCTAATTTCACTTCCTCCTTGAAGCCTTCCCTGATTAACCCTATCTCAACTCAGTGTTATCTTTCTCCTCTGTTTCTTTCCCTGCATGATGTACAAGGCTCTGAGCACAGAATGCCAATTGATACCCCTCGTGTTGTTCAACTTCTCATGGTGTGTGTGTGTGTGTGTGTGTGTGTGTGTGTGCTCTCTGCGGCCAGGGTCTGTGGGCTCCATGGCTGCCTCCTTCAGGGATAGTTCTGAAGAGCCAGCTCAGCACTTAGGGGCATAAATGGGTGGTTAGGGGTCCGAGATGACTGCAGGCGACAGAGGCAAGAAGAACCTCGACAGGGTACAGGGCAGGACTTACTGATGGAAAAGGACCCCACCGCCCAGTGGGACCCCATCCATCTTGGGCAGGACTATGTGAAGAGTGTTGCCCTGCAGAGCTGAGGTCTTGGGCCATTGAAGATTGAAGGTCTATCTGTAAGAAGACTGAAATGTCTCAGGGCAAAGATCTCACCCTAGGGGAAGAGGAGGGAAGGGCTCAGAGCCAAAGTGATTTTAAGTGTACCTCGCACCTCACTTGCTCAGACTCAGAGAAGCAAAATCCGTGCCCCTGGCCCCTGGGGTTTGGGATCCCCACTGGGGAGAGAAAACTGCCATGCTTATGCTCCGTCGCATACAAATCTTGCTGTGCCCTCACCGATGGTGTGGCTGAAAGCAAGTCTCTTAACCTCAGTTTCTGACTCAGCCAAATGACCATTTTTTTTTTTAAGGTTTGATTTATTTATCTGACAGAGAGTTCACAAGCAGGCAGAGAGGCAGGCAGGGGTGGCGGTGGGGGGGGAGGCAGGCTCCCCGCTGAGCAGAGAGCCAGATGCAGGGCTCCATCCCAGAACCCTGAGATTATGACCTGGTAGAGGCTTAACCCACTGAGCCACCCAGGCACCCCTGGGCACGAAGTTTTGCAGAGCTTTTGAGAAGATTCAAGGTAATGAATTCAGAGCCCCTCAACCCCTGTGGTGCATTATCGCTCAGGGAATTGGAGTGACCTTAAGACTTAGAACAGGAGGGTGTGGTTCTGGAGTTTGGAAGGGCTTGGAGGGGACCATGAGTAATGGGCACGGCTTGGAGGAGTCCTGTGTCTGGACCCCCGGCTCCCTGTGTGGCAGCAGGCTTGTGCAGGTTCCTTTGGGCGTGGTGTCTCAGGAGACAGGGCTGCATTGTCAAAACCTTCTACTCTGATGGGATGGCCCGGAGCTGCATTTAGAGAAAGTGGCATCAGGGGTGCCTGGGTGGCTCAGTCGGTTGAGTGTCTGACTCTTGGTTTCAGCTCAGGTTGTGATCTCAGGGTCGTGAGATTGAGCTCCAGGCTGAACTCTGCGCTCAGGTCGAAGTTTGCTTGAGATTCTCTCTCTCCCTACCCCCCTTCGCTGGAGTGCTCCTTCTGTCCCTCTAAAATGAATAAGTAAAATCTTAAAGAAAAAAAGAAAAAGGAAAAGGAAAAGTGACTCCCGTACATGTGGCCTGGCTGGTGTGTGCAGGCAGGGAACCAGGGCTGGCGAGGCAGGAAGGGGCAAACCTTTCAGGCCCGGGGCCCACTCCTGTGTCCACAAGTTGCCCAAGAACCATTTACTTGTCTTTAATACTGAACTGAGGATGGTAACGACGTGTGGTCACTATGGTGGTTGTGGAAGGGGAGACCTGTTGTCACCCTCCCAGGAGAAGCAGCATGCTAGGGAAGCAGACCCACAGGAGAAGCCCAGTGGATCTTTCTGGAAGGTGTATTTTCCTGAAAGATTTTAATATTAAATCAAACATGGCAGAAAGGAAAATTTCCATGAATTTTTCAAACGAAAACCTGGAGGCCTTTCAACAATGAGAAGGGGCCCTTCAGTTACGTGGCCCATCTGAGACTTGTTTAGCAGGAAAAGTCTGGGTAGTTCTGGGTGAGATGTGGGGCCATGGGGATCTGAACCCCAGGTAGAGATTTCTGGGTTCCAACCTCTCTGCTGCAACTGGACCTCACTCTCAGGGGCACTGCTGTGCCCTCACCGAGCCTTGAGGGCCCTGACGTCCAGCCGGAAACCTGAGAAGGTAAGGCATACACTGTGCCCGCTGGTGGCCATGCCTCCTGGCCTCCCCGTGGACTCTGATGAACACGACACAGGAGGGGCCTGGAAATCCATGGCTGTCATTGTTCAGCATGGAGTAGGAGCTGGTTTTGGCACGGTCAGGCTACACATTGTTCTTTTGCTTCCATAAAAGCCTGGGCTGACTGCAGGAGCTCTGTCCACCAGCTCTGTCCACCAGGCATGGAGACAGGGTAAAGGGGTTTCTCTCACCCTCTCTGCTGGTTGGTGGCTAGCCCAGACTTCACCTATTTGCCATGGCTTTGAGCAAATTATTTGAACTTTTTAGGCTTCCGTGTTCTCATCTTTAAGATGGGACTCCTGAACAATGCTCTGCTTGAAGCACTGTTTGAAGAATTCAGTGAGTCAGTAATTATCAAAGGGCTTAGTATGGTGCCCAGAACATAACAGACACTTGATAAATGTTGACTCTTCTTATTAAAACTAATACAGCTACCAAAGCTGTTTGAGGGATTCGGGAATAGGGGAGTGGAAACCCAATCTCGGAATTTCCCTCCCGCAAGACTTAAGAAAATGAATTTAAAAATTGGAAACTCCAATAAGCAAGCAATCATCGGCAGCAACCCCAAGGGGAGAGGCAGGCCCGGGTCCCGTAAGTGTTAACATTGATGGCTAAGAGAAGAACTAGAAGGGTCTGGAATGGGGTGGAGAGATGTAGCTCAGCAAGGATCCTTTTTAACTAGATAAAACATCTTTTTTCGAACTGGACTCCTAAGCCTTTTTATTTAAGATTTTATTTATTTACTTATTTATTTATCTATTTTATTTATTTATTAAAGATTTTATTTATTTATTTGACAGAGAGAGATCACAAGTAGGCAGAGAGGCAGGCAGAGAGAGAGAGAGAGGAGGAAGCAGGCTCCCTGCTGAGCAGAGAGCCCGATGTGGGACTCGATCCCAGGATCCTGAGATCATGACCTGAGCCCAAGGCAGCGGCTTAACCCTCTGAGCCACCCAGGCGCCCCAAGATTTTATTTATTTATTTGACACACACACACACACACACACACACACACAGAGGGAGTGCACAAGAATGGGAAGTGGCAGGCAGAGGGGGAAGCAGGCTCCCCGCTGAGCAAGGAGCCTGATGCAGGGCTCAATCCAAAGACCCCAAGATCAAGATCTGAGCCAAAGGCAGATACTGAACTGACTGAGCCACCCAGGCACACCAGGAAGACTCCTAAGTTTTTAGAAATACAAAATGATTGAATTCCTGTCCATGTTTCCTCTTCTGTCTCCGGATAGTGGGGAGGCTGCAGAGGAGATGGAAAGGGGAGGCAGGGGACAGTGAAGCCATCCCTTCTAACAGAAAGCAAGGCTTCAGGGCTACACTCTTGGTTAGGGAGAAGATCCCCAGCTCAGGTATGCCCCATGGTGATAAAATATATCCGAAAAGCAGGTAGAGTAAACCCTGGCACAGGCCATCTGACAAGCTTTGGATGAGAAGGTAGAACCAGTCCAGTTACTCTAAGGAAGAATGCCTAATGTCTTAGCTGTACTCCTCCCCCTGCCCCACACCTTCCCCCATCCCTTAGGCCAAAGGAAAGTGGACAGAAATGCTTTTCCCAAGCCTCAGCCTGGAGCTCAGAGGTCCCACAAACTGGCCTCAGGTGTGGCAAGAATCGAGAGGCACCGTCATTTTATCAGGGCAAACAGGAAGTCCAGAACTGTTTAAACAAAAGGAAAATAAACAGAAACCACAGAGCAGCTATAAAATGCACGATAGCACAAAGAAGGACCCTACCTAGAAGAAAAGCTACTCACAAAACAGAAGAAGAGCCTTCCCTACTGCCTCGTATACAGAACAACCTCATAAACACACAAATTCTAGCTCTAAGTTACTGGAGAAAAATCACAGAATGGATAGAGACTGCAGAGCTGGAAAGGTAAACTGAGGATCCAGACCTTCACCTGGGCTAAATAAATCAGAAAGAGCCAAGAAAGAATGGATGAATGGAAGCACAGATGATATGGAAATTACCGCCACAGAGGAACGTTCTGATGGGAAAGGACAAAGGGATGACGGAGAGACAAGATATCCAGATGAGACAGTTGCTCCAAGATGAACATCAGAGGTGTTGCCTGAACTCAAAAGCCCAACGAAGGGTGAGAAAGATGTACCAGACAATTTCCCTGAAATGAGGGTGGAAAAAAAAAAAAAAAAAAAAGAATCCTGCAGATCAAAAGAGCACACTGCCTTCCAAGAAATGGTGATTATAAATATTCATTGCTGAATGTAGCCTAGGTAGGCTATGGAATTTCCAGGATAAAAACAAAAGCAACAACAATAAATAAAACCAGAGATATCTGGGTGGCTCAGTGGGTTAAGTGTCTGCCTTCAGCTCAGGTCATGATCCCAGCGTCCTGGGATCGAGTCCCACATCAGGCTCCTTGCTTGGCAGGGGCCCTGCTTCTCCCTCTGCCTCTGCCTGCCACTTTGCCTGCCTGTGCTCTCTCTCTCTCTTTCCCTCTGACAAATAGATAAATATAAAATCTTAAAAAAACAAAACCAAACCAAAAAACCCCAATATCCTTAGATATCAAGAAGGCAAAAGCAAATTGCTAACAAGGTTTGGGGTAGGGGGTGGTTGGCAGGCTGGCCATGGGCTTTCTCCATAGGAATCATCTATTCCCAAAGACCATTAAATAATGTCTCCAAAGCTCTGAAGGAGTCTTAGAGAGTCCCCTAAAAACATTTTACACCAGTATGCTATCACTTAAATATAAAGACCAGGCAGATGTGTATTTTCAAACGTAAAAGAACTTGTGAGTACATCATACATGAGCTCTTGAGTAGGGCTATACTTGGTAAAGACAGACAGCCAAATAAGTGATGGATAAAAATGAAGAATTTAGGAATTCAGAAAAACTGGTGGGAATCAAAGAATCCTTTCAAACACAGAATAGCAAACAACTGTGAGAGTTATGGTTATCAAATACCAATATTATAAATCTTATTAAAATAATAGCTAATAAAAATGGGAAAATAAACTATGCCTTCATACCGAGTGAGGGATCAATTGGTATTGTCTAGAGTATGAACATGTACTTTAAGAAAATAGGATCACAAGATACAATGCTCTTCATAATCTCTGTGGTTAACTTTATGGGAATTGTTAACAAATTTGTGTGTGTGTGCATGCGTGCGTGCGTGTGTGTGTGTGTGGTAAAGAACTATTTCAAGTTCAGCAATTTCTTCTGTTTCACTTCTGTTTCTTCTTCTGATAAATTCATGTAAAATTAAATTTAATACTTTTTATGAAACTAGCATCTATGGTATTATCCCATTTTTATTAAAGTATTTCTGACTTTCTCTCTACATACATACCCGAATATTTGGCTTCCTTCACTTATAAATGCAGGGGCAGTCATCTGCAGTGATGTTTACCTTATGTTAATAATGGTTATTTCTGGGTGATAGTTCACTTTGATTTTGTACTTTTCCGTATTACTTAACTTCTTTATAATGAACACGTAGATTTTTTGAAAAAAAAAAAATTATACAATGATTTTTTTTCCACCTGTCATGGTAAAGTAGAAGATCCTGAAAATAATTATGCCAAGGACTTAACAGTGTTTTTAATTCTGCGTGTTGGAAATAGGATGCTTTTCTTTTCCAGCTAGTATTTTTTCTGTGTTTTTCAAATTTTTCAAAATGAAAAATTCTACATTCAATAAAGTTATGCAAATAAAAAGACAACACAGATATTTTTTTGAATAAGATTTTATTTATTTAAGAAAAGAGAGAGTGAGCACAAGTTGGGGGGGTAGTGGCAGAAGGACAGGGAGAAATAGGTTTCCCGCTGAGCAGGGACCCTGATGCAGGGCTGGATCCCCGGACCCTGAGATCATGACCTGAGCCAAGGGCAGACACTTAACTGACTAAGCCACTCAGGAGCCCCAAAGACACAGTATTTTGCAGAAGGCACACTTTGAAGGAAAGCAAATCACCCCAGTTCTGGATGTTGACTAAGTCCGTCGGAATGACAGGGACAGAGCTGGCTAGTGCTATAGGAACCACTGCAGGAGACTCAGAATTTCAAGTCTAACCCCTGAGCTACTGCAGACAGAGCCCGCAGACTCTTTGATGTAAGACGTGACTATTTCAGCGAAGATTGGCATGGATAATGGGTGGATAGGTAGATTAGATGATAGATAGACAGACAGACAGACATACAGATGGATAGAATGGGACCCAGAGGAGCATCCTGGATGGAAACAGCCAGATGATGAAGAACAAAAGAATCTTGATTGGAACAGTTCTCCCCTCCCTACATGGGACGAAGGGTTTCTCAATCCTGCACATAATTAATGGGGTGTCTGGCAGAGACTGGATTTTAAAATAAAGCTAGAGGTGAAACCCAGGTCTAGGGGCGTGCAAACATTTGAAGCAGTCTAGGGAGGAGATTGGAGTTCCCCTCTGGGAAGTTCTGGGAGTGAAGCCCTTGATCACGGCCACAAGCACCTGCGCGTTTTTCTTGAGGGATCTCTGAAACATGAGTGAAATGCCCCCAACGCAGGGACCACAGTCCAGGATGTCCCATGCCTTGTCTGGAATGTAGCCGGTAGGTCGGGAGAGCCTGGTCCTGGGTCTTATTTGCACCCCACTCCTCCAGCCAACATCTGGATTTACAAAACTCTTGTGCTGGGCTGGTCGTGTCCCCTAGTCTCCTGACATGCCTAGAGCTGAGCCTGAACCAGGCAGGGTGAGGTATGCGAGCTGCACCCCCTTCTTCTTAGACAAGGGTGACTGTGTGCAGAAGCCGGCGTGCATCTCTCCTGCGCTCCCCTCACCGAACAGGACAGCATCTTACCCCGGGGCATTTTGATTGGCAGGACTGAGGCCTGCTGCTCAGACCACACCCACGGGGCCTGGGAGCCCTCCCGAAGCAAAGGGATGTCTTGGGCAGGAAAGGACACAGGCCTTTCACTGGGGAGGGGAGGGTTTTCTCCTCTCTCTGGGGCCAGAAAGAGCAGAGTGTGAGGCCTGGAGGCTCTTGGAGATTCCTGGAGCTCCTGGGAATCAAGCCGTTCCCCTCCACGTGGAGTCCTGCCAGCAGGTGGCTGGCCAGACATTGGGTTTGGCCCGGGTTTGGACTATGGATCTTAAAACTAACAACTTCTAGCAGCGGCTGCAAATTAATTTCCATAGCACACATACATTATTCCTCCACCTTCAAGAAAAGCACGTGGAGGGGCGCCTGGGTGGCTCAGTGGGTTAAGCCTCTGCCTTGAGCTCAGGTCATGATCCCAGGGTCTTGGGATCGAGCCCCACATGGGGATCTCTGCTCAGCAGGGAGCCTGCTTCCCTTCCTCTCTCCCTGCCTGCCTCTCTGCCTACTTGTGATCTCTATCTGTCAAATAAATAAATAAAATCTTTAAAAAAAAAAAAAAAAAAGAAAAGCACGTGGAAATTCTAGCTCGGTCTTAATGGAGTCTGATGCTGGAGATATGGGCTTGCGTCCAAGCCTAAGAGGCAGCGCTCAGGGGGATGTGAGGGTGTCGGAGGGGCAATGGCCTGGAGAATGGGACTCTGGGAAGGCAGGCAGGGATCCCCATGTAGTAGCCCAACAGCTGGTGGGGGTTGGGGGAGGAGGCGCTGAGTCACTGGAAATAACCAGAGTGTCCCAGGAACATGCTCAGAAATGCCTGGAGGGGAGTCCCAGGAGACATCAGCCCCCGGACTGGAGATCGATGCTGGAAAGGAAAGGTGACCCCAGCAATGCAGGGGCCTGGAGGCATGAGGGTTACATGAAGCGTGCTCGGGCCTGGTGTGCACCAGTCTGCTCTCATTCCACAAGGCCTCCCACCTGGGCCTTTGGAGGCTGCCCTGAAACCCTGAATTTGAGGATACTTTCTGCCATGGCCAAGGGGAAGGCTGTGAGCCAGCTATGGCCAGCTGATAGAGGTGAGCAAGATCCCAGGAGCAGGGGGTGGTGTGGGTGTGATCCCTTGTCGGGGGCTGGAAAGGGGGCTTTCTGCCTGGGATCCCACCTGCTCCTGTAAGAGTCTGCAGGCTGCTGTCCCAGGGGGCCTTTCTTCTGTCAACCTTGTCCACAGGAGTGGTTCTAGGAGCCGAATTTCCTCGTCCTCCGCTTCACCTCATCCCTGCAACGCAGCTGGTGGAAAATCGACTTTTTCTCTTTCCCACCGCGTCTCCCCTGACCCTAGGCCTCCGGCATGTTTCGTTGCTGTTTTAAAATCAACACTTGGCTCCTTTCTTCTTTTTCCCACGGAACTAATAAATGCCCCACGGAGAAACTTGGTCCCTTTCGTTTTGGGAGAGTGTGAACTTCTAGAAACTTGGTAGGTATTTTATCGCTATGGAGCTGCTTTGTTTTTGGATGGCCTAACAAAGGGCCCTCTGCTGCTGTCCTGGAAAAGTCTTCCTGTGGGGCGTCTGCTGCGGGGTGGGGTGGGGGCTGGGGGGCTCTCTGGTATCTAGGAGGCCCAGCAGTGGTAGTGGCCTGGCCTGGCAGGAAGAGGGTGCTATGGAGCCAAGCACCAAGCCCTTGAAACTCTGCCCGCCCCTGCCCCGCCCCCACCCCCCGCACCCCTCATCCCCAACCACCACCTTGAAGGACTCCACCAGGTTGGCTGTAAATCCTCTGCTCGGTCCAAGGTGCCTCACCGGCAAATTCCACCATAACGCGGAATGTTGATTATGCGCAGGGCCTTCAGGCACCTGGGTAGGGCACCTTAAACACTTGATCATGTTTAATCCTCACAATAGCCCTAAAAGAAAGATATCCTAATTCCTATTTCGCAGGAGGGAGCATACAGAGACTTAGGAAGGATTAGGAAGTCGTTCAAGGTCAAGATCATCCGGGCAGCAGGGAGAGGAGCAGAGGATCCCAACTCACATCACTAACCCCGAAGCCCAGGCCAGGAGCCCCTTCTCTGTGGTTGCCCCAGAGCTGGGCTGAGAGGGGAGGGGAAGGTCTGGGCACAGCACCAGGAGACCCACTGGCCCTGCCCTAGGCTCAGTGGCTCAGGAACCTGCCTGTTACAGGTGTTGCTCTGATCTCTGCAGAAGGCCCTGGGGCCTGACCGGGAAGTAGAGGCTTATCTTCAGGTCGGATCTGATGGGGATGCTGGGACATAGGGTATAGTGGGGGGCGTGGCTGCTCACCCCAGGGGTGACACCAGGGCTTGCTGGCTCAGGAACCACTACAGGCCTGGGCGCTCCCCATGCATCTTTGGGGTGGGCCGGGGGATCGTGCAGAGTTATGTCTCCAGCAAGGAGGAAGGTGCAGAATCACCCCAGGAAGGCCCATGTCTATCAACCCTGAGGCTCCTCCATGGGGAAGCCTGGGCAGGTCTTGTCAGTCTAAGCTTCCTGTGGTACCCTGTGCCCAACAGAACCAACCTCCTAGAACTAGAAGTACAGACGAAATGAACCAAAGAGGAACTTGTAGGTCACTTTGTCTGATATCTGCATTTTGGGATGAGGGAACTGAGGTTTGAGGGGAGCTCAGATTCATCTAAAGTGGCAAAACCAGTGAGGGGCAGAGGTGAGCCAGCCCCTGAACCCTCTCTCGCCATGCCTGCGGGCCTCACACAACTTTCCTGAACGGCCACCCTGGGGTCTTTTCCCATCATATCACAGACTAAGTCCATCCTCCTCCCCCTCTCCTCCTCCGAGGCCAAAGCTTTCCCTTTTGCTACCAAGTTGTTCATTCTTGCTGCCAGGCCTTTGCCTACACTGTCCCTTTGCTTGGCCCTGCAGTGGCTGCTCGTCTGTCCCTCTGGCTTCCCGGCAGAACTCCTCTGCATCCTTTACAACGTGGATCAAATATCACCTCTTCCAGGAAGCCTACCCTAGTCTTTCCAACCTCCTAGTCTCCCTTCCTCCTTTTTGGTTTTTTTTTAAAGATTTTTTTTTTATTTATTTGAGAGAGAGGGAGAGAGAGAGAGAACAAGCCAGGTGAGGGACAGAGAAGCAGGCTCCCTGCTGAGCAGGGACTCTGGGATCATGACCTGAGCTGAAGCCAGACACTTAACTGGCTGAGCCACCGAGGCGTCCACCCCTACCTCCTCTTTATCTCTGAACCCTTTGTTTGGGGTTTTCTATAAGCCCAGTTACCTATTTTGTCTCTATCACAAAGTTTACAAAGTGCACATCTTCCTTGGGAGACTGGGGTTGAGAAGGGTGACTACTGTAAACAGCCCTCTCCCCTGCCCCCGCCACTGTTTGGACATAAGAAATCTAAGACTCAAGGATGTTAGATGACTAAGGAGTGGGGGACCAGACCCGGACCCTGGGCCACCCTGCTTCCTCTGCAGAACCACCACTGTTGTCTATAGGAATGGAGCCTCTGGAGTTGTGCAGTGCACAGCCTATGCTACTGTATTCTTCAGCTTTGCCCTGGTGCCTGACTCAGGGCCCCAAGCGAGGCAGACGCCCAATAAATGTGAGTGGACTCAGCAGAACCACAACTCAGAGACAGCTTTCTTTTCCTTCCCTTCCTGCTTCCTTCCTGAACCTGCTTTTCCCCCCTTTACTCCCTGCGTTTTCCACTGAATTTTTCATTGGGAAGAAGCACATTTAGAGATGTGAAGCACATGCTTTGCAGGGCCTCAGCTTTGATGAATCTTTGATACTGACACTGGGGAGGCAGCTGCTGCCTGACTGGAGAAGGGAGGGAGGGATGGGGAAGAGTCTCCAAGGACCTGATCCACCCCCAACACGGGGGGGGGGGATGTGTGTGTTCAAACCTGCCACTGTGACTTGTGGGAGGTGGTGGGAAGGGGCAGGAGTGTGTGAGCCTGAGTGGGAATGGCCAGAACAGCACTGGGGGCGGGGCAGCCAGTAGCCTGTTACCCCTGAAACCACCCCCTCTAACCTCAGCCCCCTCCACTTCCCCTGGGTTCTCTCAAGGCTTGGAGGTCTTACCAATTTCTAGCTGTGTGGCTTTGGCGGGTTGTTTAGCCTTTTTGAACTCTGGATCTTCAACTGAACATTGGAGATGCTATATCCCTCCCTCCTAAGGCCATCCTGACTCACACTGCATGCTAAATAAATACCAATCCTCCTACCCCTCTGTTCAAATCCACCTCTCAGAGCCTGGCCAGGCAGCTTTCTTTAATGTGAGTGCCACGCTGCGGGGGGGCCCTGCTGGGAGGGATTGGTCCTCAGCCATGAGCCGTCTACACCAAGGGTCAAGGACAGCCTGTGTCCAGAGTGCTGCTGTCCTGGGCACCTGAAGGGCCAAGTCTGAGCTCTGACCTGACTCAGGGTTGTGCGTGTGGCTCTCCCATCCTCTTGTGGGGGAAACACCCTGCTTGAGTCACAGCTGGGGGCCCTGTGATGTCCAGAGCCAGTGGCCATAGACAGAGGGGATGATGGCAGGGGACATTTGGCTGTGGTGGGAACACCAGCCCTTTGCCCCTGACTCTTCTGTCTGCATGGCCTCTGTCAGGATTCTAGAACCATTAGGTGGGCACAGGGCGGGGGTGGGGGAAACTCGTGTTGGGGCCCTTCCCCTATAGTTGGCTTCATTTTTACTAAACCACATAGGTGTGGATCCCACCGCAGGCCACTGTCCGCACACCTCGGCTGGGCTCCTCTCTCCAGCACTTCCCTTTTCCTGGCGCTTCTCCGTTGGCTGAGGTGGAACTGCTGGTCTACCAAGGCCAGGTTCTGCAGGCCAATCCCTCTATATTCTCTGGAGTTTCTCCAAGGCCCCTTTGGGCCTTCCCAGTAGGAGATCGTTGGATGGCATTCCAGCCTCTGACCACCAGATTCGCTCTGCTCTACAGAATTCCCTCAGCAAGTGACTGCACAGCGTGAAGCCTACCAACTCCCCTCCCCCCCCATTTTAATCTGTATTCATTTGCATACCCCCCACCCCCCACCCCCGGCTCTGGCTGGCTCCGAAGGCCCTTCTGACTCTGGGCTCGTGATTCTGTGATGCATCTCCCAAATGCATAATGTGCCGTGGAGGCCTTTCCCCTGGCAGAGGCGTCAGGGAACTCCCCGGCAAAGCCCTTGGTTCTTTTCTTTCACTGCCTTTGGGGCTAGCTTCAGGGGCTGGGCAGCTGTCTGAGATTTCCCCCTCTATGCGGGGTTGGCAAGACACCCAAGAAGTAATCCCCCCAACCCTCTCCACTCCCCACCGTAGTGCTATTAGTCATCCACACCTGAGTGTGAATTACTTCAGTCATATCTCTGGCCCCATTAACACCCCCAAGGGAAAGGGCTCTCAGTTGAAGTAGAGCCAGCGCCTGAGTGCCTCTGCCTTTCAGAATTCCCCAGCTCTGAGTCTGTTTGCACAAGCAGCAGAGTATAATGGGGGAGAGGAGAGCTGCCCTTGGCATCAGAAGGCCTTGTTGGAGCAGATGGACGTGCTCTGGGGAGGGAAGGCCTGGGGGGCTCCAGGAAGGCCCCAGAAGGCTGGGAACTCAGGGGATCTTCCTCTAGGCTTTCGCTGCGTGGGTGAGATTTCGATGGTCACTCAGATCCTTCTGGGCCTGGGCCGTGCCTCCAGCCAGCTTGCAGTCCAGACTGCCCTGAGAGGTCAGGGTCACAGCCCCCGGGACGCGAACACGGGGCCGCCAGCAGGGGTCGCTGTTTTGGCGTGAAGGCCAAACTAGAGGGCTGCTCCCGGGTTTCGTGAAGTGGCTGGCCCTCTCTTAGGGATGGAGGTGCTCGCCTCTTGCAGGGAATTCTTTGGCAGCCAAGCCTGAATTTGGGTCCCAAATTCCCAGCCAGCCTAACAGAGGCACGGAATTCCTGGGGCTCCCCCTAGAGTGGGGAGTGCCGGGTCAGGCTCCACCACACTCACATCCCTGACGGCCACAGCTCATGTGGCCCCTGAGCACCTTGGGAAGGCAGCCTGTGCAGTCAAGGGTCGGGCATCTGGGGCTGACTCACAGGGTCACACTGGGCAGCTCACAGCCCCTCTTGAGGTCCTGTCTGTGCACTGAGGGCTGGATAACGCTCTGCAGGCGGAGCTTCACTGATTCTAAATTCTTACACAAACCGGACTCTGCTGGAGTTCCCAGGAACTTCATGCTGCGGGGATGGGAGGCCGTGCAAAGGCCCTCTCCTGCGTCACAGATGGGGACCCGAGGCTCACGGTGACTTGTTCTGATTCGCAGAGCCCAGATTCTGCAGAACCAGCTGGCCCAAGTGGGCTGGAGGTGATTTAGGGGAAGTTGCCCACATTTCTGCAGCCACATGGCCATGTCATGATCAGTCCTGCCATGGGCTCTGGGCTCCAGAGCCTGGGGTTTTTGGTCAACCCCACCTCCTTGGGTTACAGCAGAAATGACTGAGGCCCAGAGGGGTCAGGGTCCCTCGTAAGGTCACCAGCAAGTTGGGAACATGGTGGAAACTGACCCTGGCCTCCTGACTGTTCTTTCCATGTCACCCTGGGTTCCTCTCTCTCTCCAGAAAGCTCTGCTATAAATGCCAGCTGCTGCTTTTCTGATTTCCTCCACCCCCTCACACAGAAACTTTCTTTTATAGTCTCCCTTGGGCTTGAATTTGTACTCTTCTCTCTCTAGTCTCTGACCTCCCACGTAACTGCTTGCTGTCACAGCCATTTGTCCGTCCGTCTGTCCGTCCATCCATCCATCCATACATCCATCTATCCATGTACTCCTTCACTGAACAAGAGTTTGTGGGCTTCTCTAAGTGCCAGGCTCTATTCTGGACCAGGCAGACCCGGTCTTTGCACTCTAGAAAGGGGACAGAGTCTTTAAATAGAAAATTCCACCAGCAGGTAATGAGGCTGGTGGTCTGTGCCATGAAGGAAAAAGCACAGGGTACCGGGACAGTGTAGAACTAAGTCCTAGCCCAGGCTGGGCCACTCAGGGCATCTTCCTGCTGCAAGTGACATTCTTCTACCCCCTCCTTGATGCTTCCAGCAACTCGAGGTCAGAAACCTCCAGATCTCTCCCTCTGGAGTCTCCTTAGCAGAGAGCCTAGAAGGGTCACCAGGGGTGCCCTGGGAAGCCCTGGGAAGCCGAGTGGGAGTGGAATGAGCACATGTGCAGGACACTGGTAGGACTGCTGCAGTGATATCCGGGGTCAAGTGCTTTACCCTCCTTGAGCCTCCAGTTCATCGTCTGTAAACTGAGGGTATAAATGGCCCGCCCCGAAAGATAGACAGAGGCGATAATAAACTGTCCCTCCTCTTCTTTGACTTGACACTGAGGGTCCATGATCTCAAGCCTTCCTGTTTTTCCCTTGCGCCGGCTTCTTCCGCTTTCACCTTGTGATCAAATGAACGGCAGACACTGATGGGACGTGACTGGTAGGGAGGGGTCGTTGCTGCTGGAGTGAGCACCGGTTTTAGGATCCAGGGCTCAAGGAGCTCGCTGTGTGGATGTGGGTAAATTGCTCTCTCAGGACCTAGTTTTCCTCAGCTGTAACCTGGGTCTGCCTCTGTCCCAGGGGGTGGAGGTGCCAGGTGCCGGCGCCCGTCAGTGTTGAGCATCGAGACCGCTCCTCCGGCTCTTCTGCCCAGGGAAGGATGCTGGGCAGGCTCGATCACGGGCTGAGGGTCCGGCAGGTGCACGGGTGGGATGAAGGCCAGGCCAGCCTGCTGCAGGCACCCGGCCTGGCACCCCAGCCCCGGCCACTAGCCATGTGAGGCCCGATGCTCCTGGGCTGTGGGCTTCAGCTGGAATAAACAAGCAGCGCTTGGATGGAGGGGGTGGTGCCGAGGAGGGAGGGCCCAGCTGGTTTCCAGATGCAGGCCTGACAACCGCACGAGGGACCCAGGGGGGCTCATTATGGCTCTGCCTCCACCGCTCCCTGCTCCCGACCCGGGAAACGCTATCCTTCCTGCGGGGCCATCAAATATTCAGAGCAGAAATGGTAGAGCTGCCAGGCGAGGGAGAGCAGCCCCTCCCGGCCTCCAGGTGAGCCCTTCCTGAGGCCGATGTGCGTGCTGACGCGTGGGGGCCCTAGACACCTGTACCCCAGCCTGTAATCCTCTCCCTCTTAGAGAGGCTCCCTACCCCTTGCTTACCAGTTTTTTTTTTTCTTTTTCCTTTTTTCCTTTGGTCCTGCCCTTCAGTCAGGGCTGACCCTCCCCATCTCTGTGGCTCGCTCTTTCCCTTCATTCACTCAGCAGCTTAACTGGCCACCTCCATACTCGGCCCAGCAGCTAGGTGCACACCCAGGACGGTCGGTTGTGTGGTTGGCAAGAGCTGGTTTTTCTTAGGTGAAAATATCCATGGAGGCCCAAGGTGTCAAACAGACCAGAGAGAGCTGCACCCTCCCAGCCTTGCCCTCCTGGGCCCATAGATGGGTGGGGAGGGGTCCTTGAACTTGCATTTTGAAATCCACAGTTCTGGTCCAACTCGCTTGTTTCATACAAAAGAGAGCCAGGCCCAGTGTGGAGCAGGGTTTGCCCAAGGGCTGACGTCCGTGGCCTGATGGCAGAGTGGGGACCGGAGGCCATGTGCCCCAAGTGTCCTCCAGGTTAGGTGCAACTTCTCATAGGGACCCCCTTGGTCTCTTCGCCGGGACCTGAGTCTCTCCTCCTGCCTGCTAGGCTTGTGCTGTGACATCTCACATGCTTTCTGAAGGTGCGGTGAAGCCAAGGGATGACATGAGATGCGGTTGGCTTCCGGTGAAGTGGCTCTTGGGTCAGGGCAGCTGGGATGGGAAAGAAGCCCCCAGAAGATACACTGATGGCAGCCATGGTTCTTGAGGGAGGAGGAGGAGAGGCAGCCCAACCTTTCTCCTTGATCAGAATAGATCCTACAGCCTGATCTCAAGAAATATCTCAGGCACATCCATTTCTCTTCACGCCATCCAACAACAACCACTGAGGTAGTCTTATTGTTCTCATTTGCCTGGAAAGGAAATGGAAGTTCAGAGAGGTTAGGTGACTCGCTCAAGGCCCCACAGCCAGTGGCAGAGCTGGGATCTAAAACCTGTCTGGCTCCAGAGCCAGGCCCAAGCGCCCCACTGGAAGGGGTTCAGTGACTCCGGGCTGTATGAGATCCTGGAGATACGGAGTACCTGCTGGCGATGCTCTTCCTCCTTCCCCTGCCCACACCCCAACCCTAGACAAACCTAGTCATCATAAGGACTCCGACTAGCCTGTCCAGAGGAGGGAATGGGATCTTGGCACAGAAGGTCTGACGTATAGCACCCGGTCCTGCTCTCTACTGAAGACATCGTGTGCCTTCATTCATCAGATGCCCCCAGACAAGGTAGCATGTCTTGTAAGTTCCCCTAAAATGCTGTTTAGTTTGACCTTAGAAGCTACCTCTGCATAGGCTGAGCCTGTGGGATTCTGGACTCCAGTGCACATTGTCAAGATGTTTGTTTGGCCTTGTGCATTGACCAGTCACAAGGATATTTAAAGCAGGCAGCCGTTGCCTCTGACATGTGGGGATCCCCAGGCATTTATACGCACGCTCTTGGCTCCTCTTCCTTCTACTGGGGGCTGGGTCCTCCCTGTCTCCTTATAGAATTGCTCTGTATGTTTGGCTTTTCAAATCCTGGATATTCCTAGAGCCTAGAAGTATGTACTGTTGTGAGCCCCTGTGCAAGAAAATTCAAGATATTTTCACCTCTCACCCTTGGCATGGGGGAGAAGAAGGGACCCCCTCTTCTCCCACTGGCCCGGGGAATGGTCGGCACCAGGAACCACTTGCTTTTCCCGCCCGCCTGCCTGCCAGAGAGGAGCAGTGAGTGTTTTCCTCCTGACCGGGTTCATTAAGCCTAGGAACTTCGAGAGAATTTCCTCATTTCATAAAAATTTAAACTAATGTGCAGAAGCCGCCGGGTCCTACCTAGTTAGTTCCTCTCCCCTGCCCAGAGACAGTTAGTATCTCTCTTCCTGGAAAGAGATAAGGCACTGGAGGAAAACAGAAGCAGCTGATGGAGGGATGATTCCTTCTGTTGGGGGCGTGTTACCTTACGGGGAGCTCGTGATTAATCAGCATTGATTGAATGCTGACTGCATGCCGGACTTCGTATAGTCTTGATTTCATTTTATTTGCACCATAGCCCTGTGAGCTAAGGATTTGATCCTCTGATTTCACAGGTGGGGAAATCAGTATTCAGAAAGGTGAGCTGACTTGCCTAAAGTCACCCAGCTAGAGGCCGACAGAGCTGGGTCTCAAAGGTGAGTCTGTAAGCCACGAAGGCCTGAGCTGAGGTCAGTACCATGTATGTGGCTTCCTACGGGAGCAGCTGTGCTGACAGCCTTTGGGTGATGAGTCAGGTCTGGAAAACGTGGACTCCTCACCTGCTAGTTTGGGGACTTGGGCTCTCCTCGCTTGGACCTGGGTGGGACCTATTCCGGGGTAGGTGGGATGGAGCTTGTCGAAGAAGAAGCAGCTGGCAAACCACATTCCAGCCCAGCACAGCACTTCCTCTGTGCTTTGGGAGAAGGTTTTGGGGGTCAAACGTTGGGGGTTTGGATCTTGGCTATTCTTGAACTTATCACGTGCCAGGTTCAAGTAACTTACCTTCTCTGTGCCTCAGTGTTTTTGTTTGTGCAATGGGGCTAACGGCAGCATTTACCTCTTAGGAAGCATTTGAGAGTCGATGAGTGTCTTTAAGCAGTCTTCTCCCAGTGCCTGGCCCATGGGAGGCACTCACAACGTATTAGGTCCTCTCTGCAAATCCTTTCCAGAGCCACACTCTGAATTCCCTGTGTCTCACTTTGCTGTATTGTCTGCTATGCCCATCGCATCTCTGTCATTGGTGGTAGAGGGACCATCTCCCTTGGCCCGTCATGGGGCCATTGCTGTGCCCCTGGGTGAGAAGAGCCCACATGAGTCATTGAAGGTATGTGGGTCAGGAATGGAAGGTGCTTGCTCTCCCAAGGGTGCCAACTGTCCTGAAGGTCTCCCTGGCCGAAAGTGAGCTACCCCTAGAAATGCTGAATAGAGGACACCGTTCTCCTGAGGTCCTTTGGGTGTGGGGGGAATCCATGGGAATGTGGCTGGGTTACAGAAGTGTCACTGAGCCTAGTGCTTGTCTAGGGAGTCCAGGACCTCTTATGGGGAGGGGGTGTCATGTCTTGCACTTCCTGGAACTTAGAAAAGGCCTGTTTCAGCCCTGAAGAAAGTATGAGTCATCTAAGCAGTGTGGACAGAAGACTTCTGATCTCCCCAGGGTGGCCTGATCAAGGAAGACGCTGCGGGAAGGGGACATTCAGGCAGGCAGATGGCCAGTGTGGAGAGGCTGCCAGGGTGCGTGGTGGGACACGGTCATGGCGGGGTGGGAGAGGAGAAACCCAGGCCCTCTGAGTGGCTTTGTCATTGATTTCTCTGCACAGCCTTGTGAGAGGCATGGCCCTAAGTTGCTTCTGTCTCGAAGGAGGGAGGAGGGAAGCCCAGAGAGGCACGGGGCCTCCAAAGTGACACGGCCAGGAGCGGGACCCAAGCCTGCACTACTGCCACTGCAGCTTGGAGGTCTGCATGCGGCTGCCAGTGCGGGACATGCTGGCTGATGAAGCCACCAGTAAGCCTCAGTCAGCCCTTAGTCTCAAGAATGGGAGAGCCAAGTGACGCTTCAACCACCTCTGGGTCAACAAGAGCGACTAGCCCTTGGAGTTCATCAGGAGAGGAGCGTGACGGGGGCTCACGGTGCGGACCTCCAGAGGTCCCTTTTGTCCTTGGCAGTTCAGGATTCCCTGAGGCAGAATCTGGGGCTACATTTCTAATCATAGCAGGTCTGTGATGCCCCACTGAAGGGGCTCCGCCAGGCTTCCCTGTCCCCGCCCACTGGGGGGCTGGTACCAGCTGGTACCAGCCTCCCCTCCTCCTCTCTGACTCCCACCCTGACCCACCTGCCCCTGAAACCCAGGAAGTTAGGCAGCCCCTGTGCTTTTAAGCCAGCCAGCATCTGGCAGGTTAACAGGCTTTATTTAATTCTGCAAAAATCTATCATGGGCTAGACATGGTATGCCAGTTAGAGGCTTCTCCCCTTCAAGGAACTAGCTCACAGTCTGGGAAGGGTATGAGACCCAGAACCAGGCTATCACTGCAGGGGGTGCATGTGGACGAAGGGAGGGTGCATTGAACCCAGCCTGGGGAAGCACAGAGAACCTCCCACGGAAGAGATTTTCAGGTTAAATCTGAAAGAGGAAGAGCTGGAATTAGGACCCCCAGTACCCTGTGGGGCTGCAGGAGGACTGGGACACCCCGTGCACCCCTTTCCCCACATAACCAGTCTTCCAGCATAGCTGATGGCTGGACGCCCCCCCCCCCCCACCCGGGGACTTCTTCAGCATGGTTACTGTTGACGGATTTGCTAACAGAAGTGTCTCATGAAGGCCACCAATTCAGAGCTCCTTCCCAGTCTTATGAAATTGAAGTCTGGAGGTTTGGGGGAGTCCAGGAATCTGTGTTTTATAGCAATGAGTTGTCCGCAGAGCCCACTTGGATAACACTGTGTTGGGAGGGGGACCTGCTCCCTTGGACCCAGTCCATGCCTGATCTAATGGAAGCCTCCATAAATAAGGAGCAAAAGCAAGGAGTAAAATAAAATAAAATAAAATAAAATAAAATAAAATAAAATAAAATAAAAACTATAATACAATTCAATTAAAATAGAAAACGCATACTTTGTCTTCGTCCACTGTGAGTTTATAACCTCTTTGGGGAGAGCAAACACTCATGTAGAAAGCACTCCTGCAACTACACAGCTTGAGAGGCAAAGGCTCTGCCCCATGGGGCACTCTTAAACTTGGATACCCAGATCAGACTGGCAGGGTTGAGGGAAGTCCTGGGAGGGAAGGATTAGGACAGATGTGAGGCAAGGAGATGGGACAAGTAAAGCTTTCCACCACTGCGTCAAATTCAGTTCAGCCGACATTTATCGGGTATCTCCTGCATGCTGGGTCCTGGGCTCCCTGCTGAGGACAGGCGAGAAACGGTCACTACCACCCACAGAGGAAGTAACTGTCCAAAAAGGCAGGCACGCGGGTCCTAAGAAATGACATCTTGGTGTGTTACAGTGAGAGGAGGTGATCCCCGGATCATGGCATAATTATGGAGATGTGGAATCAGAGCTGGGTGTCACAGCCCAGCTGGGGGGACTCGGGCAAGTTCTCACCGTTGCTCGGTATCAGGTCCTCATCTGTAAAATGGGGTCATTTTAGAACATAATGTAGAGTATCCAACGAGGAGTGAGGGTGAAGCATGTGAGGAATTCGTCCCTTGTCCAGTCCGGGAACGACTCAGCAACGTTGCTTCTGTTGATTATAATGTGCTGAAGGGAAAGCGAGAACCTCCTCGAGGTAGGGATGGGGGGCAGCGATGGGTAGATGAGGAGGAGGAAAATGAGTTCATCAGGTCGGGTGGAGGATGGAGGGGTTTTGGAGGCGGTAGGAACGTGACATTTTGAAGGCTATCTGAAGCTTATGCTAATGCATTGTCTTCCAGAATGTGATCAGAGAACCTTAACTGTGGGTGGGGGAGTGGCTCGAGGTGAGCAGGTTGGGAGGGGAGTGGGAGATGAAGCTGCAGCCTTGCTGTGGGGGGGAGACCCTTAATGTGAATATGATGGAGCTAACAAGGACGGCTATAAGCCGTAACCACGCGGCTGTCTCTGAGGCTGCACCTGAGGCAGACATTGCTAATCAATCACAGAAGTCTTCGTTGCTGAGCCAGGATGTGACTTCAGCATCATCACTGAATTCTCCGGGGGGCCACTACCAGCTGACTGGCGTCAACCTGTAAGCTGGAGGCTCTTGGCCATCCCTGAGCAAGGACTAGACACTGGTCCAGCCAGAACCCGCTCACACATCCCTGCCCCCAGCTGGGAGGCTCACGAAGACTTTCCTGGCTTTGGCACACTGTGGTTTGGACGAGCTGTGGCCTTCCTTTCTCTTAGACTGGCCTTTTCTGGTTCTTTGTCCTAACCGCGGGCCCGGGAGGCGGCTAGAGCAGCCTGCATTCGAGGTCTGGCTGGCCTTGGCCTGTTCCAACCCACCCTCTGCCCAGGGAGGGCAGCAGCAACGCCCAGCCCCAGCCAGCCTTGGACTACGTGGGTGGGCAGGTCCCTCTGCGGGATCCTGCTCGCTCTCCACCTGCGTGCAGCAGCTGCGGCCCCGGGCCTCCACGTCGTCCGGCCCAGGGGGAGCTTGCAAAGCTTGCAGGGCATGTTTCCAGTGTGGCGGAACCTCACAGCGCATGCATGAGTGAGGGATGCGGGCAGGGCGGAGCTCAGTCTGAGATGGGCCACTGGAGCTGGGACACAGGGCTGGCATACACTGTTTATGAAACCCTGCATTTGGGAAGGCAGGAGCGAGGTGCACAGACTTGGTGTCCAGACGGCCTGGAGGCAAAGCCTGGTTCTGCTGCTTATCAGCTTCATGACTTACCTTCTCCGTGCCTTGGTTTTCTCATCTGCAAAGTGAGGATAATAATAGTAATTCTTCATGGGTTTATTGCCAGGATTGATTGGATGACTCTAAGGAAAGCGCTGGCACTTAGTAACATGCTATAGTCTATAGGTCCTATTATATATTTATAATATAGAGGTTATCATCCATTAGAAGGAAAGAAGGTAGAATGGGTACACAAAAGGCTTGTGAATGAGATGAAATGGGGCCAAACAGGACTTTGCAGAACTGAGAAGATGACTAAAGGGGTCACAGCCACAGTGGCTCCCTCCCTGCTATCAGGGGGCTAGGACCCCTGCCTGTCCTGCCCCACCACCTTTCCCCCCGGGGACAAGCGTTTCACAGAACCCCCTGTGAATCCCCCACCAAGGCTACTCCCTCCAGCCTGGTTAGATGGAAACTTAATCTCCCTTTAATCCTACACTTAATGTACAGGATTCCACTCCCCGGTGAGACAATGAAATTAATCTGCCACTAATTTTCTGTTTGCCAACCCAGGTTTCAGCATTTTCAACCCTGCCTTTCCGACCGTCTTTCGTCGAGGGAAACAAAGACCTAATCTCTTCTCCCGTCTTGTTTACTCTGCGTCTTGAACAAAAATGAATCACGCCGTGTCTGTTCCCCTGGCTCGGATAGGAGGGCAGACTGAGGCTTCCCGTCTCTCCTGGAGGGCACGAGTTCCAGGCCCGACACCCCAGCCTCTCCCCAACTTTCTGGGTGTGAGAGGATTAGAGGCTCCATTATCTGCTCGCTCACTCAGAGGCTGCGTGTCGGTCCCACACAGGATGACTAACAGCTGCCCTCCGGGAGAGGGAGGCCCCGAAACTCCAATGCCAAGTTCTGGTGTGAAGTGGGGACCTGGCCCCTTCTCCCCAGGGTGTATGTGTCTGGGTAGAGGATCTGGACGGGGGGCCTTGCCTGTCTGCTTAGGCTCTGTTCTCTGGACCTCCAGCTCCAACCACTCAGCCGCTGTTCCTTCCGGAATTTCACATGTTCTGATCTGCTGTCTCTGCTTGGCCTCTGCTCCCCCTTCTTAGATAAGGCCTTGAGCTCTCCCTGTCCCAGAAAAAGGAATAATAATAGTGCTTACCACATGGGTGGGAAGCAAGAGCTAAATGAGACCCACCCCTAGTGTCTGAGAAGTACAAGACATTTGCCACGTGTCCCATAAATGGCAGTTAGTCTTGTTGGCAGGTGACTCAAACACCCTCGCCTCTTGGACACCTTGCCAAGACCCCCAGCCGAAAATGGTCCTCTCGCCTGGTCCCCTTTGGCGCCTTGTTCCCACCTCTGCTCTTCTGGGTGCCCTACGCTGCACCTGCGTGCTGACCCCTTCTCAGATGCCCGGCCCAGCTCTCGGACTATAGTCTCTCTCTGTTTGGTTTCAACTGCTAAGGCAAAATAATGGTAGCGATGACCTCACTGGGGTTGTTAGGGCATTCAATGAAATAATGCTCATTAAGGGCTCAAAACAGGCGTGGCCTGGGGCGAGTGGAGAATAAGTTTCGCAATGCGCTGTTATTATTAGCATTGTTCTTGATCATGCACTGTGAAGTCTGTCCTTCCCTGGCAAAGGCTTCTGAAAGGGAGAGATGGGCCTTGGGTTTTCTCAGGACTTTGGTGGGCTTGACTCCACGGAGGGGCAGGCGAGGCCAGCCAGGTGGGGGAAGGTGCTGGGCGCCTGCTGTCCTGAGTGCCAGCCCACCACCTCCCCCGGCGTTTATGCCCCTTGGTGCTACCTCTTGTGCCCTCTCTGAGCGCCCTGTCCACATCACGGTCACAGGTAGACTGCTCCATCACCATGATGATGGCGATATCCATATCCCAATCACCTCTGCCTTCCCTGGAGTGTCAGAGTTGGGGGAAACCTGGGAAACCATCCGGCATCCACACTTACATATGAGGATATCAAGGACCAGAGAGGTTGTCCACAGGCCTGAGGCCACACAGCAAGTCAGAGGCGGTGCGGGGCTTGGACCCAGTCTCTTGACTACCACTGGAGGGAAGACCCAACCCTGTCCTGTGTCATCACACTGTGGTGGAAGAAGGACATTTGTGTTTATTGAGCCTGTGTAAGCTTTGTGTGAGTTGGTTCAGTTTCTCTTCCTGTCACAGCTGGAAGAGGTAACATTACGCTCCACATCTTACAGGTGGACACACACAGGCTAAGAAAGGTGAAGTCACCAAATCAAGTCACAGTAGAGTAATGACAGAGCTGGGCTTGGAACTCCCATCTGTCTGACTCCAAAGCCAGTGCTCTTTCTGTCCTTCCTGCCGTGCCCTGTGGAGAGATGGGGCATAGCCGGACCCCAGCCCTGGGCAAACGGGTAGGGGGCCGCCAGCCTGGTACCTCTGTTCCTCCCTCTGTGGTGGACAGACCCAGAGGTGGTGAGGACGGTCTGGTCATAGTGGCTGAGGATTTGTGAACAGCCTGGGTGGGGTTTTGCCAGGTGGTGGGGGTGGGGGCTGGTCTTCAAGGGCTTGATGCTCCAACTGGGGGCCTGTTCCCCTGGACAGGCAGATTCATGCCCCGCCTGTGGGTGGGAAGGTGGTTGTGCAGCGGGCTGGGGGTGAGCGGGGACTGGAGGAGCAGCAGAGACCAGGAGCGTGCAGCTGCCAGCAGCCTGGGGCTGGTGGTGCCTGGAATGGGCAGGAAGTGGTTTGCGGGGAGCGGAGACGAGGCCGAGGCTGTGCGATGTGGCTCTGCCTGAGGTTTCTGCTCTGGAAACCTGAGTTATGTGGATGAGGACCAGACTCCCCCCTCCCCAGGGGACAGTTAGTGCAATTACAGGCCAGGGAAGAGAGGATGTTCTCTGAGGGGGGGCCTGAAGTGGGCCTCAGGAACCCGAGGTGTCCCCAGGGGAGAGTGGTTGCACCGCTGGCCGGTGGGCGGAGGGCGTGTGGGAGGACGTGCCCACGCAGGCCAGTGCCAGGCCGAGCAGCAGGGGGAGACCATGCCGGGTGCCTGCCTGCCAGGAGGGCTCCCCTGGACTCTGCAGGCCTTGGTGCTGGCCCAGCTCTCTTCTGACTCACCATGTGAACTTGGCCAAGGCCTCTTCTGTCTCCAGGACTCACTTTCTTTATCTCTGAGATGAGGTTTCCACAGCCTCTAAGCATCCGAAGATTCTCCCCTGCCCCCACCCAATCAAAGGAGCTTGCAAACCACAAGGGAACAAAATAACAACACGGAAAACCACAGTTAGCAGGTAGGAACTGCTGGAGAGTTAACTGCTGGGCTCTGCTCTGGGCCCTTTGCATGACTTCTAGAATCTTTCCAAACAGCCCTGATGTGCCCACTTCACAGATTGGGAAAGGCGCCAAAATATCCGGGGCCCACGCCCTGTAGAACACAGGAATCTGGATGTGAACCGAGGGTGCCGCCAGGCCCCATCTGCCCCACTGTCCCCTCTTACTCCCACTCCGTCTAACCCCCCTCCCCTTCCCCGCGGCGAATCCCAGGATGACAGAACTGAAGGAGGCCTCATCAACCACAATGAGGCCTTGGGAGCGGGAAGGCTGTGTGGGGCCTGCTGCCGGGTTCTCAAACATCTCCGTGCTCCATGCCCAGCTTTACATGAAGAAAGTTGCCCGGCACAGAACAATCTCAAAGATCTTCGGTAGAGTTCAGCCCTTCCATTTAGTGATAGTGGAACTGAGGCCCAGAGGAGGCAAGCGAACTGCCCCGCGGACGGCGGCAGAGCTGGGACTAGAACTCACGTGTTCCGACTCTCCGCGCTGTGCTCAGCGCCTTCTGGAGCCGTGACCGGGCGTGGCCGGGCCTGGAGTCAGACCAGGCTTTGCCTGCCCTGAGCAAGGGCTGAAGGGCCTTGGCTGGCAGACAGAAATTCCAAGCAAGACCTTTTGGATTTTGTTAAGCTTGCTTGGGTTCCTCTCTTACCCCCCAGCTTTACTGAGATCTGATTGACATGGAACATTGTGCAAGTGTAAGATGTAGAAAGTGATGACTTGATACATGTATATGTTGTGAAATGTTTCCCAGAATAAGGTGAGCTGACACACGCCTCTCCTCCCATAACGAGCAAGCTGTTACTGTTGATCCGGTGAGAACGGTCCGGTGCAGCTCTCCTTCAGCCGTCAAGTACACAGCACAGGACCCTCACCGAGAATCCCCATGCTGTACGCCCCATCCCTAGACCTTCCTCATCCTGTAACTAACAGTTTGCCTCCTTTCGCCAGCTCTCCCGGCTTCCCCCCACTCCGGCCCCTGGTAACCATCAATCTGCTCTGTTTCTGCGAGCTCGATGTTTCTAGATTTCCACATGTAAGTGAGCTCACGTGGTATTTGTCTTTCTCTGTCTGACTCATTTCACTTAGCATAAAGCCCTCCAGGTCCAACCCTGTTGTTTGCAAATGGTAGGATTTCCTTCTTCTTCTTCTTCTTTTTTTTTTTTATGGCTGAATAATACTTCATTATGGCTATAGACCACACTTTCTGTCTGTTCATCTGGTGACGGACACCGGCTTGCATTTTTCTCTTGGAGATCGGGGAGGAATTCCAGCCAGAAACGGCGGATCTCGGGGATGAGGAAATGCCAGTGAAAAGATTTAGCAAGACTGTGTAAAAGTAGGTGCTCAGAGCTGCTAACCAGGGCTGAAACGGCTGTTGGCCTACTCCGTCACCTTCCCACTATCTGACTCACGGAGAAGATTCCGAGAGTGAAGACTTGGCTCACTCAGGAGGGCAGGCCAGCCTTTCCATCAAGGGGTGGGAACCAGGGTGGGCATTCTCTCCTTTTCCTTTGATCCCTTGCAACCTGGCCTGACTACTGTGGGGTGCACTGGTTTGGGGGTGCGAAGCCCCCCGATTCCAGGCGAGTGATCCTGGGACCTAGCTTTAATGTGTCACCAGCTCCTCAGGCTGGGTGTTGGTTTCCTCCTCTGGCAAAGGGAGAGCGGTTAGACCAGAGGGCACCAATCACCTGGGCAGCTTTCAAAAATCCGGAGACCCAGGCCTCACCCTTGTTCACCTGTGGGTGCCACTTAAGTGTCCATGCTTTTGGTTTTGATGCCAAGGGAAGGGTGGGGGCCGCTGGATGGTTCTGGGGTCCTGGTGGTTGGAACACAGGACAGTTGAATGGAATACCATAGATGCTTTGAGCAGGGCTTTGCCTCTCCTCTTAGCGTGGGTGAGGGTGAGCGACAGCACTACCCTGGGCCTCTCTCTCAGCCAGAAGCTGTCTTCTAGCATGGCTAGGTGTTCCTCTCCTGTCATGAAACAGGTGACAGTCAGGGGTGGACCTCTGGATGCCTGTAGTGAGAAAGCTCCGTGGGATTGTTGTCCAGGCCCAAGACCCCAGGAACTTCATTCTTCTCCCCACCAGGAAGTTGGGGTTGCAGCTGATTAGAGCACAGCCCCCAGGGACCTCCCAGCTCTGAGGCAAACTGTTCTCGAAGGAGTCAGACTCTAAAGATTTGGGACTCCTGTTCCCTGGATGGGGATCCTGGTGAGCAGCTGGGGTTGGGGATGCAGCAGGAGCCCCCGAAGGAGGGCCAGCATCCAAAATCAGACTCCCAGGATCCAGTTTGTGTTCTGCTGCCTCTGGGCCTCAGTGATTGCATCTATAAAATGGGCCATGAGTCCACAGCCAATGTGGAGCTGGAGAGCTGCTGTGGGGATTCTGAGAAAGAGGCCCTCTTTTTCTTCTTCTTCTTCTTCTTTCTTTTAAATTTTGCATTTTTAATTTAATTTAATTTTTTCAGTGTTCCAAGATTCATTGTTTATGCACCACACCCAGTGCTTCATGCAGTCCATGCCCTCCTAAATACCCACACCAGGCCCACCCCTCCCCCGCCCCTCTCTTTTCCAAAACCCTCATTTTGTTTCTTAGAGTCCACAGTCTCTCCTGGTTCATCTCCCCCTCCAATGTCCCCCAATTCAACTTTTCCCTTCTTTCTCCTAATGTCCTCCATGTTATTGCTTATGCTCCACAAGTAAGCAAAACCATATGATAATTGACTCTCTCTGCTTTAGTTATTTCGCTCAGCATAATCTCTTCCAGTCCCGTCCATGTTGCTACAAAAGTTGGGTATTCATCCTTTCTGATGGAGGCGTAATACTCCATAGTGTATATGGACCACATCTTCCTTATCCTCTTATTCATTCATCTTGTGAAGGGCATCTTGGCTAGAAAGAGGCCTTCTGAGAGAGGGTCAGTCAGCACCAGGATTTTAAAGCCTCAGGGAGAAAGAAAGGAGGGGAGTAAAAGCTGGGGGGAAGGCTCCAGGGATGTGGAGTAGGGAAGGCTGAACTCACGGCATCTTCCTGTGAGAGAACAACGGGTCACCGTGCAGACTTACCCATGGGGTTCAAATGTATACAGGTGACTATTTTCACCTGTATAAGAAAATAGGAATTTTACAAGGACAAACAGCACGTAGGTGGCTGAAGTGGGGACAGGTCCCTGGAATTGTCCCAGGTCCCCCCTTCGCCACCCTCACAAGGACCTTATTTGGGAATAAATTGGAAAACCACTGACCTAACTACAGTGGGAAGACCAGCTTTCCCCATGTCCTTCTGTGATTCAGCACAGGGGAAGTGAGTGTAAAATGCAGCAGGAGAATTGGGGGGGGGCGTGTTGGACACCGGGAAGCCCTTCCCAGAAGGGGGGTGGGGAGCCACGGTGTCTAAAGGACCTGGAGTGCTGGTAGCTTCGTTCTACCTGAGGCCTGAGGGGTGAAAAACAGCTTCCTGAAGGGCCCAGAGGCCTCCTGCTTTGGGCGGGGGATGGTAGTGGCGGCAGGAGGTCTTTCCTGCTCTGGTTCTCAGGCCCCTGGGAAAGGGGGAGGCTTCTCTCTGGAAAGCTGGACACTGGCCATCTGGCTAGGTCCCCCAGGGGCGATGGGGGCTTGAAGGGGGAGTGAAAACCATGCACAGGACAGCCTGTCAGGGGACAGTGGGGGTGAGCAGAACCCACAGAGGAGGAGGAGAGGGATCAGGAGCCAGTGGTTGGGGTGGAAGCCTAGGGGTGAGTGCGAGAGGGGGTCGGACAAGGAGGAACTGACTTGAGAAGAAACAAGACTCAGAAGAAGCAGAGTTGGAGTGTGGAGGCCGGGCCTGGGCACCACTTCCCACCCGCGTGCCACCGCGTGCACACCACGGTGTTCTGCCTTGGGCAGCCCTGCCAGCTCTCGGGCCTCCCCACCCAGCAGCTCCCCCTTCAGCTTACTCCCCCACCCGCTTGTCAGAGTAATCCCTGAGAGAAGAAATCCATGAGCACAGCTCAAAGCCTGCAGTGGCTCCCCTCTCCCTGTCTGGGTCTCCCGCTTCACACCTCCCAGGGGCCCCGGACTGTTCCTTGGGGGGCGGGGGGACCCCTAAACCAGCTGCCATCCTCTCCCACCCCGGAATGGCAGCTGGTCTAGGATTGCCAGATAAAATAGAGGACACCCAGTTCCATTTGAATTTCAGATCAACAAGGAATGCTTTTTTATGGTGAGTATGTCCCAAATAGTGCATTCATTGTTTATCTGAAATTCAAATCAGATTGAGCATCCTGTATTTTTATTTGCTAAATCTGGCAGCCTCTAGTCCGGTCCATCCGCTCTAGACCCGATGTTATCAGATCCCCTGTCCTGTGCTACGGGCTGCTGGGAGGCTGTGGGAAGCTACCTTGTAGGTATTTTATCTTAAATTACATTGACTTAAGTATGCTTATTTTTAAAGAAGTGCATTTATTTTAATATGTTTATTTTCTTTTAAATAAATCCAGCTTTTAAGTGGGGTGTCCCAGGGGCCATGTTTCTCTGCTGCTTTCTTGCCTTAAGTGACCCAGAGCACTGGTGATTTTAGGAAAATCAGGGAGGATAGGCTTTTTAAGTCAGAGAATCTGGGTTCAAGTGTAGGGTCAGTCATTGATTCCCTGACTGACTGGACTTGGGGATTTCTTTTCCTGATCACTTTTGTGATGAAGCCCTGCTTCCAGAGCCTCCTGGACTGGGGCGCTGAGCGATGTGGCCCGATCCGTAAGCTCCGCCGGTCAGAACTTGGCCCAGTCCATGGCACCACCATGAGGGTCAAACCTCTTGACCTCTTCTGCCCTCTTGGCTGGCCATGCAGTTCAAGGTTATGGTCACCAGGGGTCAGGCTTGCATGCTGATGGCCAAGTTTGGCCTTTTGTGGTGCTCCAGGGGGCTTCTGATCTGAGCGACAGGGGCAGGACGGATGGGATGACGTGGCACATGCTTGATGGGGCCCCCTGGGACCCAGGGACCACCTGGAAGTTCCCATGCTTGGGACCACCTGGAAGGCCCCTGATCATTTCGTTGGCCCTCACCAGGAGACCCCATGAAGGAAGTTAGTTTAGGGGGCTGGAATCTGGAAAGCATTCTGGGCAGGGAATTTGGAGTGAGTTCGAACCCCTGTTGTGAGTCTGCCTCTTATTCATGTCCTTGTGGGTTATATGGCCTCCTGAGCCTCGGGTTCTCCTTCAGGAGAACAGGGTTATAATGCCTTTCTTGCAGGTGCGTGGCAAGATCTGGAGAGGTGAGGTGTGGCTCCTGGGCAGGGCTGGTGTCTCCAGGTCAAGGCAGCCCCTGTCTGGAAGGGCTTATGTCAAAAGTGTAGATGTAATAGAAACACAGGGAAAGATCCCAGCACGACGGCTGTCGGGAGGCACCTGGAAGCAAGTCTGGAGATCTGAGGGGAGAGGGTGTGCTTTAGCCCACAGAGGGCAGTTCACGGGCTTGCTTCTCCATAATCAGGGGGACAAACCCAGGGCTCACCGGGGAGGTGGCTGAGCCGGGCTTCCCGGCCTCTGGAAATGGGTGGTAGGTCAGGCACCCAGGGCAAGGGTGCCGGATGAGGCAAGTCCCAGCACACGGGCTGTTGGCCCTCTGGGATTTCAGATTCCCTTCTGTATACTCCCTGAGCGACTGCTCTGGCTATGGGATCTTAAGCTCTAGAGGTAGGGACGGATGCTTCCAGGACAGGGTTGGGTAGGGGGCGGCAAGGTGGCTCTGATCCCAGGCCAGGCACCAGAGCCAGCACCCAGAGAAGCACCAGAAGCAACACCCTGTTCATGGGTGCCTAACCTCCTCCAAGGACCTCCCACATCCACCTCTATATGGCGCAGGGTGAAAGATGGATGACTTGGGGGTCACTGGAACAGTTGGTGTCTTTGGACTTGGCCATCCTTGCCTGGTAATAGTCGAGCCCTCCTCCCAGCCCCAGGCGGGCTGCATCGCAGTGGGTGGACAGCCAGACACTGGGGCTGTTTTCTACACCACCACCCCCTGCCCTCCCTGCCCACTGGCTGTGGTGAGGTTGACGGCCCTGGACAGCCTGAATGCTCTCCCTTGTGCCCTTTCTCAGGGTGGGGCCCCATGGCCCCGATGGATTGCCCTCTCACCCCATTGGGTTGCTGTGGTTTGCTCATCAGCAGAAATGACTCCTCACCCACAATTGCATCAGTCTTTCCACAGATGGAGTGAATCACGTTGCAAGATGTGGTGACAGGCTGCGCCCTGTGCTCCGGTCAGGGGCCAGCTGGGCCAAGCCGGGCTGGGGCCTAAGGCTGACCGTGCTCTGACTTGGACTCGGGAGAGGGAACCAGAGGCCAGGAGGGGAGCGTCAGCAGTGGGGGGAGGGGTGCGGGGGCGCGAGGTGAGAGAGTCGTGGAACTCGTCCACACAGGCAGGGCAGGGGGCCGAAAAAAAATGTCCAGTGACTGTGGCCATGACAGCACTAGGGAACCATGAACCATATGGCTTCCTCAGCCTCAGGCTGACCACAACAGCAAGGGGAAGAGAATTGGGAGGGCAACAAGCTGGTGCCTCTTCAGACAGTGCAGGGGTGTGGGGAGCCGGGGAGATGAGTGGGTGTTGCTTCTTCCTCTTTCTCTATTTTGAACTCCTCTGGCTTGCTTCCCCCTTCAGCTGACTGAAGGCTTGCAACCTCAATACCAGTTTCTTTCTTCCCGCTGCTCCACAGGCCCAGCCCACAGCTGCCCTCAGGTAGGGACTGTCTTGGAGGAGAGGTGAAGTGTCCACTTGGTTGAGTTTCCACAATTCTTCCCAAAGGCAGAAAGAGGCAACCTTTTCCCCTCTGAGGCAGCAAAAGCCATTTCTGCCCATTTTTCTGGTGGAGAGGGTGAGATCCAAAGGGAACGCGGCCAGCACCTTGCCTCCCTCCTCTTTTCCCAAACTCCACGGCCTCGCGTGGCTCACTGCGTCCGAACCCCAGGACCCGTCAGCAACTGCCAGCAGGATGAGGGCAGGAGTGGGGGCGGAAGGAGAAGGGTCAATGCGACAGGTCTAAGGTGGCCCAGAGGGCTCTAAATCAGATTGGGGTTTCAGGCTCCCCAACAAGAAGAAGAGAAATGGGCAGTGATGTTTGGAGGTAGCCCCTGGAACAGAGTGGCCCCGGTCTGGGACCAACACAGACAAGGTCATGCCTGGAGTGTCCCTAGATGCATGTGGATTTGTCTGAGTGACAAATAAGCTTGTGCAAGCCACTGACATTTGGGGGGAGGGGCCCTTCGTTACTGCAGCATGATCCCCCCTATCTGGACCCCACAAATGCCAAGTGGGGGAGACTGGCCGTGATCCTAAAGGCCTGGGAAATGAGTAAAATCAGCCTGGCCATGCCTGTATCCCACAATGAGGTTAAGAAGCTGAGCTGCTCCCCTCTGACTTGTAATTCAGGGGTACAGCCATATGTCTTTTTTTCCCATCATCGAGAGCCTAGAACAGTGCCTGCTACATGATCAGGGCTCTTTAAGAAATTGTTCTCTCCCCTCCTGCCTCCAGTTACCCTCCTTTCCAGGGTATTCTTCTGGTGAACACCCTTTACTCCTGCCTTCGTGCCTTCATTTTGTTCTAAATCCCCAGCACTGTGCTTCCCACATGTTGCCTGACTTTTTCACTTGCCTTAACAGAGTGGCCCTTATCCCTTTTTACAGATGAGGCGTGTGAGCCCAGCATCTGTCCCCTTCCCCCGGGGCACCCTTCCTTCATCTCTTTCATCTGCATGGAGTACCCACTGGGGACCCTCAGGCAGGGCTGGTGAGAAATGTGGGCTGCATGTCAACGTGAACAGGCGTGGTCCAGCCTGCAAGGAACCTGGGTCTTGTGGGGGTTGCTCTCACGTCTGTACACAGATGCCACGTGCGCTAGTAGCTTTGCCAGAAATATGCACAGCAACATGAAATGAGTAAGGAAGACTGCCAGGAGGTAAGGCAGGAGGAACAGGGAGGGCTTAATTGTGACACTGGAAGACATCTTAAGCCTTTAGAAGGCTAAAGACAGCAAGAGCATTTGATCTGGAAAGCCAGCTGTGATGAACTGGCGGTGGCTTCTTGGAGTACTGAGTTAAGAAGGATTCTGAGGCTGCATCTGCTCTTTTAGGAAAGAATGCCATGAGAAGTTGGTGATGTCTTCCCTAGGCCTGGGACTGGGTCGTGACCACCAGCATGTCATGGACCTTCCAGCTTCACTTAGGAGCTGTGAGAACCCTGGGAAGATGTGGAGGAGAACAATGAGGGCTAGAGGTCACATTCGACAAATCTGATTATCATACTGTCATAGAGCATGGAAGAGGTGTGATTGAACACAGGTCTGCCAGCACAGCCTGCATTCTTAAAACTTCCTCTGTCTTCTGAGAGAGCAATCCCCTTCTTGGCCACAGCAAGCATATTTCAGCACGGATGCTCCCCGTTAGTTTTATCAGCGATCTTTCTTTTCACTGCGTCTTCGTTTTCATCTCTATCTCTTATCACTTCCTCCTCCCTCGTGCACATCCTCATCATCTTCTGCCTAGACCATCGCCCCTGTGACCTGCTCCAGCGAGGACTCCCCGCCGGGAGGGCTGTGGCTTCCTGGGTGCCAGGAACTTTCTCACCTGGGAGGTCAAACCTTGATCATTGAGTAAAGCTTATTAACTAATTCATTGATTTTTTTTTTGGGGGGGGGGAGTGTGCAACTAATAGGGGGATGTCTGCGGACAGAACCTTGAGCAGAATGTGGGACACCGCAGCAGAACATCTGGGTATCCCCAAAGGAAGATGGCGGGGTGGCTCTGCTCATCGTGGTGACGTGGGGCTCGGGCCGAGGGAACAGTCATCTTCTTGAACCTTGCCAGTCCCACACCAGAAGGAAAATGAACCCTGGAGAGTCTCACATGTGTCCCAGCTGCAAGTGACTCCCATCAGTTCTACTCCCAACTCATTGGCTACAGCTAATCACTTGGCCTCCCCAACTAGGGGGTGTCTAGCGGGAAGGTGGGGTACTGGACGAATGTGGGGAGCGGCGTGCCTGAGTACCACAGCATGCCTCCTGTCCAGCAGAGAGCCTGGTAGGAAGTAGCTGATCAGTAAATCTTTGACGAAACAGTTTCCAGCCCAACCACGGTTCCCAGAATAGCTCTTGTGAAGGCGCTGCTGACCTTCAACTTGCTCCGTGCACTGGACACATTTCAGTCCTCATCTCCCTTGACCTGGCAGGTAACACCTCACTTTCATTCTTCATGCACGTCTCCTGGCTTCAGGACACAAGGCTTATCTGATGTTCTTCCTGCCTCTTGGGTCACGGCTTCCCTCCTCCTTCCCTCCCCCACCTGGTCTTCCATTCTGGAGTGTCCCTGGGACGGACCTCTTTGCTCCTCACTAAACTTAGCTCTCAGTTGATCTCACCCATCCCCGGGGCTTGAATATTTCCTCAGCTTTTGTTGGACTCACCTTTCTTTTGAGTTCCCGGGTCACATGTCCCATTATCTACTTGGCATCTTCTCAAGCGATTTCAATGTCATCTGAAACTGAACATGTTGAAAACCAAAGCCACGGCCTTCCTCCCTCGAGCCCTGCTCCCTAAGGCTGGCCCCGCTCTCAGGGCTCCCCATCTCACTGAATGGCCATGCCATCCCCCTACTTGCACAACCAGAGTCCGTCTCGGCCCTTCCTTCTCTCTCCCACACCCTTTCGTGTTAACCCCCCACACTGAATTCTGCCAGTGTGAGTTCTTCCGTATCTCTCCTCTCCATCCGGCCTCTCTCCTTTTCCGTCACTAGTCCACAGGGCCCCCATGTCCCACGTGGCTGCTGTCAGGTCCCTCGGCGGCCTCCATGCCCATCTAGCCCCACCCAGATGTCCTTCGGGCGAAAACCAGAGTGATTCTTTCGAAATGCACATTTGATCACACACTCCCTCTCCCTGTGAAACCCTTGAATGGCCTGCCGTTACTCTTAGAAAAAAGATAAAATGCTTGTGCAAGACTCGTGTCTGCTTGCTTCTGCTCTTAACTCAGTCCTGTTACAGTGCACATAGTAGGGCCCTCCGTAAGTATTTTTTGATTGAACCAGCATGTGGTATCAGAGAAACTGTCTCTCAGTTCTGGGGCATTAGTCAGATCGTTTTTACCATGAGGAAGCTGCAGAGGTAGCCTGGTGTGGCTTTCCTAGATGCCGAGGCTGGTTTAGGTTCCCTTGGCAGGACCAGCAGGCCCTGATAGGGGACCGCTGTTGAGTTCTGAGCCGTTGCTGCTGGGTCCTGGGGGCAGATGGGATGATCCTTTGATGTACCCTCTGTCCAGGCTTGGAACTCGGGCAGCCGAGCTAACATCCCGGCTCCTCATCTCTACACGGTTCTCATGTCTCCCAGCTCCTCATGTCTACACCGCTCTGCCCACTCGCTGCACTCGGCACAGAGGAGGCATCGACACTGACGCGATTTGCAAGGACTCTGACTGCTGGGGGACGGGGCACAGCAGAAGCAGGAGGGCTTAAGGCTGCCGGCAGGGCCAGACAGACGGGCTACCTTCATGGTTGCCTTCCTTCATCATGTGGGCTTCCCAGGCTGGGGTGGGGGGCCCCACAGAGTGGGCTCAGAGAAAGTCTCTATTTCTGGGGCCAGGGGTGAGTCAGCCATCTCCCTGTGGTCTGAGGCTGTCATCTGAACCGCGACAGTCATTTCTTTCTCTGTGGCTTTGAGGTCTGGGGGCAGAGGGGGGCGGGCTCCCGAGACCCCTCGGGCTGCCATGTTGGGACCCAGGGGATCCAGGAGGGATTCGGGGGAGTCCCTGGAGGAGCCTGGCTTGCTCCCCACTGGCCGTGGGCCTCCAGGTAGGCAGAGGGTCCCCTTCCATCTTTTTAAGTCCCAAGGAAGCCGCTGCCCACGTGTTCTCCTGCTCACAGGTTACGAAACCGGAGCATGGGGAATTGAAGGGACTGAGCCAAGTTCCCACGGCCGTGAAGTGCACTGCCAGGCTGGGTGCTCAGCCTGCCTGGCCCCCAGGGCCGCCCACTTTCCCCTGTCCCACGCCAACCCCCCAGCCCCCATGCCCCAGAGATGGTAGCTCTTCCTCTTTGAGGGGCCAAGGGGAAGATGAAGTGAGGAGTGGAGGGGAAGCTGTGTCCCGGCAGGAAAGGGATTCACTCAGATGGCTTACAGGAGGGGACCGAGGGCAGAGGCTTCTCACCAGGGGGAGAGGGGTGCACAGGATGGAGGGAGGTATGAAGGGTATTGTGAGACTAGCAAGCAGGGACGCTCTGACCATCCCTGGTCTGGAGAGGCAGGGGAACCATGTAACCGGGACCTGGTGAGAACTGGACCCTGGAGGAGGTGATGCGATCAGGGAGGATGTGGGGACCCCCAGTGGCTCACCCCACCTCTCTCCTCTGGCGTCCCATATCCTGTGAGCCTCCCCAGGACAGCCAGCAGGCAAGGGAGCCTGAGGAATGTGCAGTCCTAGAGGCCAAGCTCTGGGGATGCGTACCCCGGGGAGGAGTGTGGGGCCTTGGTGTGGGGTCTTGGTGGCAAAGACACAGGTCCCAGGCCCTGGGGGTGCATAAGTCTGTGTGCCCCGTGTCTCCTTTTGACCCTGTCTGCCCACAAATGGAGGAAACAATCAGCTGGGCCTTCTCCCCCTAGCATGGCGGTGCTTGTCTCCAGGGCCTCCTCAGTCTCTTCCTGTGTCTGTTTCCTGACAGGTGTTTTCTCTAGGCGGGGGTAAGAATCTGGCATTATCCTGGGAGCCCTTCAGGGCTGGGGCTGGGCCTTCCTCATCCACTGCCCAGGTGAAGCCTGGCTTCTTAGCTCCCTTCTCAATCTCTCTCTCTCCCTCTGCCTCCCTCCCTCCCCCCAACCCCATCCCCTACTTGAGGATGACAACCAATAGGCCCTCTTGGTGTCTCTCGGGCTGCTTTCTGCTCGCCCTCCAGGGCCCTCTTCCCACCTGACTGGGCTTGTCTGCTGGGCCAGAGAGGCTGAGGGACAGACTGGGCGGGTCTGGAAGCCATTTTGAGCACGCCCGGCCCGTTCCTGAGGGTGTCAGGAGAGACGCTCCCTGGAGCTCCTGGAGGGCACCCTCAGCCGGCAGAGCCAGGAAGTGAAACCACCTGCTCAGCACTTGGGGAGAGGGCCCAGGGGGCCCGCTGGGGCTGGCCTGAGGAGCCGGCAGGAGGGAGAGGCCTCTTGGCCCTGAGGAGAGCTTGGCCTCCTCTGTCCTGAAGGCAACTGACCACCTCTCCGGAACCCCGCCTGCTCCTCGGTGAAGGCATTAAATACTGATGAATTCGCAGAGTTCACAATGTTTTCTGAGCAGTAAGTTTTCATGATGTGTGTTTGGTGAGCGAGGCAGCCACCCTGCCAGGGCCTGCTGGGTTGTCCATCCTGCTTGTCATTCCCTCCCACCTGCCACGCTCTTAGAAGTAACGTGGTCAGGTAATCAGATAAGCGGGGGAGGGTGGAGAGAGCCCACTCTGAGTGGTGGTGGGGGGCGGGGTTAGAGGGACCGAGGAGGGGTGGGCTGGGGAGGGGGCGCTCCGGTCCATCTGCTGCGGCCAGGAAAGATGGCGACCACCCTTGGAGGAGCTCGAGGAGCCGCTGAATCCCAGCCCCAAATCACCTCCACAAGCTGATGCTTTCCGGGGTGCTGAGGAGGGTGGCGCTCCCACCACCCACTTCTGTGGGACCTAGGTGACTTGCCCTCTGGTCCTCAGAGCCTAGCCCGCAGCCTGGCTGGTAGGAGTGTGGGCAGAGAGGCTCCTCGCTGTGGGCCAGGCCTCTGCAAGGCTGGTGTGCTGTGGGCCTGGGGGGTGTCACCGCCGGGCTGGTTGACGGGGAGAGAGTCCTGGGCAGTTCCTCCTTCTTCCTCCTCCTCCTCCTTATGGATCAGGGAAGCCACAGAAGGAACAGGCCAGGCTTCCTCTGCTTATTTCCACTTAGTAGAAAGCGAGTGACTTAGTCCCTGAACCTCCACTTCCCCATCTGCAAGTGGAGGTTAGAAATCGTGGCAAGATTCCCATGGCTCTGAGGTAATGTTAGGTCGTAGGCCCCAGGGGTCCCTTCCTTCCCCGTGGGTTCCCTGAGGGCTTTGTGGGGCACAAGGGTGGTTATTACCGAGTGGGAACCACGTTGCCCGGGCTTTGGAAACTCCTGCCCCTTAACCCACACCAGGGCTGGGATCTGAGTCTTGCTGTGTCCTGTAAGGGGGGGTGGGGGCACTGAGGGGGCGGGCAGAAAGGGCTGGAGAGGGTGCTTGCCCCCGGACCTAGTACTCAGGCCAGCCAGAGGGGTTGGCCCAGCTGTCCCTGGAGGGGAGAGAAGGGAAGCCCCGCCCCTCTACAAGTCCCAACTCAACGGGCCGCTCCCTCCACCCTAGACCCATCTAGGCTTGAGGAAGGAAAGGATGAGGTTCGGAGGTGGGGACAGGATCAGACACTGGATCTCCACTTGACAACAAATCGCCAGATGGATAAGGCAGGACCAGGAGTGGCAGGAAACTGTCAGGGGGACGGCAGGGAAGCAGGAACCCGAGCACCTTCTTCAACATCGATATAACCTGGTTAAGAGGATTTCAAAGCCAACTTGAGGAGCACGCAAGGGACTACTCGGAAGGGCAGCTCGAGCCGGGCTCTTCCCCGGCCCACAGAAGGGGAGAGCAGGGACCGCACACAGCCCCGGGAGCCACACGAGCCGGGGCCAGCCATCTGCTGCCAGCACCGTAGGCTGTTCTGCCCTTTTGAGAGTTACTTCCATGTCTATAAAATTCATCCATCACGAGATTATCTTAATTAGTAGATATGTCCTTAGAAGCATCCCCACGGGCAGGTGACGTGGTTGGAGAGACACCGCCTTCGCGGTCTGTGCTGTTGGCTTGAACCTCAACTAGAAGCCACCACTATCTCCGGTCTCCCCGTGACCCCCGAACACCCACTCCTGCCCCTCCAGTCTCTCCTTCAGAAAACGACCAAGGGACCCTTTAAAAAACCCAGAGCTGATTAGGCCGCTGGTTAAAACCCATCAAGGACTGCCCCTTGCTGTTAGGATAACGCCCCTCCCCCACACTATGTCCTGGGCCTTTGAGGCCCTAGGCAAGTGTCTCGACCCTCATGACCCCTTCCTCTGTGTTCTCCAGCTCCCAGCTTCCGGCGTGTGGCCATCCCCCTGGTCTCACCGACTTTGTGCCTGCCATTCCCTCTACCAGCAGCACTTTGCCCACTTAATTCCTACCCAGCCCTCAGCCCTCTCCAGCCAGCCCGGCCCTCTGCAGCATGCTGTGACCACCTCCTACTTCTCCTTGAGGATGCTACCGCAGTCGCAGTGAACCAGCCACTTCTTGGATTGACCTTGACTCTCTACCTCTCCAGCCTGACTGTCAGCCTGCAGGGGTGGGGGGTGAGGGTGGGTAAGGACCACATCAGTGTTGATCACCCTGGTAGACCCCCAGACCTCACTCGGTGCGCTCCAAATGTCAGATATTATGGGATGATGAGCCTGGTTGATCTGGGTTCAAGCCCCCACTCTGCCACTTACCACACATGGGGCTTGACTCTGAATTACAAACAGAGAAGGCTCTATTTCCTCATCTATACACTGAGGCTATAGCTGTTTTCTTGATGAAGCCATGGAGAGCATAAAGCAGGCCACACTTTGGTGGCTTCTGGCCACAGTCTCTGGTCACCCAGTTCTTGGCTGCCTCCCCCTCGGGGCCTGGCTGGGAGCAGGGCACTTGGGGTACCCGGTTCCAGGCCGGCTGGTGGAAATGTGAATCTGCTGAGGGGCGATGTTGCCTAGTGGGGGGTGGGGGGTGGGGGGCTCCCTGTCCAGCCCCCACCTCCCGTCTGCTCCGGCTGCCCCTCCGTGGGAACAGAGCAGCAGATGGAGGGGGAGGGGTAAGGTTTTGCTTTCAGGGTTTTCAAACCAGAAGACAAAAAGAGGACAAATGAAAGCACCGGAAAGCGGCAGGGGCCCATTTTGTCGGCAGCCTCGGCCCGACATGTTCTGCTTGCTGGGCACAGTCAGCCTCGACCATTTATTTTTAAGTAACTGACTCATGAGTCAGTCGGTTGGCTTGGTGGTAAAACGCAAGCCACTATCAAGGAAATAGCTGATGAACGACATGCCGTGGACACCATGCCAACACACCACTCCTGACTTCTGAAAATCTCTTGTTTTCCCGGCCTGCACGAGCCAACTGGAGCCGTGGTCCCTCGCGCTGCTCTCCAGGACCAAGTGCCAAGTGCATCTGAGCTCCGGCAATGATTGCCTCACGGTCGCTGCTCCCCGCCAGTGCATGTTTGCTGTAATTATACAGTGTCTAAAGGAGAAGCACAAAAGACTTGTTGATTTTGGCCGGGGTCCGGCCTGCGAGGCGGAGGCTGACCCGGGCCCCTGGCAGAGTGTGGGAAGGCCGGCCGGCCGCCCCGGTGAGGACGTGACCAGCTGGAGCAAGCCTTGAACCCGGGCCATCGCCGCCTCTGCCTGCCTCTCCTGCCAGCGGGCTTGAGCCGCTTTCTTTGGAGAATAACCCGAGGAGAACAAAACGAGGAACTGCCGTTCCTATAAAAAGCTCGCTCCTTCCTCTCGCCAAGTCCCCAAACGATAATCATCTCTGAAGCTGGCGGCCCCTCCCTCCCAAGTCACTGAACGTGCTCGTTGTCTCTCTCAAGTCTCTCAGCGAGGAAGCATCTTGGCTTCGGACTGGCCCCTCCGTGGTGGCCGGGGAGCGCGGCCATCAGAGCCCTCCTTCCTGCTTCCCCTAGACGGGCGGTGCTGGGCGGTCAAGAGGTCGGCCAGAATGTGCTGGAAGGGAGACCCTGGCTGTGGTTTGGGTGCTGCCGCGATGATTTCTGTGATGCGGACAAATTCCTTACCCTTGGGGCAGCTTCAGTCTCTCCATCTAAGTGGGCTAAGCCATGGTTTCCATACTCATCCCTTTTTAATTTTTTAAAATCGGGGGCAACACTTCTGTCCAAGGAAATTTTATGGGGACCCTCAATGCAGAAAGCAGAACTGCTTGGTGGAGGTGGGGGGTACGGGGTCACATCCTAGAGCCTCATCCACTTGGTATTCCCAACCCACACCCCTCTCAGAGGTCCCCTGGGGCTCCCTGGGGGAACCCTCAGCTACCGCGGAACACAGTCTGAAAACCGTGGGCTTTGCTCTCAAAGGTCCCTTCCAGCCTTTGGGTGAGGAGAAGAACGTACTCACTGAGGTAAAATCCCAGGAGTTGCCTTCGGCTGTCTCTGGTGAACCCGACTCTGTGCTGGGATGGGGGACAAATTCAGCAAGAACACGACAGCCCCTAGTAACGACAACAACAACAAAAACGATTTTGCTCCCTCTGAAGTTTCTTGAGCAACTGGCAGGCTGCCACAAATGTACTTAGGCGGAAAATCACCAGAAAAAAATGATATAATCTGACAGATTTTTCACAGGCTTAAATATTCATGAATTAAAGGAATTGGCAGAATTTTCTACATTATTAGCTTTCATCATGGCTGCAGGAGCAGTTGGTATCCTGGCTGCTCTTCAAGATCCATTAATCTCGTCCATCATAAGAGCAGCCATTTTAAAATTAGCTCTTTTTACCGAGTGATGGTGTACAGGGGAGATGGGGAGACTGAAACGCTGTCCCAGCGTAAAGCTCCGTCCCCTCCTCACTTTCAAAACCAGCAGGGGAAACTAAACCGACACTCAGCAGGAAGGAGTCAGGGACAGGACCGTGCAGGGAGCCTTCTGGTTCCTTTACACAGGGCAGTGAGTCTGGTGTGTCTCTCTCCTGCCCGCTGAGCCCTGAATGCTGGGAGGCCAAGACTGAGAGACCCAAAGACGGGCTTCTGAGTGAGGAAGGCATTTAGACCCAACAGCACAGTCTTTCTGCCCAGATGGCACTCAGGGTGCGGGACGGCCCGATAGCCAAGTAATGATATTACTTGCTGGATTACGGCCACCGTGCTAGGCCTGCGTCTTCTCATTCCGGCATCAAAGAACTTGGAAGGTCGGTGTAGAGAGGTAGCAGCCAAGGAAACGAGTCAAGAGAGGTTAAGTCAGTTGTCCAAGGTCTCACAGCCAGTAAACAGCAGGGCCGTGATTCCGATCCAGGTCCGTCCCCAAAGGTGCGGAGAATATGCTATGTTCATCCGTGGCCTGGGTTCCTTTGAAGAGAGGTTCCCTCCAATACATCCAGAACCTGCTGGGACGAAGCTGTTTCCTTCAAAGCACAGAGCAAAGTTGTGGGTCAGACCATCCCTACAGAAACTCGAGACGCAGGTTAATTTCATCTTCCTTGCTCCCCTGCCTCCGGCTCTTTCTCCCTCCCCCCTTGTTTCCATCTTCCCCCTCCTTCCCTCCCTCATTACGTTCCTGTTTTAAAATGCAGGTTTTATGATTATTCAGGTATGGTGAGGCCAGCAGATCAGGAGAGGATTGCCGGGGAAAAGATCTTTTACTGCTTATACTTCCCAAGAACACCAGGAACCCGTGTGCAAGCCAGACCACGAGGGGTCATCTGTGGGAGTCCTGGGGTCAGCCTGGAGGCAGAGGGAGTGAGGCAAAAACTGGGCCAGAGTCTTTATAGTAATTCCCGAGGGAGGGAACAAGTGGGGCAGGAAAAACAGGTTTAGGATTAGTTAGTACAAATAATGTCAGTAGGCTCTGGGGCATAGGGACTGTCCCTGGTTGTCTGGTACCTGACCCTGGGGTCAGTGGAGAAGGTGGAGAGTGGCCTGAGTCTGTGAGTCTGATAAAAAAGGTAGTTGGGAGGGGCAAGGGCTTCGGACAGGTTTGCATATGAAAGGGATAGTCACAGGAAGTTGTTTACTTTCCCTAGGAATTGACTACCCTTGGAAGGGGCAGTATCTCTGGGTCCTTGAAGCCCCAGGTATCAGTGTCAGAAAATATCAAAAATAAAAAGGCATGATTAATATACTCCCTTTTATCCATGTATGCATATAGACAAGCACACATCCATCCGTCCGTCCGTCCATCCATCCATCCATCCATCCATCCATCCATCCATCCATGTACTTATTGGGCTCCTACTATGCTGGGGCCAAGCTAGGCCTGGGTACCTCTGTAGGCCTTGCTCGAACTCATTTTTCAGCATGGTGGTGAGACCCTTGGGTCACCAGAGCCTGCTCCTTACCCATCTGCCCTCATCCCAGAGGCAGAGTTCACAGAGCTAATCCAGGAGTTTCCCAGGTTACTTTCCTTCCCAGGTCACTTCTGCCTGTTGCCCATGAGCCAGGGCTCGAGGAATTGCCGTGGGGTGTTCTTGTTTAGGTGATATCCAAAATATTTAACACCCAGAGACAGAGGAGCCCATCCGAGGTAGAGTATAAGCAGTCTGACTAGCCAGATGGGGTGTGTTTGGGTGAATGTCACCTGCTTGGGGGGACAGCCATGCAGTGCCGCTCAGAGGGTTGCGGGGAGGACAGTGCTCCCTGTGTGCCAGTCTGGGACCAGCAATCTTCCTGGGTCCCAGCATATTCTCCATGGTTGAGGCGTGATAACTATCTGCAGACAGATTGAGTGGGGGAGCTGGTGTTTGGGTAGCAGTTCTCACGTTTATCATCAACAATAATGATGATTAGTCATCATAATAATTAATAACTATTTAGACTTGCATGGTGCTTATTTGTAGAGCATTCCATGCCAAGTGCTTTATAACAGCTTATAATTGTAGCCAAAGTTTACTCAGCTCTGCTGGGGGGCCCATCGCCGCTGAGCTTAGCACTGTCCAGGCATTAGTCAAAACACCATGAGGTTGAGGGTAGAGGTAGGTGAAGGCTCAGAGAGGTTAAGCCACCCCTCCAGGGCCACAAAGTGAGTAAGCAGAAGAAGTAAGTCCCCAGATCCTGTGTCTGACTCCTACCACTGGCCTCTCCAAGGCCCAGCCTGCCCCTCAGGCCTCTGGAGTCCAGGTCCCAGGAGATCAGAGAAAAGGTTCAAGGCCTGGGAGCTGGGTGAGGAGCAGAGCCAAGGTCTTGAGGCTGTCATGGCCCCTGTCTGTGTCCCAGGCCAGGTGGAAACATTGAAACACTGAAGGGACGAGAGTTCTTACCAAAAGCTCATGGAAAATCTTGCACGATTGTAGCCTGACATGAGCCCTCAGTCCCCCAGCACCAGAGTCCCTACGGGAGCCTCCACGATTACCAACCACCTCCCTCAGCTTGGCTCTGATTTGTTTGGACTTCCCAGCTGGATTCAGAGCTGGCATCAAGATTCCTCAGCCAGCCCCTCTACCCCACTGCTTCCATGGCTGGTGCTTATGTCATCCCACTAGATGACACAGAAACACACACAGGAAATCCTGGGGTGTGCTGTGAAGATGCTGGGAAAAACCCAACGGGGCCAGTTTTTTACTGTATAATCAGGACCGCTAAGGAATCAGCTGGGGGACTCAGGGGCTTTGGATGGCGGAGACAGGGATGCCAGTGGTTTTCCTGCAGCCTCAGAATGTTTGATTCCTACAGGATGACTTCCCTAGAAGTCTGTCCTTGGGATAGGATTTCCTGACTCAAACCAGGAAGGGTGGCACGTGGAGTGGGACAGTGTCCGAGGGAGCAGAGGCTGGGTCCTGCTTTCTTCAGCAAGCATTAGGAGGAGACGGAGAATGGCAGAGCTGGAGGAGGAGGGCTTTACAGGGGCCCATCGTGCAACAGGGGCTGGCTGAACACCGGTCCCTGAACATACCCCGGGGCTTGTGCTATGGGAGAGTGCCCCTCTGCACCTGCCTATAGCCTCTGAGGCTGAGCCCAAACTCCATGGGGGCTTGTGGGTGGGGCCAGAGACTGGCCTTGTCCCAGCAGGCTGGGTCTATGCCCTGCCCCCATATGCACCCTACACTCTAGTCTCATGGCACCACCTCTGTCCCCTCCCCTTGGTACACTTGCCGCCCAGCCCCCCCGCCACTCCCCCGCGCCCCCCCCCCCCGCCCCCGCAATGCTGCCAGGAATGCTCTCTCTCTATCTGTCTGTCCTCCAGGACCAGCCCTGCTCCTGCTCAGCAGAGTGAGTTGTCTACACACCTCGGTCTCAGTGTTTATATGTGGCTGGTGAATTCCCTTACGTACGTTCATATTCTACTGTGGAAGGCAAGGCCTTCACTGAGTTATTCGTGAAAAGTTCATGTGGGACCACATCTGATGCAGAGAAGTGCCTGATCTTCCCCACCCCAACCCCCAGCACTGGCCCAAGCCCTAGCCCTGCTCCCAGGGCAGACAGGACCTGCAGGGGGGATGCTGGAGCTGGTGAGCAGTGGGTCCCTGAGAGCTGGAACATTCTGGAAACAAGTGGACTTTGGTGACTCATGGGGAGTGAGAGGCTCATGGGGAATGACTGCCAGAAATGGAGAGGTATAGATTACTTGGCTCCTGTATCCTGTTGGGAGGGTATTCCCTGGGGGAGTGGGGAAGGCAGGTGCAAAAGGCTTCTGCGCCCACCACCCTCTTCTGGCCTAAGGACTTCATTCCTTGACTCACCTACAAAAGCCAGCACTCCCGGGTCTTCATGAGGCACCAACTCGCCCGTGACCTTGAACCAGTGGTTTCTCCTTCAGAATTAGGTTTCCAGGCTCTGACCGATTTGGTTTGGGACGAAGTGTATGTTGGGCTGGCAGGAAGGGCTACTAAAGATGGCGAAAGTTCCCGCCACAGGACCTGAGCTCAGACAGGAGAACAAAGGCCCAAGCAGGAATCTGAGACCCCCGCCCTGGGCTCCTGTGGACCAATGGGATCCTGATGAGCAGGCGGGATATCCGAATAAGGGAAACTTGCCAAAAGACCCCTAAGCTTTCCCCAAGACCCCTTAAAAAGCCCCCTCCTCCCTGCCTTGGGCGCGACTTCCGCCACTCCGCTTTCCAGAGTCGCGGAACCTCGCCCGAGGGTGCCCACCTCCTCCTGGCACAACTTTCCTGGCTCTCCTTCTCCTGAGCCCTGAAACTTTGCCGGAGAGCGTTTTTAATAAATCTTGCCTTGCACCCACTTTGCCTGCTGTTGTGTTTATCTTGCTGGAAAAAACTTTACAGTGTAGAGCAGCTGGGGGAGTGCTCATGGAGGCTGAGCCCCAGTCCCCACCCCAGGGAACTTGAGGAGAAAGAGGGACTCTGTAAGCAGCCTGCACATGGGTGCGTGCTGGGAGCAGTCCCTGGGACCAGCCGGCCTGTGTGTCTCCTGCTGGGGCTCCCTTGCTTGCTCCCTGGGGCTTGCCAAGGCCACCCCCACCCGCTGGTATCCGTGGCTGTCTGCTTCCCACCTCGCCGTTTCTCTGCCTCCTTGCTCTCTCAGTGTGTATGTTCCTCTCTCCATCTCTGGCTCTGTCTGTCCCTCCCTCCCCTTCCTACCTTTCTTATTCTCTACCATTCACCCCCTGCTGATTCTTCCACTTGCCATCCCCCATTCCCAGCTAAACCCATTCTTTGCCCCCAACCCCAGGATGTCCCTTGCATTTCTGCATCTCTGAAACCATCTACCCCAGCTTTGGGGGGACACAGAAAAAAATAGTAAGACTCTCGGGCTTTCAACTCATCAGCAAAAGTTAAGGGCCTGCTGCTGCCAGAGTGGGACCCCTTCAGGAAGGAAGCCAAGGCAGGCCCAGGGGTCACTTTATTTTTGGAGGAACACACAATGCTTTTTGCTTCTTAATACCACTGTCCTCCTGACTTCTGTGACACGTGGGGGAAAGACAGTGGTGCTGCTGGCCCCGGGTGAGAGTTACACGTCTAAGTGCTCAGTTTTCTCATCTGAGAAACTGGGAATGATGATGATGTCTAATGGATGCTTTTCTGGTGAGGTTTAAGCAAGTCTATCCGTCGCCCGGAACACAGCACACACTGCCTATGTGTTAACTGTTGAGGTCACATTGATGATGGCGTTGGTTACAGCCTTCCAGCTGTGTGATGTTCAGTTTATCTTCCCGAGCCCACTTCCGCCTTTCTAAGATAGGGCTACAATTCTTGCACCTGGGGGCTTGTAGGTATTTCATGGAAAACACCTTGCACTGTGCCTACCTCTCAGTAGGGACAAAGTTAACCTCCCTTCTCTTTTCCCTCCCTTCCTCCTTGTACATAAAACTGAAGCCCAGGGAGGTGGCCAAGGAGGCTGGCTCGGTAACCCAGTGGCAAGTCTAGAAAGAAAACCAGACTTGGACTTGCCTTTTCCCTCAGTCCCTTGGCAGACAATACCCGGCTTTGCGGCTTAGTCTGCATTTTGGCTGCAGGTTCTAATTCTGTTTGTCCCCAGAGGCTGGGCTCCCTTGACCGTTCACCAGTTTGTGCTGATTGTCCCTTGCATGTGGAGAACAGTTCATCCTAGTTCTAAAGCACGGGGACACTCCTGGCCTTGTGAACTTCTTCTGCTGAGATTAAGGTGAGGCCGTTAAAGTCTTTCGTGAGCCAGGAAAGAAAGGTAGGACAAGAAATGGGAAATATGCTTTCTGAGCTCAATTAAGTCCTGTCTGCAGGCAGGACTGTACCAAAGACTGACTCATCCCAGATGGTCAGGTGTCTCTTGAGCTCATCTCGGTGCCTCCCACCACTTGTGCGCAATTTCCTTTAGACCCCACCCCCCCAACCCCTTTCTTCCCCTGTGGGGCCTGGATCATCATCACAGAAGAGCCCAGATGTAAAACTTTCCAGGTCCAAGTCTTCCCAGCCCTCTGCCATCCCTTAGCCACCTTTGGAGAGGTCCTCAGGTCACCCTTCTGCCCAGAGATCCTGTAAGAGCTCAGTGCCTTTGCACGGGAGGCCTGTAGGTGGCAGCAGCTCCCGAACCCAGGAGGAAGAGCCAAGCTGGAGAGGGGGGCTGCAGAGAGGGAGGCTGAGCGAGGAGCAGGCCTGGCAGGAGTTAAGAAGGAGTTGGGGGGCAGGAATCAGGAATCAGGTGAGCAGTCTGGAAGGCCACTCAAGACACTGTCAGCAGTGGAGAGAGCTACACAAGGAGGGCCGTGGGAGACATGGACCTACAGGAGGACAGCCTCGCTCAAATCCTCGCTCTGTCACTCACTCGCTGCGTGACTATGGCCAAATCACTCTACCTCCCTGGGCCTCAGGTGCCCAATCTGCAAAATGGGAATCAGAATAGTACCCGTGTGAAAAGATTGTTTCAAGATTTCATTAGAAGTTGGTTGCTAGGGTATGTCCTCATTAAAGGTTAATTCTGTGCCAAATGGTCAAACTATGAACGGTGTTACAGAAAAATGCTGTGGTTGCCTTGTCTTCAACACCCAGTCCAGGAGTAGGAAATGGTGCGTCAGCAGAACATGCCCAGCCACCAGGGTCGCAGCCTGAGTAAGGGGACAGACTCCAGACACCAAGCTGGGGCCCTCGAGAGCTGTGTGTGCACCTGGGAGCTGTGGTTCCTTCCTGCCCACCCCTGCAGGCATTGACCCACAGGCACTGAGGTCCTGGGACTTCAGGGTGGGGCGGAGGCCCGACTAGGTGGGAAGGGAGGGAACAGGGAGAAAAGCCACGAGGACCAGCTGCCCTCCACATGGTTAGCTCTTGACGGTGCCTTTTCATTAAAACCATCTCCTTTCAAAGGCTCTCATCTCCAGCCTCACTGAGGCTTTGGTTCCCTCCAGTGCTGTCCGTTTTACTTTCCAAAGAGCTGCCTCAGTGCTCCCCAGGGCCACTGACAGATTTCGGACCAACAATTATGGAACCCATAGACGCTTCTGGGAGTAAGCGTGAGCCTCGCTCTCTCCTCACACCAGTGTGCCCCAGGCCTTGGGAGGGGGCTGGAATTGTCACAGCCCAGCTTCTGGGGCTTTCGGGTTGCTCTAAGGATTCCTAGGGAAGTGAGGAGGTTTTTGGTAGGAAAGTCTGCTGGCCCCGGTCTCCAGCTCCCACCCTATCTCCCATTCTTGTCTCCTCCTGCCTGCCAGTGTTGTACTGGCTTTGAAATTGAATGCCCTAGAAATGCCTTCATTAGGCAGATAGCACTGTTGATCAGGAAGGCTTTGGTCTCTGCCTGCAGCTTCAGACGCTCCAGCCTGCCCACGGAGACTTTCAAAGGCTACAGACTGGGGCTCCCCACAAAGGGGTGAGCCCCCTTTGCCACCTCTTCTCCAAGTGGCCCTGGCTTTTCTCACCACGGATAATAGAGAGCTCAGTACCTCTGGAGGCAGCCAGTGACGTTAGCTACGGGCTTCTGAGACAACTCGCTGGTCCCCCCAGAATAGGAGGATACTCTGTACCTCACCCTATCATCTGACCTCGGTCCTTAGAGCTGCCTTGGGAGCTGGATCAGATCCCCCACGTTTCACAGCAGGACAAACAGGAAGCTGGGGACCTTCCCACTTTGTGGCCGGGCACGGGCTCGCGGAGGAAGGACGTGCGAGGCCGAGGGTGGGCACGCGATGCTTTGGTGATCAGGCATGGGTGCTGGTTGTGGTCTGTGCTTCTGTCCCTGGTGGTGTCTTCAGGCGGCCGGCTTCCTGTTTATCTGTTGCCAGGGGCTCTTTCATTATTGCCTGCCTCACCCTTTGGGCAGGAGACTGAGGCCTCTTTTTGACCCTTTTCTGCATACTCACTCACCCAGAGCCATTTCCCCTCCTGGGTTCCCTGCAGGCCTTGGGGGTGTGGAGGAGCCAGGATCCCCTACCAGGGTTCCTCTCCCCGTGATCGTGTGAAGTTGATGTGCCCCCTTCTCTGGAGACAGCCCCTGCTCTTGGAAGCTGTCTTTGGAGTCACCTTACCCTGAGGCATGAAGGCACCCAAGTTTCTCTTTCTATCTCAACCCCTGGGTCCTCAGAATATTAGAATGGGGAGTAGTGGCATCCGATGGACCTGGAGGCAGACCCCAGCGCCCCCATTCGTGTGACCGCGGGCTGGTCACTGTGCTCTTGGAGCCTCTGTTTCCTCAATGGTAAAATTAGGATAATAATTAAAAAAAAAATCATCATCAGTTTATGTTCCTATTTTATGCTAAGTGTCATGCATTATTCGAAGTACTTCATATAGATGATCTCATTTAATTGTTGTAACAACTGTATGAAACCATTAACATCTTTTAATCTCTGTTTTGGGGAAGGAGACTGAGATCAGGCAGCACAGCAGGGATCCGGGAGCAGCCAGCCCCACGGTCCTCGCCCGTGGTGGTCTTCTGTGTCTCAGGAATGCACACGGCAGGTCTAATCAGTATGCCCGCTGGGCTGGGTAAGGAAAAATGTGATGGTGTTTGTATGGGCCCAGCACTGAGCCTGGAACATTACAGATGCTCGTGAAAGCTCATCAAACTTGTCCCCTCCTGGCCTCCCATTCCTTTTCCTTCTCAGCCCCCCATGTGAGCACACACTGTGGCTACAGCAAAGAAGCCAGCAGGCTATGTCTGAAAAAGGCTGGCGGGACAAGCGTGGGCCAGTGTCTCTCACTTCCCTTTCTCCCTCCGCAGGTGGGACAGCTGGCAATATAGCAAACGAGCAGATGTGGGTCGTGTCCCCTGCAGCTGACATCTACCTCTGACGGTTTCCCCACACAGGAGAGTAGGCCGGTGTAGCAATTGTCCACTGGCAGCTCTCAGTAGGCCTGGGGTCACAGGGTTCCTCCCGTCTGCTCCGGGGACGTTGTCTGCTTATGTTTGCCTCCATTTCCTCATGGGCACACTGAGGGTCAGAGGTCATGTGGCCTGGCATCTGGGCCCCCGGAATGCTGGCAAGGAGTGGCTCACCCACTGGGGTCCACTGGGGCTGGGGGGTCCTTCCCACTGCTTCACATGCCAATGGAGATAGCCAAGGCCTGACGCAGAATTCACACTCTCCTGATCTCTTTCTTTAGGTTTCTCAAACCCTCAACCAGCTTAACCCCAGCTTACAGTTCCCCACAGACAGATTAAACCCTGCTGGAACTCTGGGGAAGTTTCAAGAACCAGTTTGACCGCAAAACCGAGAAGCAGGTCTGTTAGGCCCTATCTGGCCAGAGTGGTCATGCTAGCTGTCAGGTGAGGATCCAAATTAGTCATGGGAGGAACAAGAGCCAGTCTGGGGGTGGAAACAAGCCCCAGTGGGCTCTGCTCCAGGCCCCGGGATCCGACTGGGGCAGAAGCAGGGGTGGTGTTGCAATTTCACTGCAAATCAACTGGGTCATCTCTTGTGGGTGGCACTGTGTAGGGCTGCCAACCCTCGTGGGTTTTTTCTTTCTTTCTTTTTTTTTTTTTCAGAGATACGGAGATGCTATCATATCGCTCAACTGCCTTCAGCATTGGGCTATGAGGTGATGCCAGAGGGAAGACATGCGATAGGTGTTTTTGGCCACGCCGGCAGCTCTGGGGGCACAGGGTAGGGGGGGGAGCAGGGTGGAGTCAATGTTTGGACAAGCTGGGAGCGAACATTGGAGGCACTGTGGGCTGGGGGTCCCTCCCTCCAGCTCAGAGTGGGTCCCTGGGTCTGTTTTCAAGAGAGGAGGGAAACACCACCTCTCCAATTTGGACTACTGCTGGCTGTGACACAGTAGCTGACTCATTGGCCCCAGGCCCATCTTCAGTGCCTTGAATACACAGTGCCTGGAGAGGCAGTGAGGTGCGGTGGGAAGAACGCTGGCTTTGGAGTCCAACCGACTTGAAATTAGATCTCAGCTCTGCCTGAAACACTGGCTGACCTTGGACACATCATTTAGCATCTCTGGAGCCCATTTTCCTCATCTTGGAAAAAAAAGCATCACAGCTTCTCAGCAGGGTGGTTATGAAAAGTAATAATGATAACGTGCATGGAGGGATGGTATACAGTAGGACGTTAATAAAGGTCTGGCACGTTTCTCCTCCTCTTGCAACACACACCATCCTTCAGCCACTTCCGGGTTTACCCTCTTCATCCTGGTCATTGGCCGAAAGGCCTCATGGCTGGCTGCCTCTGCCTAGGTAGGGATTGACAAACTTTTTCTGCCAAGGATAAGAAAACAAATACTTCAGAGAGCAATTAAGTGTTTCTCATAACGACTCATCTTTGCTATTGAGGTGCAGAATTAATCATAGACGATATGTAAATGAGTGACTGTGGCTGCGTTCCAATAAAACTTTATTTATAAAAACAGGCAGTGGGCCAGATTTGGCCCACAGGCTGTAGCTTGCCTACCTCTGTTCCAAAGTTTCAAGTACAAACAAACCTGCTTATCTCTCAGGGACTTCCCCAGGTTGGGCTCACATTGTCCATCTAATCAGGTTTGTAATTTTTCTCTAAAATGTTTCTCATCCCTATCAAATAAAACTTCCCTTTGTTCTTTGCTTATGAAGTCTTCAGTCTTGCCCCCAAGCCTTTGCTCATGCTTTACCCCCTGCTTGGAACAACATCCCATTTCCTCCCTACACTTCCACAATCCCACCTCTAGTTAACCTCCTAGGTTGTCCTACAAAATGAAGGGCTCAGATCAAGGTATTTTGATACAATATCGAAGGGGCATCCTTCAAGGCTGAGCTCAGGTTAGCTGTCCACAGGAATTACTCCCTTTGCAGGAATCCTACATCCATTTCCACTGATGCCAGCATGGCCTTCCTGCAGACCCCTGGGTTGCACTAGTGTCCCCTTTTGGAGATGATCCTTGAGGTTCAGTCCTCAGCCTTTCTATATCAGCTCACAACTACTTGCACTTCCATCCTGTTTGGTATCTTCGGGACTTCCTGCACATATGGATCTGGAAATTCTCCAATGTTATCTCTGCAAATGTTACTTCTCTCTCATTCTCTTTATTCTTTCCTTCTGGTGCCTCAGCTCGTTATATCTTAACCTCTCTATCACATTGTCCTTGTCTTTTATCTTGTCATGTCCCCCCGCCCCGCTTTTTTTTGGCTGTTCTGATTAGTTAGAGTAATTTCTTCAAATCTTTCTTCTAGTTCATTCATTCTTTCTTTCTCTGCGTCTAACACAACCATGGACATTTTAATTTAATTTTTCCATTTTCAGATGTTCTATTTGAGTCTTTATAAACCTCTCCCTCTAATTTTTTGTGGTCTCTTATGCCTTGATCATTTTCTTCCATTCTATCTTTCAAGTCTTGAAACCTTTAATACATAGTCAGTTTAAGACTTATCTCATTATTTTAATATTTGCAACCTTTGAGGATCTAAGTCACTGCTTTTCTGTGGGGGCACTTTGCCCCTCTGGGGACATGTGAAAATGTCTGGAGACTCGAAAATGTCTGGAGATGTTTTTGGTTGTCAAAACTGGTGTGTGTGTGTGCGCGTGCACACGCACGCGCTCGTAGGCACACGCCATTGGCATCCAGCGGTAGAGGTCAGGCGCGCCGCTAAACATGCACAGACAGCCCCCACAGTAAAGAATAACCTGGCAACGTGTCAGTAGCTCTGAGGTTGAGAAACCGTGTTTGAAATCTGTTGCTTGTTGTCTCTGCTGACTCTTGCTCATGGTGACTCATTGCTTTGAGTGTGTTTTTTTACAGGTTTTCTTTGGTAAACCAGATTGCCTCTAGAAAGGGTTTGCGTTTTTGCGTCTTCCAACCACCAGGGGGCACCACAACCTTGGGACCACTTTCCTGTTTCCAGCGTGGGAGGTGGGGGGAGGTTTCCTCATCACCACGGCAGCATGGATTCAAACCCCAGCCTCCAGGAGAGCCGGCCCTGTGAAATTGTGTGCATTAGTGCTGAATGACCTGGGGCCGACATTCACCGTCGCTTTGGGTTGCCCTGCCTCGGCTGATTCACGAAGCTCTGAGCCTGGGCGCGCGCGAAAGCGCAGTCTCAGCCCTGCGTGTGCTCAGTCCGCTCCCCACGCTGTGCTCACGCCTGGGACTGTGCCGGAGCATTTTGTCCCATATCGTTTCCTAGTAGTGAGCAGACAACGGATAAATGCAAAAGCTGGCATGGGAACAATAGATTTCCAAATCTTCATCCAGTTGTGCCAAACATGGAAACTATTTGGCGCGACCCAGGCTGGCCTCAGAGGCTCCCTCACCCCCCTAACTCGGCTGTGTCTAGGGTGTGCTCAACCAGGAGAAGACCCAACCATCCGGAGACGCAGGCACAACGTGGTGATGTTATATTGTCTGAAATGGTTTTCAAAATGTGAGACTTCATCAGGGGTCATCTTGGGATACGGTCCCTCATGCACACGGTCCCTTACACACAGTTTCAAAATCCAGAAAGATCTCCAATACCAAAAGTTGATTTTGTCCGTTCAGCACAGACTCATTCAGGAGCAGAATCTGACTTCAACGACCTGCGGTTTTGCAGTCTTCATATCCAGTGTGAGCATTTGTGCACTTTGCTGCAGAAATACCGTGGGTGACTATAAGGCACCAGATGTACTCTGCTGGGAGCACGACACAGCAGAGAAATTTTGTACACAAGCACCTAAAACTGTAAAACTTCTGATTTTTCAGAACACATCTGGCTCCCAGGGTTCTGGGTAAGGAGTTGTTGGCCCACATTATGGAGTTTCAGAGAAAGGGTTCCCCCACCACTACCCTCATACTCACGATGCATGTGAGAATATGGGTCAACACTCACAGTTCAACTACCTAGAATTTAATTTTTTTCAATGTGATACGAAAGACCTTTATTCTAGCCCAAGGCATATAAGGTAAGAATTATTACCCCATTTTCCAGATAGGGAAGATGAGGCTCAGAATGCCTCATCTTCCAGTTCACGCCACACAGCTAGCAGGGAGCGAGGTTCAGAAGCAAACTCGTTTCCTTTAAAACTGCTTCCTCTCCTAGGACTCTGGGTTCCCATCTATACCCTTAACATAAATTCTGCAGGAAAGAAGCAGGAACAGGAATATGTGTACACACACACGCAAACATACATGTGTGTGCTTGCAGAAGAATTAACCCGAAATTCGTGGAGGAGCATGGGAACAGGGCGGAGGGCATTGGCACGGGAGTAAAGCTTTTCCAAATTGGATTTTTAATACAGTTATGTGTTTTTAACCATGTCCATGATTTATAAGTTCAAAAAAAATCAAATTAAAGAAAAAATTTAAAAAGAAACCCCCTAGATTGTGCACAAAACATAAACAAGTGAACCTAAGCTATGAATTAAGTTAAGAACTAGCCATGCAGCAAAGACAATGATTTCAAATAACTTGGAAAACATACGCTGACCGTATACTTGTGATGGAATATGTTCCCAGGACAAATACAACTACAGAGAAGTCTTGAGCTTTGCTTAGTAGGCTTGTTACTATGCATGTTGTAACATAAAGCTAGGACCTATATCAATGTTATTAGAAACCAAGATTTTCTGTGTAAGAGACAAGAGATTCACATATTAACAACAAGCAACAAAGAGTTAAGAAGAACCACCCAGAATGTTCAATTTTATTTTAGAGGTCAGGAGGGGCAGAGAGAGAGAATTTTAAGCAGACTCACCATTGAGTGTGGAGCCCGATGCAGAGCTTAACCCCACGACCCTGAGATCATGACCTGAGCTAAGATCAAGAGTCAACCACTTAACAGACCGAGCCCCCCAGGCGCCCAGAGAATGTTCAGTTTGAGTTGGTAAGTCGCCACTTGCAATCTGCAATGTGATTCTTGATTCGGGTTGGGACCATCAATAGATGGTAAAACCAGTGAGCGAAGGGTGTTGGGGGATAGGATATTTGTGCAGTGATGAAGACTCTTCCCCCAGAGTATGTACTAATTAAAAAGGGAGGAAACATACATGGGGGAGATTCGGTGGTCACGAATTTATCCCAGCTGAACTTCATTAGTAACGGCACGACAACCCGGCCCACAACCCAGGCCTCCTGATGTGAGGAACACGGAATTACCCATGCAGTGTCCTCACCCAAGACATTAACCTTCAACCCCAACTGCCTGTGCACAGGATTTACAGGGCAGAGAGGGACAGGCTGAACGACACCAAGCTTAAACAAATCAGGGAAATCCACAGTGAGGGCCTTTCTGAAAGGCTGGTGTTACCCGGTGGGGGGAAGCCAAGGCCATTTTCCTATGAAAGAAACCAGATATCCACACATCATGTGGGAAACTTCCTAAGATCCTTCTGAAAACAAACCAAAGAGTCAACAAACAAAAAGCATGGAAGAAATGTTTGGGGCAGCCGGGAAGGGGCTATGGACTAGAAGTACAGCTGCAGGGCCCTGCGGCAGGGGGGATAGATTTATTACTGTGTCCAACGTCCTCGGAGCGGATGGGAGCAGAACAACCAGGAGACAAGCGTCCTGATCACCATAGTACGTCTTCCAGAATCTCAGCAAGAACATGTGTTTACAGAGCAGGATAAAGCAAGTATGTCAACAATACTAAAATTGTCCAACGGGGCCAGGCCTGGGGCGAGGCCAGCGGGGTGCCTCAGGTGCAGCTCTCAGAGGTGCACCTGCCCAGCCCGGGGCAGGCGTCTCCCTTCTCGAGAACTGAGGCAGCACCCTGGCCTTGCCCCGGTTCTTGCCCCTCGGAATCTGGGAAACGGGAAGATGGGTGCTCATCATGTTATTCTGTCCATATTTCTGCAGGTTTAAAAATGGTGAAATAATCCGATGTCCACCCATGGACAAATGCAGTGGAATATGATTTAGTCATAAAAAGGCATAAAGGACGGAGGCGTGCTGGAAACCAGAAAGCCTCGGGAAGAGTATGGTCAGGACTAGAACCTGGACTCAAAAGACCACGTGATGTAGGCTTTCATCTGTCCGTCCTACCCAGAATAGGCAGATCTAGAGAGACAGAAAGCATATTTGGGGTTATGGGGGGTTGGAGGAGGGGCCCGGGAATGGGGAGAGATTATTTGATGGGGAGGGGATGTCTTAACAGGGTGCTGAAAAGTTTCCAGAGTCGAGAGAGCTGCTGGCCACCCGACCTTGGCACTCTCTCCCACTGACTTGTACACTGAAAATGGCTAATTATGTGTCGAGTGGATTTCCTCCAAAAAATTAATTGCAACAAAAAGCCGGAGAACAGGGGTGCCTCGGTGGCTCAGTGGGTTAAAGCCTCTGCGTTGGGCTCAGGTCATGATCTCAGGGTCCTGGGATCGAGTCCCGCATCGGGCTTTCTGCTCAGCGGGGAGCCTGCTTCCCTTCCTTTCTCTCTGTCTGACTCTCTGCCTGCTTGTGATCTCTGTCTGTCAAATAAATAAATAAAATCTTAAAAAAAAAAAAAAAGCTGGAGAACACAGTGGTCAAAAGTCTGGTGTAAGATTGATGGCATTTCAAAAGCAATTGAAATTGTACCCATCTGCCCACAAAGGAAGATTTCTTGGAATGTCAGTGTATGGCAAGGTGGCCAAAGCAGGGACAGGAGTCAGGTGCTGTGGGCTAGCAGTGGCTGTCACCCGACTGTATCCCGAACATGGTGTCTTCCGTGCCCACCGCCCCCCACCCCCACCTTGAACCTGGGCTTCTGCAATCCGGTAGGCTCTAGGTTTGCTCAGGCCCCGCGGCGACTGCAAAACTTAGCCTCTACCCGGGACTCGGGCCACACACAGACAGTCCACACAGAGCAGGTGAGGCTCCCCTCGTTCCTCCCGGCACCTCTGGGCCCTGGCTGAGAGTGTAGCAAGGAAATATTCTCCTATTCTGGGAATTCGCTAGCACCGTTCCTGACCTGACCCCAGGAGCTGGGTTCCTTGTGGGTGACTCAGGGGTGCCAAGTGTCCCACAGGTGATGTTGATCCAGCTGGGAGGTGTGGATGATGAAACGGTTTCTGGCTGGGGCGGCACCTGCTGCTGGCTCTCCTGGGGTTCCAGGGGCCATGCTGCCTGTGTGACTCTGACTACAGGAGAGTGGTGTGCCTCTGTTGGGTGTGTGTTATAAAAACAGTGGAACCACCAACATTTGCCGAGCACTGCCTCCATGCCAGTGACCGGCTTGACTTGGCCTGTGTCCTCCCCATTCAGTCCTCCCGATGGCCCTCTGCCTTGGCATCTGTTACAGGTCCCTATCACCTAAAGGAGAGGGACAGTCTGACAGGTTAGGTTAGTTGCCCAAGGCAAACCCAGCTGGTGAGGGGTGGGGGTCAGGCTTCAGACCCACGGTGTCTGCTCCACGCCGCAGGGTGGGGAACCCCAGATCCACTCAGGTGGTGAAGGGGCAGCAGGGGACCTGTTGTCTGTTGAACACCTGCCATGTGCCACCCCGCGAAGCTCAGAGTCCAGAGGTTCTCGCTGCACGTTTGCAAGTAACCCCTGCAGCAGGCATTCCATGCTTGTGACCGTTTCCCCGGTCGGGGGGTGGGGTGGGGAAACTGAGGCTCAGAGAGGTCATGTTGCCCAGCACCCCATGGCCAGTAAGCCAGCGAGGCAGGATTCGAGCCAGGTTCACCTCAAGTCACGGGACTGAACCCCCGCTTCCCAGAGGTGAGTGCCTGTCAGGGTTTTGATTTTGGCTCTCCCCTTCCATGGGCGTCTTCGACGAGCGTTTTGGCCTCAGGAGAAGACAGGGAAGGAAAGGGTTGTTTTTGTCTAGGAAAACGTGCAGGGCTGGGAGGCATCCTGTGCAGGCAGCCAGCTGAGCAGAAGCCTCTTCTGCATCTCTTTGACAAGCCTGAGAGGGACGTCAGGACCCCCAGCTGCTGTGACCTCTCCTCGCTGGAGGAGCAGGGGCCTGGTTTTAATACCCCATGGAGGATGGAGGTGATGGAAGTTTCCAGAGGGGAGACCACCCACTGCAGTCTTGTTACCCACAAGCCTGGAACATACATAGTTCTCCAAGGACTCCAGGGCAAGGACACAGGTGCCTTCAGGGTTCTCTGGACACCTAGAGCTAGGGCTCCCCTTTTCTCCAGAGGTCTGTTGGGGTTGGGCCAGGACGGGACTGAGGAGACAGGAAGCCCCAACCTTGTTGTTTCTGAGTATCTCTGTGGGCATGTGTTGTGGTCCCTCCCGTGGGGGACCCACCTCTCCCGTGTGCTGGGCGAGAGGTCCAGCTTTCAGAAACAGCCAGGCTCCAGATACCTCTGGCCGCTCCCACTCACCAGGTGTGAACCACTCACTTCCTCCCCTGCTCAAACATAGCAAGCCGGCTAAGTCTGGTCTAAACCAGTTCCTGTCAGTCTCTGCACCCCTCCTGGCGCATCTGCTCTGGGCATGGCTGCGCTGGAGGCGAGACCCTATTCTGGGGCCAGGCGTTGATGTCACCCCAGGTCATGGAAAGGGTGCTCAGGGTTCCAGTCCTGGGCTGGAGGGAGGCCCTGGGGGGACCTTTCTGAAGGAGGGAACGTGGCAATGGCTTGAGTGGTGAGTAGTTAATGATGCGACCAGCAGGCAGTCTGTCCTCACTCCTCCTTCGCAGAGAGCAGGCTGGGCTTGCTACAGGGATGCGTCTGTCATTTAAGGGGAAAGCTGGGTTCCCATGACCCCATCTAGGCTTTGGGGTCCAAACCACTTCACAGGGGTCAAGCACTCACTTTGGATCCAAGGTATGAGAGTATGAGGGTGGAAGAGAGGACCTTGAATGGGGCCTCTGGCCGAAAGGAATATAAAAGGCTTTGTGGCACGGAGAGGGACCCCAGGCCTGTCTCCTAGGAGAAGGAGCAGGTCCTAGAACTGGGGCAACCAAATTCCAGGGAGGCACCCTCCTCTGCCTGGACATGCCCTTCATCCTTCCCGTGCACGCATCCATCAACTGCCTGCTGTATGCCAACTCAGACCTAGACTTCAGGAGCAAGAGATAAATTAAGGCATGGTCCCTTTCCTCATGCCTGGAAGGGAAACACCCAGGAAAATAAATGATCTTGGCAGAAGTATGTGCAGAGTAGATGACGGTATAGTCATAAGCAGTGGGGGTGCTGGGGTGAGTTCTCACCCAGGGAAGTCTTCATAGAAGAGGATATTCAAGCAGGTTCCTGAAAGAGCAGTCATCAGGCCGGAAGGAAAGGGAAAGGCATTATGGGCAGAGGACCTGGTAGGTGCAAAGGCACTGGGGTATCAGAGTTGGGGGTGTGATAGGCCTGGCAAACTTTCTGGTGGTTTAGCCATATCCATGGGGTAGATGGAAGGTGGTAATGCTGAAAAAGTAGGCTGGTCCAGAGCCAGCCAGCCTTAAATACCATGCCACGGAAGGAAGACTGTGGTCCCACGGAGAGGGTGAGGAGGTGAGGAGGCGGCTGCTGGAACATCCACTCGACGACTGTCACGGCAGGCAGTCTGCAGCCCAAGACCCACGCAGCAGAGCCCTGTCCCAGAGCAGGCCTGGCGCGGGAGGAGAGGCCCAGCCTGCACTCATCTCTGTTTTCGGCATCCGCCGCCCCAGCCCCGAGCAAGTGAGTTCTCCCAAGGGAACTCATGTCTCCCCTCAGGAACCGCCCCACGTGTGCTCTGTTACCAGAGTCGGGAGGGCCAGCGGTCTGCTCCTGCCCTCCATTGTCACTGCTGGGCCACGTGTTATCTCCCACTTTGTGCTGTCACCTTGCATTACAAAACCTGCAGAAGTTCTCCGAATCAGCTCATGGGTTATCTCGCTCCCCACAACCTCCAGCCTGGGCCCTGGGGGCCTGAACCACAGGTAAGCATGGCGGGGGTGGGGGGGTAGGAGAGTAGGGGGGGGGTGAGGGGGCAGGGCCCTTCCCAGCTGCTGCCCCCGCCCCATCTGGGCTTGCCACACTTCCTTTTCTCTCTTTCTTTGGCTTTTTCTTTCTTCTTAAAGATTTTATTTATTTATTTATTTGACAGAGAAAGAGAGAGACAGACAGGCAGATAGACAGACATAGTGAGAGAGGGAACACAAGCAGGGGGAGTGGGAGAGGGAGAACCAGGCTTCCTGCTGAGCAGGGAGCCCTATAAGGGGCTCCATCCCAAGACCCTGGGAACATGACCTGAGCCCAAGGCAGGTGCTTAACAACTGAGCCATCCATGTGCCCCTCTTTGGGTTTTTCTAAATCTTAGAAACTGAACTGGAGCAGGGCAAGGCCTGGGGGTGACGGAGGAGAGCCTCTGAGGCTGCCCCAGCAAGGGGGCAGGTCAGAGCAGGCCCAAGAGGCTCTGTTTGGAGGAAAGCTGGGTCGGAAGTGGGAGCAAAGGGCTGAATCAACCTTCTCTCCCCATGGGGTTCCTTCTGGTTTCCAGAAAGTACCCTCAGGAGAGCAGAGAAGGAAGAGGGCAAGGAGCTTGAGGCTGGGATCAGACCTGGGAGTGTGGGCTGAGGACAGCCAGAGCCAGCAGGAGCAGGGGTCTGGTTCTTACTATTTTATATGTCCCCAGAAGATGCTCCCAGAAGAAGATACGTGTAAGTTTGCATACAGTTTCCAGGGGTTCAAGGTGCTCCCTCAGGAAGAGGGAGGGAGCCCGGGAAGGGACAGGGGACAATACCAAAGCTTCCTGTCCTCCAAGGGAAATCGTGATCAGCCCTCACCCCAGAGGCGGAGCTCCCAGAGCGGGACCAGGAAATTCTTGACTCACTTAGGGTGAAAACAACTTTAGAGAAAGTGGGATTTTTTTCCTCCTTAAGCCCAACACAAAACATGTGGGCTTCAGGGACTCCCTGCTTCTCTTCCATTTGTCCTTAACAACTGTACTCTGGCACTCAGAGTGATGGTGTGATGTCCTCAACTAGTGACCCAATGGCAGCTAAAGCAAGGCAGTGACCAGCAATGTGTCAAGAGGTGACAGCTCTACACACCTATCACAACATAAAATATAAAACTATTCTTCGAGTCCTATCAAATGGACATAAATGTTTACTTCTCACCATGATTACAAAAGGGGCTCCTGGCTGCTATGAAATCTAAAGAGAGACGACACAATGGCCACATCGCATGTGTCATCAGTTCAACCCCAACTCCTATATTAACTTGAATAAGCATTAATTAAATTTTTTCCCAAAGATTTTATTTATTTGACACAGAGACACAGAGAGAGAAAGGGAGCACAAGCAGGGGGAGTGGGAGAAGGGGAAGCAGGCTTCCCACTGAGCAGGGAGGCCGATGTGGGCCTCGATCCCAGGACCCTGGGATCATGACCTGAGTGGAAGGCAGACACTTAATGACTGAGCCACCCAGGCGTCCCTAATTAAACTTTTATTTAAGAAACTTTTAAAAAATCGTGTTGCAATTTGGAAATGCAATTAGACAAGATAATATTCGAGGGAAAAAAAAAACCCCACTAAAGCAGTGTTGGAGCAGGTGCCCACCTCCCTTTTTTAAAGACACATTCTTGCCCCAAATAAGACCTCTCTGTTCCACCCTGCGGCCTTTTGAGGCTGTGTCCAGGGCCGCGGTGGGAGAAACAGCTCTGACGTGCACCAGCCTGTAACCTTGGGGAGGGATCACCACCTTCTCTTTCCAGGCAGGAACTCGGGCTGCCCAGGGGCACAGCCACCTGCCCCAGCACCAACCCCCCGCCCCACCCAGTGTTTGAATGTGGGCCCACGTCACTCCGGAGCCACTGTCCTTTCAATGAAGCTATGTCGTTTCTGACACTGCTGGAAAGAGTGAAAAGAGCGTGTGAGGCAGAGAGGACCAGACAGGGCGTGAAATACTCACGACCGAACTGGACGTGGTTGAGAGGACGATCCGTCATGTCTTGGACCCCTTGCCAGGCAGAGAGACCCAGGGCAGGCGGAGGCAGACACCCAAGGTCCAGAGAGGGCACCAGACTGCTCCTCCTCCTTGTGGCCTCCTTGCTTGGTCACCAATCTCTGGCCCTTTTGTTTCAGTCCTCCTGACGCTGGTGGATCTGGAAAGTCGTGTGGCCTAGGAAAGGGAATGCGTGTCCTTGAGAACCCACTGGGTGCTGGGTGCTGGGTGGCCCGCTGTGAGGAAACTCCGTGCCCCAGGCCCATTGCACGCATGGGGAAATTGAATTTGCTAAGTGAGTGGCGGCCTCTGGCCTGAGCCGCCAGAATCCTGACGTTTCTCCTCCCTAGACTAGAGCCTAGTCTCTCTGGAGTGCTCTCTCTATGCAAGGGGACTAACAAGAGTGCCTCCATGGCCCGGATTTTGTGAAGACGGGTTTAGAGCACACATGGCACATGATAAGGGCTGCACGAAGGCCAGCCATGGCCACTGCTGGCTGGGACTGAGCCCCAGGTCGGCCTGCCTCTCCAGCCCCAGAGGACCCAGCGCTGCATTCCTGTTTTATGGTGTGCAAGCTGTGTTTCCTTGGACCTGTCGCTTTCCTTAGCCCTCGGTTTCCTTTACTGCCCAGGGGAGATGTTAGTTTACATGGCAGTCGTTGATTCTCAGTGGGTTAGAAGTAAAAACATTTACTAAACTGTTAAGAGTAACATGTAGAGTTAAGTGTTAGCTGGCATTTTGATAGGAGCTGGCCAGGGTTTTAGGGTTAGTCCATGTTGCCTTTGGGGTTCAAAGTAGAGAACCCTAACCCCTGACTCCCTCGGAGACCAGATCGAGGAAAAGTTCCACGCCTGACAAATGCACAGAGACTCAGGAAAGAGGGGGATAGGGAAGGAAGTTGATGGCATTGACACCTACTCTAGATGTCGTCTGAGGGTAGGTGTTTCAGAGATATAACCCAGGTGGCCCAGCCCCCCAGCCTGTGACAGAAAAATCTCAGCCCATTTGCTTTCATTGGCTCCCACTGTCAGAAATGAGTGTTTGCTGGGTATTTTGGGGTCTTGGGGGCTGTCCCTGATGGTATCTGCCTCACGCTTCCTCTCCTGCTGTCGTCTCCTTCTCTGCCCACTGTCTCTAACCAGGATGGCCCCTGCTGTGCGAGGGGGCCATCCCCGGCCAGGGCATCGTACACGGAAACACAGAACATTCTGGGAAGAGGACAGGAGGGTGCACCTCTCTTGGCTTTCATGCCACAGGCTCTGCTTCTGTCCACAGTCCTACAAAACCTTTTAACTTCTGACCCCAAGCTTCAAGATTTCAGAGCTCAGCCCAGTCCCCGGGACCCGATGACAACAGGCCTCATATTGTCTCTCTTCCTCTGCTCTCCCCATATTGTCATATTGTCTCTCTTCCTCTGCTCTTGACCAAGCCGCCAATCCAACATTTTCTTTTCTCCCTCTCTTATGGAGAGGGAGAGCATATCAGTGGGCATGTCAGTGGGCATATCAGTGGGCAGCAAAGATATGGGAGATCGCTGGTAGGAGTACCATCTGTCCTGATCGTGTCTGCAGTCAGGCTCGGCAATTTCCAAATTCCATGCTGCCTCCTTGCGAAGATGCTGTGAGGTAGATATTATTCATCCATTTTACAGATGGAGACACTGAGGCTCAGAGAGGAGAAGCTGGGCCAAAGATTCTCGACTAGTGAGTGGCTGAACTGGTGTCCAGGTGCAGGGCCGTTCGGTACCACCCTGCATCCAAAAGCCAAAGGGAGGAAGCCCTGGCCGTGTGGCCTGGGGCAGGTAGCAGGGGTCTCTGGGGCTCGTCCCACTGGCCACTCAGGCATTAGCGGATGGGCCCTTCCCAGGTTCAGCTTTCGTTATGCCTGCTCTTGAGAAAGTCAAGGAATTCACCCTGTACAGAAACCCAGGCTCCCCCGGAGCCTTCTAGTGCCGTTCTGAAGCTAAGCAGGGTTAGTATTTGGACGGGAGGGTCTTCTAGTGCCACTAAAATGAGGGAGCCTGGGGTCAATGTGGACTCTAAGTTCTTGCTTCTCAGTGATGAGGCAGCCTTCACCCAGGCCTGCGGGAGGACGTCCCCCACCCTTACTTTCCACTCGTTCCTTCTTTCTCATTCTTTTCCGAGTCTTACATGCAAAGAGCCCACCTCCCATCATTTTCTTCCCTGCCCTTTGTGTCTCAGAACCCTTAAATCACGTGCCACGGCGGCCGGTTTAGCATAAGAAACTAGATTAATTTTCATGCTCCAACTCCAGATGTAAATGCCTTTATTAATAATTTAAAGCACATTTATTTATGCAGTTTGATATTTTTTAGGTTCAGGGAAGCAATTAAGTTCTGCTCAAGTCGTGGATCAGCAGACGGCATGTTCTTTGCCCTCTGTCCCTCCAGAGCCGGGGGGAGCAATCACGCAGGCCAGGCCCGGCCAAGTGGCTCCCCTCCTCACACCTCCTCCAAGCCCCCCCCCACCCCGCCTCTGGGAGATCTGTGCCTTTGAAATTGAGGGGACCCTAGCTATTTGCTCGGGCCCATTCCAAGAAAGGCCAGTCTCTTCCTCAGAATGGCCCTGCGTTCTCAGACTTGAGCTTCCAAGGTCCCAGCCACTAAAAGTTGCCTCACCCAGTTCCCGGGGAAGACATCAGTGTGGAAAAGCCACCTTGAGCTTTGACCTCCAAAAGCGGTTCCTCATCTGTAAAGGGCTCCCGGCTGGGGGCAGAGAGCGGGACCCCTTCGGAGCCGGTGAGTGTGGACACCCTGCTTGCTTCTCTTCATTTTTGTTTCCTTATCTGAACAAGGAGCAACTTCATAGGGCTGCCGGGCACCGAGACTGGGCAGCAGGATAACACGCCACTATGCTTAGCTGATCTGCACCGGATCCTTCCGGCAAGCCCCACTGGGCCCCCTCCTCGGGCCTTTGCTTGGGCGGTGTCCCCAGCCTGTAACGCCCTTCCTTCACGCCTCCATGTCTCGACTCCAGCCCATGCTTGGTAAGGCAGGTATTTTCTGCTCACTCACTGCTTGTCGCGATCAGAAGAGCTTTTGCGTGCCTGGTGTCATTTTACCCTCGGGAACCATACTTGAAACAGAGATGGAAGGCAAGGTCCCGGGCGACTAACTTCCTGGAGACAGATAAGAATTTGGAAGTGGGTTCAGGATCCCTGGCTCTCCATCCCAAGCCCGGGGTGCCGAGGACAGGGTCACATATACTGCGGGTGGGGGTGGGGCATGCCGTGATGCCCAGGGCTCATTTCCAACATCTCACGCTCTAGGGGCACAGAGAGAAGCCGTATCCCTGGGGACCCCGCTCTGCTCAGCACATGCTGCGTGTTGAGAAGAGACAAGAGGAGTTGAGGCTGGAGCCTGGCTGTGAAGTCTGGGGCGCACCTCACCCCGATTTCAGGTCCCAACATCTGAGCTTCCTCACTCGTATTCACCCACAGAGTGGAGCCCGCAGCCACACTTGACTTGGCTCTCCCGCATCTCCCCCTGCAATGCACCACCCACCCATGCCGAGCTCACCTCCTGACTATGTATCTCTAGGACGTGCCTCCTCCTTTTCCCCACACTGGTGCCCTCCCTCTAGAGCATTCTCATCCCCTCTGGGCACAGGCGCCAGCCTCCGGACAGGTCTTCCTGCTGCTGCCTCTTGCCCTGAGGAGCCATTCTTCGCCTGCAGGGGCAAGCTTTAAGGAACGTAAATGCCTCTCCTCCTCCACATAGTCCCAGTGAGGAGCTCCACAGGCTTCTTATTACGTCAGGATCAAGGCCCAGTGCTTTATCACACCCATCACTCACCCCACGCTGTGGGCCTCACCCACGATACCGGCACCCCTGGCTGTTTCCGCTTCAAAGTCATACCAGCGCCACTGCCCTGTCCCAGTTTCTAGAACTCACTGTGCACCTTGCCCCTGGCTGTTCCTTCTGGTTTAATGCCAGATCCTCGTTCCTGCCTCTGGGACCCCCAGAATAAATCCGCTATACCCCTTATCAGAAGCTGTCCTGTCAACCCTTCCTTGCCTATCACAGTCCCCGTCCTGGCGTGGGATCCTGCAGTCACGTGGACTTGGTCACCGCCCAAGCCCTCTGTTAGGGCGCGAACTCCACAAGGTGGGACTCCCTATCCGTCTCCCTCCCCACAGTGTGCCCAGTGCCTCACATGGTAAGCGGCACACAGTGGGCGCTTAGTGCACTTATGTGACTACAGAGAGAGCAACAAACAGATGAGGTGCTTGGATTACGTTCTCTGGCACTTCTGGCTTCAAAGCACTGACCTGAGATCAATCAGTTCAGCCAACGGTCTGCCCCATGATCAGAGGGCGGCTCCTGACTGCCCTCCTGAGGGATCACTCTGTTGGCTGGATTGTGCCTGGAGCTCCACGGTTGTTCCTGTTTCCAGCCATCCGTGCAGACAACCTGCAGGGGCTGAGCCGGGTTGGAGGGGAAGGGAGGCTGTCCCAGGCTTGAGGGAGGGGGGAAGGCTGTGGTCTCATACGGTGCCTGGAAGGCAGTGGGATTTGGAAATAGCCCCAGGCTGGAAGTCCAGAGGCTGGGTCCTGCGGAGAGCAGGTCTGCACGGGCTCCGTGTCTCTCGGAAACACCAGGAGCCTCAGTCTCCTCCTCTGTGACTAGAGACCATCTCTACCTCTCCTGGAGAGGACGTAAGACCAATGCCATGCAGGGTGGCCGAGGGACAGGCTGGGCCGCGCACTTTGCTTCATAGCCTTCTCAGCATGTGGCACGGTCAGAGGCTGTCTTACTTCTTTGTCCACAAACCTGCCTCCCTCAAGAAGAATAGAAAGCCCGAGAGCGGGGAGTGTGCACAGTGCCCTGCTCACTATCAGTGTCTCTCCGGCACCCAGCAGAGTCCCTGAGCTTTCATGGTTCCCCAAATATGCTTTGAAAACGGAAATGGAGGGAAAGGCACTTGACCCTTGGACAAGTTGGGGGGCTGAGGGACAAGGAAAGGAGGGAGGTGTGACCAAGGGCTACCCTTGGACTGAGGAGGGAACCACGGTTGTGCCTGAGACAGGACAGATGTCCGTGGTGGAGAAGGACAGCGGTCGCCAGAGTCTGGGAGAAGCGATGACCATGGTGGTGCCCCGTGCAACTGGGGTCCAGTCTAGACAGCGGTGGCAGGGGTGCAGGCATTGGTGGAAACGGCGTTTTCCTCAGACCTGGCTTTGATTTCAGCTCCTGCCATCAGCCCCTGGGTGACTCTGGATAAGTTAGCCAACCTCTTTGGGCTCCCATCAGGGACAGGAAAACTGAATGTGGGGGGCTCATTTGTGGTGGTTGTGCCCCTCCCTTCTAGAAGGGCCTCTTAGGGAAGAGCCACATGCAGGTGTGGTTGGGAGGAACATACAGGCTCTGGTTTCCAAGGAAAGGAAAGCCTGTTTTCACTTTGGTAACCCTGGGGCTATAGCCTAGTGGGCCCTCACAGCAATTTCTTATGGCCCTCAGGACCTTATCTGGGGGAAAGAAGAGACTGGCGGCCTTTTCCTGTGTGGGGGGGGTCAAAGTGGGTGGGAGTGGGGCCTGGACAGAGAGGCCAGTGGAAAGACACAGAGAAAGGCCGAGGGTGGGAGAAACAGACTTCCAGCCTGTCCCTTGAGCTGAGTCTCCACTGGGGCTGTGGGCCCAGGGGGCTGGCCTGAAGTCTGGGTCTCTGGGTCGGGTCCCCAGTGGGCTTTCCCCTGGGGTGTGGTCACATCATGGTGCCCCCCGCCACCCCATATCCCACCTGTCCCAGACCTGCCATAAATGGGAACTCAAGACTTCCCAAACTCCCAGCCATCAGATAGCCATGTGGCCATCCCTGGGCAAGGTGCTCTAGGCACGGTCAGCCTGGAGAACCACCAGGCCCCAGGGTACCCTAGCTGGGGTTGGAGGGGCAGCCCTCACTGTTTACATGTAAAAATCTGGATGGCAGCAAGTGTGTGGGTGGTACCTACTTCCTTGTTTTGGTCAACGTGTGCAGCTCAGTACCTTCCAACCATCACCCTGAAGGTTCTCTGTCCTGGAGGACAGGGTGACTTGGGGCAAGACAAGCCTACCACTGAGCTTCATTTGAGAATTGGGTATCTGCTTTGTGGAATTATGAGGTGGAAGAAATTTCTAGTGGGCAGAAGACGCAGGGAAAGAAAATTCCCTGCCCTTTCCTTTGTCCCCAGAACCCTGAAAACTGTGGGGCAGAGGACAAGGCAGCCTGAGCCCCTCCTGTGTTCTGGCTTCCACATCTCCTCCAGACTGGCTTTCTAGGGCGCAGGCTCCCCCTGGCCCTGTCCCTGCCTCGCCTGCCCTGAAGTGTGGGCGCCGAAGTGTTGACGTGCCCCTGACATATTCCCACTCAACGAAGCCGCTGGCTGAGCATGACACGGGACCCGTGCTGAGCTCCCCTCTCCTCTCGTGATTGTCACTCGTCACTCAGCTGGCTCCCACAGGCAGGCACCTCTCCCAGCCAGCTGGGGTGGGGGGTGGGGGGCTCTGGGGAGCCGTCCCTCCCTGCTGACAGGAGAGAGCCTGGTTTGCGCAGGGGTAGCTCTCTGCTGGGGACGAGCCTCAGACACGCCCTAGAAGCATAAAATGACGAGGATGAATGGGGTGGGAAGGCTTTCACCGGACTTATCAAGCCGAGGCACTGTCTGTAAAGAGAAACTGAGGCCCAGAGGGAAAGTCTTGTCTGTGGTAATTAAGGGCAAGGACCAGAACTCAGATTTCTTTCTACCAATGTGATTCAGAATGGGATGGAGACTGGGCTTGGTGGTGGGGAACACGGCTGAGGAAGACTCGGGTCTTCATCATGCCTCTGGGCTGGAGGGACCCCGTTCCAGATCGCCTGAATTTGGGGGGGGCGGGCAGTCGTGTAGGGTGAGAGGCTGGGGCTCGTGGCTATCGGCTCTGTGGGGCCCTCCGCCCCGGCTCAGGGCTCTGCACAGACCTGGGCATGCTGCAGCTCACAGCGGTGAGTCTGGGTTTTGGGGATCCCACGGGAGTGCTGCCTGGGCCTGCCTCTTGCTCTCTTCTCTGTCGCTTGCTGTCTCCCTGCGGAAGCACAGACAGTTCTTTAGGGAACCGGATCCACCCCTGTGACCCCACGGTCAGTGGACGGTCAATGCCACTTAGGCTGGTTTAACTATCCACACTGCGTTTTCCAAGATGTGAACAGCTGGGCTCCGTTCCGGAATCACTTCAACCTCTTCACTGTGTAAGACTGAGAGATTGGGGGAGGCCCGGGCCTTTATTCCCATGGAGCCCCGCATCTGCCTTCGCCGGCAGGTGGGGCCGATCTCTCCAGGAAGACTGCAGGGAGTTCTGGAAGCAGCTCCCAGCCGCGCCCGCCCTGCCCGGGACAGAGGGCTGGTCCACGCCCACAGGAATGGATGGCCTGTCTGCTTACACGGCGTTTCCAGAAGCTGACTCCTGGGCTGTGAGCTTCCTCCCGCCTTGAGCAACGTGCTGTGCTAGGTGCTCGGGGGTGGAAGACTGACCTCACTGAGCTGATCTGGGGGTGAGGGAGCTGACCCAAACTAGGATGGGCTGGTGAAGAGAGACACAGTTGTGGCACTGGTCAATTCCCGTGGTATAACTATCCCAACCATGGCCCATGTCCAGGTCCCAGTGTGACATCTTTGGAAGAGATGCACAGAATCCATTTTGAGAGCCAGTGGAGGCCGGCTCCGGCCTGCCACGCAAACCAAGCCCCTGGTGAGGCAGTTTGAAAGATGCCCTAAAATAGTGGAAGAAATACAATTCTATGGGCCCTGGACAGCGGAGCGGTACCTTCTGACGGTGCTTCCCCGGGGAGGCTGAAAGGAGCAGGTGATGCTTGGTTTGGGCCTCAAGGCAGGATGAGGCTTTCCCTGAGAGAGCAATGGGGGGAGGTCCTCTGGCTGTAGGAAGCGGCTTGAGCTAGGGAAGCACCCCCACACCCAGCACGTTTGGGGACCAGTGGTCTGCAACAGGACCATGGACACCCGATCACAGGCAGCCTTAGAGACTCTGCTGAGGAGTTTGTTCTTTGTCCTGTCATCAGTAAGGGAAACACTGGTGCCTCTTCAGCTGGTGAACAGCATGGTAACATTGGTTTTGCTATTTTTTTTTTGAATCCTGAATTTGTCATTTTTTCCCCTAAAAAATGATTCATGTTCCTTACCCCCCTCAAAAAAATCAAGCCATGCATCAACATACAAAAACCATGCCTTTTTAACATTAAGTGAACATTTCCCAACACATCTCCCTACATACGCAGACATAAGGATAGACAGGTATAGTAGAGATTACAGGAAACCAGTAGAAAGAAATGAAACATAAAGAAAAAAAGAGAGAGACACAGGAATTAACTAGTCTCTCTTCTTACATTGGATATCATCAGAATTGTGTCTCTTGGTTGGAGCCGTGGCAGCCATTCTGCAACCATGAGGGAAGCTAGCTGACAGAGTGGGAATATGGAGAGAATATGAGTTTTTATGATGTCAGGGAGCTGCTGTCTTTCCATCTAGATCACCATGGGACAACTCTGGTTTTCATATGTATGGTTTCCTCATCTACCTAGATTCTGAACTCTCTAGCCTCAAAACTGGGTCATAATGAAGCAAGTCAGTGTGATGTAGTGTTTAAGAGCTCCAGCTTTGGATTCATTCATTCCCCAAATGTAGGCTCTTCAAACAATGGACATTGTTGCTTAAAGGAAATTTATTTTCTGGGGGAAAAATTCTTTAAAGGAACCTGTATTTGAATTGAGCTTCTTATGGGGGAATGCTTAATTTCTTAGTGCCTCAATTTTCTCACCTCTGAAACAGGAATAATTAAGCTCCTTGCAGAAAGGTGAGCATTGCATCCAATCACATTGCAAAAGGTTCCAGCCACCATGCTCAGGGACAGAAGGCGCTCTGGCAGTGATGGTGAGGTCTACAAATGCATCTTTGAAAATACTGAGCATGTCCCTGGGTGGGGAGAACACTGTACTTTTGTTTCCTCAGCCCTCTCAGCAAAGACTGAGCTGACAATGAGCACTGATGCTGGCAGAGTAATTTTGAGCATTACTTTACTTCTCTATCAGTTCCTTTAGCCATAGAATATGATGCATCAAGTAGAGGCTTGAGGAAGGTTGATGTCCAAACTCTAGTTTCCTTCTTTGTTGTTCCTCTTCAACACACACACACACACACACACACACACACACACACACACCTTTCTGAGCCCTAGAATCACTTAGGAGGAATTTTATGAGGAAGTTGTCCCTATGTCTGTCTGCAAGCCAACCTGTTCCCCGGCTGCAGTCACGGGGTCTTTGTCTTTCTCTGGATTCTTTTCCCAAATGTAGGCTCGTCAAACAATGGGCATGCTTGCTTAAAGGAAAATTACTTTTTGGGGGAAAATTACTTAAAAATGTCATTATGTATTAGACACACATCTCGTAAATCCTCTAGTAAATAATTAGATGTGTGCTGCTTTGAATACAAGTGCCCCGTTTCTACAGACGGGACAGCTACCTGGGCAGTCAGAGGGAGTGAGGGAAGCAAAAGGAGAAAGCATGTTCTCCCTTTCTGTCTACTGTTGGGCTGGGAGGGGCCTGCCGGGCAGGCTGTGGCTGGGATGAGGGGAGAGGAAGCCAGAATTTGCTGCAGGGGCCACCCGGCTTTGTTCAGGTGGCGCGTGAGTACACTTATCCTTCTGTCCATTCATGACCATCCCAGCTGCGCCTTCACGGGATTTGTTTCCCAGTTCCATTCTCTCCTCCTCTTCCCTGTTCTGTGGAGCATCATTACAAGTGTGTCCCTGAAATGTTACTCTCCTCATGTCACGCTCCTGCCTGAAGACCCCCGTGCCCCACACTCCGCGTCCTACAATCACCTGCCTGGCTTTCCAGGGGAAAGCACAGTACTCTCCAGCCGCCGTTGACAGCCCCATCTCCACGCTCTGCAACCATGCCCCATCCCAGAAACCGACAGGCCCAGCCCTGGGCCACCCAGCTGGCTGGAGTCCCATCTCTTTTAAAGGCCAAGTCTAAGCCTGAACTCAGTCCTAAAGCCGTTGTCTCTGAGCCACCCCGCACCCCTCTCTCCAACCCGTTCTTTCTCTTCCTGATGCTTCTTTCCACTTTACCTTCCTTGGCTTCTTGGGCTAGACGGTCAGTTGTACTTCACCGTCTTTGACCTGACTCTCCAGCTAGCAGGTGGCTTCCATGGCCCTTCCGGCCAACAATCATTCCTTTATGGAGGCTTTCTGGGGCATGTGCTAGCTAGATCACAGTGTCTGTGATCTGGAAAGAAGAGGCCATTCCACGATTCACTGAGAGCTCACTTTCCTGTGTGTATGTGTGTGTGTATGTGTCTGTGTGTCTGTGTGCGCATGCGCTTATGTGCATGTGTGTGTGTGTGTGCCTGTGTGTGTGTATTTGCAGCGGGGAGTGGTGTTGGAGGGTGGGGAGAGTACAGTTGCACAGAATAAAACGTTGTCCTTGAACCCTGGCAGCTAGCCAGAGGCCAGTCAATGGAATTTTATCCTTAATTGATTTATCAGATTAGCTTTAATGCAACCCAAAGGAAGCAGGAGCAAGGCAAGAAGTGATTACAACAGAAGAGACTGCACTCAAGGATTCCTTTTGATCTTCAAACAACCCTGAGAGGGAGGGGTTTGTTCCCCTTGCTTAGCCTGGGAAGCAGGCTCAGAGAGGCTGACTGACTTTGCCCAGGTTACCCAGCTCTCGGCGGGGAGGCAGCGGACGAAAGTCCTGCAGAGCCGGTGTGCATTCTGTGCTCACTGCTGAAGGGGCGCTGACCCCAGGGCTGTGGTCAAGTCGCTTCCTGACTGTTGACCGCAAGTCCCTTCCACAGGGCAGATGAAAGCCATGCTCTCACTCTGGACACCTTCCTCTGCCCGCCACCTCTTCCTGCTGGCTTCCCTGCAGTGGCCCCGGAGCATAAGCGGGGTGCGGGACTGGGGCCCTGCTGAGCTGTCATTTGAGCACACTGCCGAGGCTGCAGGGGAAAAGGACACTGATGCATCATCGGAAAGGCTCAGGATGATGTCGGGGAAGAAACAGGGTAGTGGAGGTGGGTGGGCAAGAAAGGCTGGAACCAAAAACAATAAAAAGACTCCTGCAGCTTGAAAACAGAGCCCACCCTCTGATTCCTGGCAAGCTGGGCCAAGGATCTCTCCCAAGACTGAAATGGAATCACGAATGAGGAGACATCATCTTGGAGCCTGGGTGTGCCTCTAGGACTGAATTCAATTAAAAATGTATCGACAGACACCCCCCCCCCTTGATTAACAGGCTTGGCACGCCAGGAAGGGCAGCCTCCCAGCGAGCTGCTTAACTCTGTCCCCAGCTCGCCAGCGTCCCTCTGCCGCCACCGCGTCACCTCTGAGTCTTGGCGATTTTATAATTGGCCCAATGGGTTATGATTTGAAACCGGAGGAGCCAATTAGCAGGAGTCTCCTCTGACCTCCAGTTTGGGGTGGTAGGAGACGAGGTAATGACTTGAGACAGGGAGAAGAAAAAAAAAAAACAAAAAAAAAACAAAATGAAAAATAAAAATAGAAAATATCAAGAGCAAAGACCTAAATCTTTTTGGCTCCCTGATTAATAACCCTGTCATGCCGATCACAGACCCTAAACAGCAATGCTGGTAGCAGCTGAATTTTTTATACTTTCTATTAATCTTTAATGATAGCTTGGTCACCTAGTCTCTTTTATCTTGTCAGATAAATGTATGGTTAACAGGATAATGAGATTTCTAAAGCCCCATTCCAGCTCCCAGCGATCCAGGGCAGCCGGTGACCTCTGACCCCAGGCAGACAGCGGCACCAGGGTGCTGGTAATTGGTAGGTGTGCTGGGAATGTATTGGAAGCTGACGGATGGTTTAAACTTTGATTTGGGGTCAGCAAGGTCACCAAGCTCTGGAAGACCAGCCCGGTTTTATTACCAGCTGCCTCTGATGGGGATATAATTAGATTTAGCTATTGCTTTATTAATAAGTAATCGCTTCCCCCATCGCTGTGGGTGGGCAAATGTATTCCTTGGATAATTTGAGGACATTGGTCTGGCTTTATTAATAAGAATATATCATGTGTCTTTGGCCAGGGACAGACACCCATTTGGGTTTCTGGACTTTGGAGGAACTTTATCATTTTTTACTCATTTGCAATATTGGATAAATTGGCTGTGCCTGTGAAATCTGGCCTTGCCTCAGTGACCTTGAACTTCTGTTTTGACCTGTTTGCTGTGACTGAAGACTAAAAGGTAGGTAAATAGTTTCATCCACTCAGGCATCCATCCACCCGTCCATCCGCGCACAATCCTGTCAACTACTCAATCGTGTGAGTAGTTGTTAAATGCTAGTTACAGCCCTAGGTGAAGGCGGGGCGGGCGGGGGGGGGGGGCCGCGGTATGGGTTTACAGGGAGTTAAAGACCTAACTCCTGCCTTCAGAGATTCACAAGAAGACAAGCAACTCACATTCAAGGAAAAGTGAGCGAAGAGCCATAAGCAATGTGTTAACACATTTTCTAGAGCGTGCCTGGAAAGGGGGAAGCATTGGACCTAAAGCGTCAAAACTGTTCATATTTTGGAAACAGTTATTAACATTACTCATATTTTTCGGAGGAGGCCTGGGCCACGAGGAGGAGAAGGGTTGAAGATTCTCTTTAGATATGTAAACATTTTGAGAGTTTCTCCCATGCATCCCTAGGATAGAAAATTAGGAAGGAGTGGGGGGGGGAGGGGAAGAGAGAGAAACAAAACAGAAGAGAAACAGAATTAATGATGACTCAGTACTAGACTCTCATAAATTAATTCAGCAACTATTTACGGAGTGTGTAGTGTGTGTAAGTCACCTCCAGCCATCTTCCCCATTCACCCAAAGGAAACCCAGTATAACTGGAAGACTCTTGTCCGTGGTAACCCCCTACGCAGAGCAGTGGAGTTTTGCCATCCGTGTTCGGGTACTGATGCATTCGGGAGTCCTTATGGAGTGCACAGGACAATAGTTTTGAAGTCAGGGCCCAACTGGGAGATTGGATTTTATAGGAGTACCTAGTTTCCTGTGGCTGCGGTAACAAATTGCGTGGCCCTGATGGTTTAAAGCAACACAAGCTCGTTCTTACAGTTGTAGAGGTCAGAAAGTTAGAAATGAGTCTCATGCAGGTAAAATTAAGGTGTCAGCCTATGTGGTTCCTGGTGAGGGCTCCGGAGGGGAATCCCTTTCTTGCCTCATCCAGATCCTATGGCGGCCACACTCCCTGTGTGCAGCATGGCTGCATTTCTTCCCTCTCTCTTTTGACGTCACATCGCCTTCCTCTCTTCTGTGGTCAGATCTCCCTCTTATGAGAGCACTTGTGTGACCTCAAAGTCACTTGAGGTAACTTTGGGGCCTCTCTGGATAATCCAAGAGAATCGCCTCACCTCAACGTCCCTAACTGAATCAAATCTGCAAAGTCCCCTTTGCCACCTAAAATACCTTCACAGATTCTGGAGGTTAGGATGGGGGTACCATTGGGAACTGTCCTGCGGCGAACGTCCGACATAGACTGAGGTGCTCATGGGGAAGTTGGGAGCTTTTCTGGAATGGAAGACAAGGCGTAGGGAGCCCAGCACAGCCACTCTTTGGCCTCAGCCCTGAAGTCTCTGAGAGGAGACGCAGCAGAGACTCCAAGGGCTTTGGAATGGCCAAGTCTGCGCTCGCCTTTCTACTCTGCCCATTGCCAACTGTATGGCCTTGGACAAGTCCGTTGACTTCCCTGGGTCTGTTTCTTTATTTTTAAACTAGAGGATGTTACACCTAATTGCCAGGACTACTGTAAAGAAAAGCAACAACTTGTGAAAAGCACTTTGCACGGTGCTCAGCACAGGGCAATGCCTAAAGGCTACAGGTGTTATCCCAAACCCCCCACCCAGGACCTCTGTGGGCATGTCCGTAGGCCTAGCGGCTATAACACGGCATCGACCTGGGGGCTTAAACAACAGACGTTGATTTCTCATTGTTCTGGAAACTGGAAATCCAAGTCGAAGGGGTCAGCCGATTGTAGTTCATGTTGAGAGCTGTCTTTCTGGCTTGTAGATGGTTTCCTTTTTGGTCCGGCCTCCCATGGTAGAGAACAAGCGAGCGCGCTCTGGTGTCTCTTCCTCTTCTTCTAAGGACACCGACCCCATCCCAGGCCCCGGCCTCATGACCTCAGCGTGATTATCTCCCAAATGCCTCCCCTGCAAATACCATGGTGTTGGGGGTGAGGTCCCAACCCATGAGTCTGGTCCATCACAGCGGGTGCACGAGAGCAACAGTGAGGGAGACGCTGGCATCTGGGCAGAGGGGAGATCCCAACAGGTGCCCGCATCTGCAGGGGAGGGAAGCAGGGTCCATCCAGCAGCAAGGACCACTGGGTCACCGGCGCTTCCGTGACAGAACGGAATTGTGGATGCAGAGCCTGTGATAGGAGGCATTTTGGGGGAACAGCAAGGCCCTGAAAGAAGGGAACCTGCAGAAACAAGAAGATCCCAGCCCCGACTCACTGCCGGCCTCCTTCTCAGGAACCTGTAGGGATGTTGGCGACATGATGCTGGTGCAGAGACCCCAGGCTGGGCTCGTATTTCCACAAACTGTGAAACTCTTCTCTCGCTCACCTCCTCTTGCTGTATTCCTTTCACCTTCTAGGCCTTTCTGAGGCTGAGGACAAATCCCAAGTCCAGCGGTTAAGAGTGTGTGTTTAATTGAGCCTCTACCAGCTATAGGCTCTTGCACCCGGAGGAGCTACTAAGCTTCTTCGTGTTTTTATTCCCCCTCGTGGGACTGCGGTTGATAAGGGAGGCCCCTACAGGATCACTGTGAGGACTTCTGGGTTAATTCAGCTGGCGGAGCGGACACTTGGGGGCTTTGAGACCCGCCCCCATCCCAGGCTCTTGCAACCCTCTCCCCCGCCAACACCGACCTCAGAAGACACAAGCTGCCGCCTCAATGAACTGACTTCCAGATCAGTTTATTATCAAAACACAGTATAAATGTTGTTTTTATGCTCCATAAACAGTTCCTCAGATCTGCAAAATGAAATATTCCTTTCATTATGAAACTGAGAAGCCATTTATCCTGTGTCTTAAGTGGTATAAATAGACGACGTGGCAGTCAGCAGAGGGATAATGGCACCGTTTGTTTTCACTAGCTCGGGCCGGGCTGACACGGCGTGTACCGGGGGAGGGCGCACAGCGGCTCGACGGGGACCCACAAATCCGTCCTGTGCGCCAGGAACAAGGTGCACGGCATCTGTTCCCAGGCTCCTCTTGCCAGGCCCACGTCAGTGAGGGCAATGTTGGGATTGTACCTGACACCTGGCGGAGCCCTCTCTGAGCTTCAGCTGAAGAGAATTCCCTCCCTGGGGAGGGGGAAGCCCCATGATACCACCCACCTCACTGCCCAAGATGGCCAATGCCAGGCACTCGGGCACAAACTGACTTCACGGCTTAGAAAGCGCCTGGGGCCCCAGGTGGGCGTGGTGGGACCAGACGCAGAGCCTGAGTGCTGGGTCCAAGGTCGGGCTCTGGCCCTCTGGGTCCATGGGATCCTGGGCAAGCCCTCAGCTCTCTGGCCTTCGTCCTCTTGTTTCTTCAGTGGGGACACCTGTCTGCCTCACCTTCAACACGATTAAATGAAAAAGCACGTCTGTAGGTGTCTGGCTTTGCGCAGATTTCCCTGATCATTCTGGAGAGGAAATGGAATTCCATGGCCAGAGGGTCGGTGGCTGGAGGGAGACTCCAGATCAGACTCCGATCTCTTGACCCCTAGCCGTGAGCTCCTTCTACCGCTGTGTCCCTTTGGACGTAACCTTGTTGCTGGAAAGGCAGGACCACTGTTCGAATGTGCATGGGGTACCTCCAGGTGGTGGGGGAGGGGCTGTGCCCACAGGCAATGACATGAATGGCACCCTGCAAGGTTGGGGGGGCACAACTGCACGGCTAGAGGTAGGGGTCAGCTCAGAACAAGTGTATCTCTCACCAGTAGTTGAGTACTGATTGTTCCGATTCCCCTGGATGATGGCACTTGGCAGAGATAGAATCCAAGATGTTGTGTTGTGCTGGGGGTCTCAGGAGCAGAAAAGCCCAGGGTGTGGGACTCAGCCCCGGGGAGGGCTCTGCAGAGCTGAGGGTTGTGTCCGCCCCACGAACACCTGAAAGGAAAGTGGCAGAGGCTGGTGACGGACGAGAGCATTTTCCAGAAGAAAGTCATGGGCAAAGTCTTTTCTTTCCTTGAAAGTCACTGTTTTTGTCTGTACAATGGGCATAGGAGTATCTTGCTGTGCCGAAGAGCAGAGGCTAGACCAGAAGGTCTCCACGAGGCTGCTTCAATCCAGAGTTATCTCTGAGTTGTGCTGGTGGCAGAGGTCATTCCTTTCTCTGCTGTGTAGAAGGTGTGAGTTTTCTACTTACACAGTTGAGGATTCTGTCCTAGTGGGGTTGCTGGGAGCCCCTGAGCGGGCGTGGGGAACCAGTGAGATGAGGAGGTTTGGGGCCAAGTCATCAGAACAGAAGAGCTGAGCCCCTTACAGAGGGGAGGGCCAAGAGTTCAAGTCATTGATCTGTTAGGACAGGTGGAGGCCCAAGTCTGGGTTTTGATCTGAGGGTGGGGTAGGACATGTATGTGGGGGAGGGGGTTCTTGGCACCCCAGAGGGCCTGGGCTAGGGTTCAGGGAAAGATGCACAGAGTAAGTGCGAAACCTTCCAGATGCTGGCTACCTGCTGTCCCCAGCATGCATCAGTGCCCAGGCAGCAGATTGGAACTGCTCTATCTGAATGTTTCAAGCAGGTTTAATGCAAGAATTGGTTACAGGGGGCTAAACGGGTCAGAGGGCAAAAGGACATGAAGGTTCCTACCCCCCATCCAGGAGGCTGCCTTTATCCTGGGGGCTGTGGCACGCCTGGGAGTGCCCGCGCTGCTCCCGGCATGCGGCCCTTAGCCTCACCAGCAGCAGGCAAATGCCTTCCTCCTCTTTCTACCTTCCAATCTCCCACCAATGTTTCCCATTGATTGAACCTAATGGGAAGCCAACAGGCAAGGGACCCTGGGAAATGTAGTTTTAGGGCTAGACCTGAGCAGTGAGTCAAACCAGGAGAGTGTGGCACTGAGCAACAACATGCACTATTTGGCACTATGTGGGTACTCAGAGGTACCCACTATGTTCCAGAAAGACCAGAGGGGGTCAGATCCATTATCTAACTTAAAAGTTAATTCTGAATCTTTCCAACTTTTTGAAAAAGGTAGTATCATATCTGTTTTATGTATGAAGATTAGAGAGGGTAACTGAAGTGCCCAGGATCACACAGCCGGCAAGGTGTAGATGCTGGATTTGAGCCCTGAACAACTGTTCGTGGGGGCGGGGCTGGTCATGGGGTTTGGGCAGAAGCCAGGGAAGGTGGATAGGCCTTCCTGAGTGGGGGGTATCTAAAGCCCATGTGGCCCCCAGATCTGGGTTAACTAGCAGCCGATGGGCTCACCCTCTTTCTGGGGACAAGAAGGCGTGGTGTCACCACCGTGGGCCAGTATCTCATTGCCCAGAAGGGGGCAGGGGTGTGTGTGGGGGGGAGACAGGGATGGAGCGCTGTTTGAGAGCAGAGGTGTGTGACTCTGGGGGCACACGGGTGCAGTCATGAGTCAGTGATTCCCGGGGTAACCACTGGCTGGTGGTCCCTGGGCTGCGGGGGGGGTGGAGAGATCCCAGGCTCCATCCCAGCCTTCTGGAGAAGATGGGCAGGTGTGTGGCATCCCAGAGCCGGGGCCACAGGCTCCCACACCAGCTGTTACTCTGGTTCCCACAGCGGCAGGGCACTAGGTGCGGTACTGAGGGCAGTGCACTGATATCCAGGGCTCAAGCTGGAATTCCAGCTCTGTCACCTCCTCACTGAGGGGTCTGAAGGATCAGTCACTTTGTTTCAGGTCTTTATGGTTCTGCCAGGGAGGGACCAGGAGCGGCGGCATCAGAGACCCTGGGAGGAAAGCCTGGCCACTTGGGGGCGGCGCCGACCTCCCTTTCCCTCTCCAAGCTTGAGCCAGCGGTTCTGTTCTGGATCTCCGGAGCTTTTCCAAAGATCCTTGTCTACTTCCTGTCTCTCTAAATCCCAGCTGGGCTATCTTTGTTTTTTTCATTGGCCGACTTGGCCTTGCTGTAACCACTGAAGGGTCTTGGGGGCTTAAGCTGATTCCATCGCTGACAGATGGGAGCCCAGGGACAGGAGGGGCTTGGAACTCACTTCAGGCCACACAATTGCAATGGCTCTCTCTTCCAGTGCTCTTCCAACCAGAAGCATCTGGGACTACCACTGGCTCCTGGAAGGACTCTTCTTTTGGAATTGGGGCGCTATACAAATAACGGTGGGATTATTTGGGAGAAGTGGGTTAATATCAGCTTCCCAAGGATTATCTTCTCCACCTAGCTCTACATAGTTCCGGTGTGTTCTCACCTGCAGCCTTTCCATCAGCATTGGCTGAGAAAGAGAGCGCGCCCAAGATTAGTAACTTAAAACAACAGTTAGTTTGGCTCACGGGTCTGCTGGTTTGTTCTGTTAGTCTGTGCCTGCTCACACGTCTGCAGTCCCTTGGCGGTTTGGCTGGGGGCTGGCTGGTCCTTGCTCCCACTTCCGGTGGTCACCTAGATGTCACCTGGTTGCCCGGCTCTCTTGTCATGTGACTTCTTATCCTCCAGAAGGCAAGCGCCAGGAGGGCTCGCCCACATGGCAGCCCGCATTTAAAGAGTAACACTAGCGGGATTTGCAAGAGCTCTTGAGGCCTAGACTAGGAACTGGCTTCCTGTTGCTTCTACTATACCCTATTGGTAGAAAGAAGTATCAGGCCAGCCCAGATGCAAGGGGTGGTGTTATAGATGATAGATTACAATGTATTGTGGCCTCTTTGGCAATCTGCCATACTTCCACAGATGGCATACCTTCCCTAAGTAGATGCTGCATTGGCTAAGCCTAATACCTACTCTGCACTTCTTCCTGAATGATAGAACCCTGACATTGATCCGGGCATAGAATTATGGTTACATTTCCCAGACTTCCCTGAGGTTGGGATAGACTATTGCAACTCAATTCTGGCCAATGACATGGTAAAAGGACCTGGCGTAAATCCTTTGTCCCTTTCTCTTTCTCTTCTTTCTTCCTGCTGCATGGATTCTAGATGCAATGGCTGGAGCATGAGCTGCCATATTGGAGCACCAGAAAATACACTAAGGATGACAGAGAAGCAAGATAGAAAACACCTAACTCCCTGGTGTCTTAATACCTTTTATGTGAGTGTAAAACAAGCTTATGTCTTCATCACACCATGGTTATTTGGACATTTTTTTTACTCATAATTGAGCCCAATCCTAATTGATGGACTTCCCTTCACATACTAATTGCTTTTCAGTTTCTTTCTATTTGCTATAGTTGTTCCTACTCTGTGAAGCCTTCCCTGATCACACTCATCTCTTCTTTTCTAGATTCTCAGAACCCTGCTTGTGTGTATGAGTCCCTGACATCCCCCCACCAGTCTGGCTTTGGTCTCATCGCTGTCTGTTTATTTTGTTCATCTTGGTATTTTATGTATATGTCATGGCTTTTACTTTATTGTAGAGCTGGGAGCTGTAGTCTCCTTTGTGTTTCTCTCAGATTCATTCATTCATCCATTTACTCAGTAACTCAAAAATATTTATGGAATACTTACCACGTGTCAGGAGCAGTGGTAGGCTCTGGGAACATAAAAGTGAGTGAAACAAAATCACAGTTGTTTGCCATCCTGGAACTGAGGGTTTAGTGGAAGCGAACAGGCTTTGGGAAATAAGCAAACAAAGTAGTATATAATTTCCAAGTGTGATATGTCTTGAAATGAAAAGTACCAGGAGCATGTGGTTAAGGTCAGGAGCTTAGGGAAGGCCTCTTTGAGGTGCTCAAGGTGCAATGGAAAGACAAGGGGAAACCGGGCGGGTGCTGTCAAGAGTGTTCCTGCCGGAGGAAGAGCGGGTATGATGGCTATGAAGCAAAAAAGAGAGCGTGAAAGAAGGGTCATGTGAATGAAAAGCAAAGGAGAGAATGGAAGAAGGGATCAGAAGGGAAGCTAGCAGCCAAATCACATGGGGCTATGTGGGCCATGGAAAAGAATCTGAATTTTATTCAATATGCAACGAAGGGATTTTATGCACCGATAGGTCTAATTGTTAGGATTAGGTTCTCCTGCCTGTAACTGAAAACCCGAACACCAGGGGCTTAAACACGCCTGGAGGAAGGCTCACAGGGAGGCTCCATGATGCTCTTAGGAGCCTAGACTCTGTTAGCTTTCAGCTCTGCCATCCTTATCCCATGGTCCTATTCTCAAGTCTCTCCATGGCCCAAGATGGCTGCCGGAGCTCCACTCATGTTCACACACCATGCAGAAGAAAGGGGGAGGAGGGAGGCCTCTGGCTGGCTCAGTGCCCCTCCGTGCCCCCTCTCTCCCTGCTGCTCTGCTGAGTGGCCTCCACTGTCTCATTGGCTCATTGGTTACCCTTAGCAGCAGAGAGACCTGAGAAATGTGGTTTCTCAGCTGTGCATGGTACTATCCCACATAAATCGGAGCTCCGCTAGCACAAACGGAGGGAGAAATGGATGTGTGATAGGTAACAAGAAGTCTTTGCCAGAACTGGGTTCACAGGAGGCATTCATTAAAAGCCTATTTGTTCCGATAGCTACACACAACATGGATAAGTCTTGCAGACATAAGGTTGAGTGAACAAAGCCAGAGTGGAAAGATTTCTCTCCACGATTCCAGACAGAAGTCATCTATGGTGGGTCGAAGGAGGGGCTACTCCTGGGGCACTGGTGCCTGGGAGCCGGCATTGGGGAGCTCCCTGGGGCCTGGAAATACTCTCGTTCTTGATCTGGGTGGTAGTTAAGAGGTGGAGACTAAGAAAAGAATCTAGTGAGGCATCTGCTTACCACACAGATGTAAGGCTTCAATCATTTCTTTAAAAATACATTCATTCATTCCAGGCCTTATCTTCGGGGTGTGTGTGTGTGTGTGTGTGTGTGTGTGTGTGCGCATGCGTGCACGCATGCACGCACATGAGTTTTCTGGAAAACTCTAGTGTCAGATCAATCACCAGCTTTGCTCTATGCCTTCTCTAAAGCCCAGCTCCAGGCCGCTCTCCTGAAAACCTCTCTCCAGCTCTGAGTGGGGGTGCCACATTTCCTTCGAATGTCCCAGTTACATTCTTTGATAGCACGTCAGACTGTCTGCCCCCAATGAGCCGCACAGTCTTTAGTTGGCACAGTGCCTGGCACATGTTTGTTGAACAAACGGTTGATTTTACCACTCACATTCCATATAACAACCTTTATTCAACCCATTTATCAGAACAGGCTCTGTGTGCTGGGGGTGGAGGGATAAAGACACCATGAACACTGTGCACAGTGTGGTCTTACCTTGGAATCGATGGAGCATTGAGGGAACCAAGAGATCAGGGAGAAATAGGAGATTGACGTTATGGGAGCAAACCTGGGAAGCCTTCCTGGAGGAGTTGGCCCCTTGAACCAGATGCTGAAAATGAATGGGACTTTGTTACCAGGTAGAAGTAGCTGGAGAGGGAAGAGGCAGTAGAGAAGCTAGTGGTGTGTGCGTGCAAGTCTGAAGTCCCAGTGACTGGCTGGGGGCAGGGCAGAGGGAGCAGCAAGCCCAATAGCATAGCGTGGCCGGGCATCACACGTGTCTATCTGTCTGCCTGCGGAGAATGGGGACCCTGGGGGCTGCAGAGTGGTAACCTGTGTCCCCAGGATGGGCAGCTTGCCTCTGGGAAGCCCACTTCTTTCCTTCCCTCTCCCCTCCTCTCTGCTTCTCACAAAATGGTCCTGAAATGACACCAAGAGCAGCTGCTTAGGCAATTTTGCCAATTAATGGGTCTCTGAAATTAAACCGCCTACACAGTCTAGATGGGTCTTCTCCAGGAGGGATTTCAGCAATTGTCTTCATGATAATCAGGCTTGACTCGCCTTCACACACATTAATAAAAAAGTGAAGGCGTCGGGAGAGATGCCCTTTCGAGGGGAATATCGACAATATCGTAATGAGGCTCTAGGAGAAGACGGTGAGGAATGGTGCTGTGTGCGCAAAGCCGTTCCCCGCCGGGAGCGAGAGCCGCTCTGGCTGCAAGCAGCTGGGCTTACAGGCTTACAGGCAAGAACGGCAGTGCCTCGGAGCCGGGAAGGCTGGAGGGTCCCGAGAAAGGAAAGAAGAGGCAGGCTAGGCTGTACGTAGGAAGAGTGGTTGGGAGGGCCTCCTGGAGGAATGATCTGGAAGGAAGTGGGAGGAAAAACAAGCCGGCCAGTGCTGAGCAGTCAAGGGCAAAAACAGCCAGGCTGCCTTCCGCCCTCTGCCCCTGCACCCTGCGAGACCCAAGATGTGCCCATCGTTACTGACAGACATCGTCGGTTGATTGTGCGTGATTTCCCCCAAGCCAGAGTTGATCTCAGAATCCTCGGCATGACACCGGCGGTAGCTTCTACCCATTGGTTGGAAGTAGACCCAGGATTAGAAATTGCCTGGCACCGGCCGGCCATATAGTGTGTGTGTGTGTGTGTGTGTGTGTGTGTGTGTGCGCGCGCGTTTGCTTTTAGCACCTGCCAGCCTCTTACTCTGCACTGTTTCTTTCTTTCTTTTTTTTCTTTTTTTTTTTTTTAAGATTTTATTTTATTTGAGAGAGAGAGAGCAGGAGCAGGTGGGCAGCAGGTGGGAAGAGGGAGAAACAGACTCCCCGCTGAGCAGGGAGCCTGCCTCAGGGCTCCATCCCAGGATGCTGGATCCCAGGACCCAGGACACTGAGATCATGACCCGAGCTGAAGTGGGATCATTAACCCACTGAGCCAGGCTCTCTGTACTGTTTCTGCCATACCCAGACCCCGAGATTTTCTCCCAATGGGCACTATATTTTCACAAGGATCGGCAGCTCAAGAGATCATGTCCTAATGGTGGAAATCCATGTGTGAAAACACAGCAGGGCCACATGGCTACCCGAGTCCTTGAAAGAACATGTGAGAAAAAGATACCGACAGCTGTCTGATAGCTACACAATCAGAGACGCCGCCGCCTCCCGTCTTGTCCAGCCCCGCATCTGTTCTCCTGGCAGGTGGGCCCTTCCTTTCGCACACAGGGAATGGGAGGCTTAGCGAGGTTCTGCACTTGCCCACAGTCACAGTGAGGGAATGGCAGAGTTGGGATGGGACCCCGGGTCCGTGGGATCCCCAGGTGTGCGCTCTTTCCGCACCATCAGGTTGGGGAGTGGACACACACACACACACATCACTTGGGCACTCTTACGTGAGTTCCCTCAGCTCAGCGCAGGAGAATTCAACGAAGGAAAGAATGTTCTGCACACGGTGAGTGTCTCAGCTGACAGACAGGATGGGAAGAAGGGACAACGGTGGGCTGGAGGGAAGGGCAGGGACAAGGCGGCAGCATCCCCAAGTTCATTCATTCAGCGGTGGATGAAGGGCTTGCCATGTGCCCTGCAGAGCGTCTAGCCCACGAGGGCCACCGCCGACAGCTAACCGAATCTTCCAGTCCCTCTGTGTGAAGTGAGAGCTTGCGATGAGCTGACCGCACGTTGGAGCCATGCCTGTGCCCTTCGCACAGCTTCATGGAACTTCGCAGCCGTCAAAGTCTCGCAGTTCCCAAGGAGCCTGGGAGGCTCGGAAAGCCAGCCGGGTCGCACGCGACCGCACGCCCATCAAGGAGCGCAGGGGCCACCAAGGAAGGGTGGGCTGGTTCCCCGCTGGGGGAGCCTGTGCAGAGCCCCCGCCCTTCCCGGGAGCTGTCCCAGGTGTTTACAAGGGGCTTATTTAAATGGGCCACCCCGGGCTGTCCTTTCTCATGTTCCTACCGTCAGCTGCTCTCTGAGAGCTAGAGACTGCTTTTCTTATCTTTCTCTCTTTCCACACTCTGAGCAGGCTCATTATTTTTGGAGCTGATACACTTACTTAAACCCTCAAATAATGTAAGACAGTATATGATGATGCCAGGACTATACTAAATATAGCACAGAGCTCTACAGCTAAGACTGCATTTTTTTTTTCTTAAAAAAAAAAAAAAAGTCTGTATTTGTTTCTCTCTTCTCTGTGTGATTGTGTGTGATTTGTTGTCTGCAGGAAGGTGTTTGCTGTCAGCTTGTTTTTGCTTGAGTGGTTTCAAACCACGCACGCCCATATAGTTCTAACTTACAAGGCCACGGGCAGGCACAGGAGTAGAAATCGCAGGCTCAGACTGGGGTTATCTGTTAGGACGGAGGGCAGAGGAGCCTGTCTCCTTCTCATCACCGCACTCACTGCCTCTTTCCTGGCTTCACTGGTTCTGAGGTAGTCTTCTCCCCTTGCCCCCCACCATCTTTATTAAATGACACTCACAGTGCAGATACCTTGAACTAGGAGGTACCCACAGGTGTCCTCTTACTTAAATCTCACACAATCTGAAGAAAACCCATTTTCCAGTTACAGAAACTGAGGCCTCAAGAGACATCCCGTATGTTGTCCCTCATCACGCTCCTTCCCTTGGCTCCCCTCTAGACTGTCATGCCCTCTGATGGAGAAGATGCCAGGACTGAGGGCAGCCAGGCAAGGCTGAGTCTCACCCCTATAGATGGGGGCCTGTGACCTTGGCTTTCCTGCTCATACCTGTGATAGCCTGGAGCCCCACGGCCCACAGCAGAGAAGACTCCTGTCTTCCAGAAAGTCATACTCCCAGCCCATACTGAGGCTGCGGCTCAGTCAGGGACCACAACTCCCAGGCCCCCGGGACTTGTTCTCACCAACGGGAAGGGAGCTTGCCTTGTCAGCCAGCGGCGACTCTGGCCCCAGGATGGCTGGACCCTGGAGCCCAGAATCACCATGTGGAGGAGAGCTGCTTATTCTCCACAAACAGCCTCATGGAACAACAAACCCACTTATTTTGTGTTCAGCCTCATCATTTCAAGTTCATTTGAACTTGGCCTGATCGAAACATCTGGTGGGTAAAAGCCCAGGACTGCTGAAGGATTTGCTCTCACCTGCATTTGGTGCACCAGGGCACACCAGGCCCATGGAACTGGGTCCTCCTGTCTTAGACTCAATGTCAGCACCACCAGGGTCTGGGCATGATCTCTACTGAGGCCCAGAGAGAGCTGGCAACATGCCTGTCATCACAAGTCTCTGTCAAGTGCTCCCCATGTAAAGGCAAGAGGGCGTGCAACACACACACGTACACAGTGCATGGGAATAGGCAGGAACGGTGACGCTTCCTTTCGCATCTCAAGGTCTGTGTGTGTTTTCCTCCATATGCACCTTTCTCCCTGGCCATGTCCCCCCACGATACCCCCTGGAGGAGGCTAGTGGGCTCTGGAGGAGGGCCCTCCTGGGCTCCTGCCACTAGGCTGTGTTAACACAGGCCTCGCCGGCTCCAAGCAGCCAGGGTGCTGGGAAAAACCCGGGCTCTGAGACATCAAGACAGAAAACACAATGTTTTATTAGTGCTTGAGATGTTTATTTCCCGAGTTAACAACAATAATAAACTCGTTTATGGCTGTGAGTTTCATTGCCTTCCCCGGTGGGGCTTCCACCTGCTGCCGTCTGAGCCTGCGAGGTTCCTAGTGTGGAGGGGCCGGCCTGGCAGCTGGGAGGCTGGGGGCGGGGGTCCCCAGGGTGCTGTGCTGTCAGCAGGGCTCCTGCCTGGGTGTGGGGAGACAGGCTCACTCCCCACGGGCAAGCAGGGCAAGCAGGTGTCAGCAGGAGCTTCTGGGCTCTCACCTGCCCGTGGCGCAGGTGTCTTTTTCCCATCAAAGAAGGAAATGATGTTTCGACTCAAGTGACTCTTTTGGGGGAGATGAAAATCCTAAAAATTCCTTATCTTCATGCAAGGCTGGGACCAGGGTGGGAGCAGTGAGGGACCCAGGGAGCCAGCATTTAGCAGGTGCTGCCTGCTGGGGTCAGGCAAACATCTCCTTAAATTCTGTGTCTTAGGCTCTTCCCAGTCCTGGCAGGGCCCTCCTGCTCCCTCCACTGACAGCACGCGCGGCCTCCTGGGCTTTTCTCCCAGTCTCCACGGAAAAGTGATCAGTCTTCTCCAGATCTCACAGAGGCAACTTTGGATGCCCAGCCGTCCCCCCTTCTCAAGTCACCGGGTTACACGGGCTGGAGGAAGGCAGTGAGGTACGGCTCCTCCGGACTGGGAGCCGAGGTGTCCCTTCTCGGGACTGGGAGCCGAGGGAGGTCGCCCAGAGAAGGGAGGTGTGGGAGGGAACTCTCATGATTTTAGGAAGATAGGACTCACATTATGTTGTTGTTTTAAGAAATGCATTCAATGACTTTAAAAAAAAAAAAAAAAAGAAAAGAAAGAAATGCATTCAATGTAACTCTCCTCCTGCTGGCGCTGACTTCCTCTGTGATTCTAACTGCTCCTCCCCGCCCTTAAAGATGTGCTTTGCCTGATACTGCTCTGCACAAGGCTTTGAAAAGTTCTGAAGTTTCCAAGTGACAGGTGGGAGGGTGGGAGGGAGGCTGAGGGAGTGTCCTGCTCTCTCTCTCCTACCCGGGGATCTTGAGCCCACATTAGGGTCCCCCAAAGGGGAGGCATGCCGAGTGCTGGGCCTGTCCCCAGAGTCCCTGGCTCAGTGGGCCTGGGCTGGGGCTGGAGGATTTGCATTTCCAGTGTCCCTCCTGGGCTTGAGACCCACTGCCCTAAGGTGATCTGGCAGAAACACTCCACAGTCGGCCAGAACTGAACTCAAACCCAGCTCTACTGTTTAGCAGCTGTGTGACCTTGGGCAAGTCATTAAAACTTCCTGAGCCCATAAGAATAACTCTCATAATAATCACAGGGCAAACCCACAGAAACATACATAGAGGTCGGTGTTTTTAACAGCTCCATTTTATGGATGCTAAGAGGGGGGCTCAGGAGTCTGGGAATATTTCCAAGTTCACACTGCTTGGAAGTGGTAGAGGCAAAGAGGGAAACACGGTCTGACTATTGAACAGAGAATAACCTTGGACTTCCAGAGCAGTGTGGGGATTAACTTTGTAAGATGTACAAAGCACCCAGCATAAGGCCCCAGAGAGCAAATCTGTCTCCCTAACGACATCCTATAAGGCAGGAGGGGAGGAAGTCAGAGGTTGTGCTCACTGAGGGGTCAGCCTCCAGGTCCCCAGCCTGGAGAAGGAAGAAGAAAGGGAGGAAGGAAGGAAGGAGGAAGGAAACAGGAGAAAGAAAGAAACAGGGAAAGAAGTGGACACAGGTCTACATGCCTGCCACCGTTGGAAAGGGCAAGCCAGGGTCTGTTTCAGACACATGGGGAAGAGAACTGCCCCTCGTGCTGGTTGGACCTGGGCTCCCTATCAGGGGGGACCCCCAGAGACGTGAGAGTGTTCTCCCAGTCAGAGGCCTCACTGCAGTGTCCACGCAGCTCAGGGTGACCTTGGAGAGCACCTGGGGTACTCACAAGGCCTTGGGGCCTGTCACTGAGCCCTTCCCTGTGCCCCTGTGTCTCAGGCTGTGGCTCTAAAGCCTTCTCCATGGCAACAGTCCACCCATCAGAGCCAGACAGCAGGGGTGGGGGGGTAGGGGGGTTGGAGGGGTGGTCCGGTGGGGGGTGTTAGGGATGTGCTGGGGATTCCTGCATACTTCCTCTCCACTTTGCAAAAATAGTTACTGTCCTGTTTGACCGTGCCTTTGTTGCTGCCATTGTCATGCAGAGGTAGCATACTCACAGACAGCCCTAGCACCCTGCAGGGTCATGTGAAATGGGGTGTCCAGGGGTTCAGCTTCCCAGCAGAAAAGTAGCAAAGGGGTTCCCAGGCCAGGAGCCTGGATGATCTCCAGAGAGCACGTTTAGATCAGGCTCTTTGGGTTGTGTACAGAGAAGTGGGAAAGCACTTCTGCCTCCGTAATGCGCTACCTCATATAGGGAGTGAGTTCAGTGTGATGAGGAGGTCTGTGATGAGGAGGTCTGCCCATCCCGCCGCTGAGTCTACCTGCTGGGCCACCATCTTGGGGATGAGCTTCCAGGACCGCCCAGATTTGCTCTCCAAAACCACCCCGTGGCCACAAAGATGCCCCTGTTCTCCTCCCAATAACCTTCTCCCAAGCTCAAAGGGCCTTCTCCACGAACCTCTGTATAGGAGGGACCACGGGCTGCCTTCTGCACAAACGGAGAGTTCTGGTAGCAGCCCGTGCTTTCTGCTTCTACTCCACGCCCCAAGGAACCCACTTGGAGCAGGTGTCCCGTGAACACGGGTGGGAGGAAGGATACCGCAGACCGTCCTCATGACGGGGGCACTGCTGCCCGACCTTCCTGAGTTTGCTGCTTTTCACACCATTGCTTTCCACCTCTTAACCGCTTCCACCGCCTACGTGCCAGCGGGCATTTTTCATCAGAAGACATTAAAAGAAGTAGGTTTGAAAATGGCACTGCCCCTTTGGATGCCACGAGGGTCAGGCACCCTGTCACTAACAGCGCGGAGTGTCCTGACTTTGCTTAAAGAACGAAATACTGCACGGATGCATGAAGACCAGAGGAAAGAGGGGGCTCGAAGCACACAGAGTCCTCTCTCCCACTCAGCCTGTGACTGTGGGCGGGCCACTTCCATTTCTGCCTCCTCACCTGTGAAATGGCATGTGAAGATAGGCTGTCCCCTACAAGATGGTTTATGGCAAAGCTGTTAGCTTGGGGCAGATGCCTGAGCACTATTTGTGGAGAAAACAGATTCCTGTAATAATCATCTCCCATATTTGAACAGGGCTTTACAGTTTCAAGACAGTTTCAGATAGGTGACCGGGCTGAACGTTAGTGACTATGGACAGATTAGCAGAGAGTGAACCCTTGGCCCCCGACCGTGGGAAGTAGGTTCCATGGGTCTCCGGGGAATGGGCGAAGCTGTCAGAGTCTGATCCCTGCAGAGTGATTCTGACTGCCATTCTTTTAGTTCTTCTGGTTCTATCAGGAACAGAAATCTAATTAAATGCTGATCTGTCTTTAACAACTTTGAAGCGCCCTTTTCACTAGGAGAGCTCAGAGCGACTTGTCAGGGAACAGGCAAGTGGGTTGCTGATCCAGGCACAGAGAAAATATTCCAAAGCACGGTTCTGGTTTTCTGTTTTATTTAATCCCGTGTCTCTGGCTCTCCAGCTCTGGGACACACACACATTCCTACAAATGTCAAGTGATGAAGACCTAACTGTTGGAAACCTCCATACACGGTCAAGTTGGAGAAAATGCCGCATTCCTCCAGAACCCTATTCTGCATGCCAGTGAAGCCTGAGATGCTTTTTCCGGACGCCAGACACCCTTCCCACTGGGCCTTGAGTCTCAGCACCACACGGTCCCCAGCCCCATCATCAGAGTGCTGATTCAGGAGGGCACGGGGGGCCAAGAATCTGCATTTTAATAAGACTGCGTAGCGATCCTAACTCTGGGGGTTGGAAGACCATGCCTTTTGGGACCATTCCAACCTTTGCTGTCCAGGGAAATCACTCTCCCCTCCCCAAAATGGAATCCCTCAGGATTCACACCTTAGAGGAAGCGGAGTGTTGCCTTGGCAACAGATGACTAATTTAGAAGTCCCCGTGAACAGGTGGGAGACAGGAAGGGACAAAAGCAGCAACATGGGCCGGTGCCAAGTTGAAACAAGAGACTCCTGGCAGCCCCTGGAGCACACATGGGAGGGGAGGAGCCTTAGGACCCAGGCAGGGAGGGAGGTTGGCCAAGGGAGCCCACTGTTCTGTCTGGAAGGAAGGGGTCTTAATGAACTCTCCTGGGGAGGTCACTGAAAGTCTGTCCTGGAAGCTAATTTTTGGAATTAAACTTCCTTGAAGGAAGTTGCGGTCAGAAGGAAATTTTAATTTTGGATACATCATCTGAGTAGGAAACTCAGAAAGGCAGTATTCCAGGCCAGGAGCTGGCTAGATGTGGGTCTCCCAGAGGAGCACTTGGCATCAGATAAATCTGGAAAGAGCTCACACCTGGCAGAACCCGGCCCCAGGATCAGGACTTGAGTTCTCGGTGAATTCTTTCTGGGCCACCTGGGTCCTGTCCCAGGCCGTCTCCGGTGTCCTCTCCCAGAAGACCCCTCTGGGGCCTCTGTTCTGGCCAGCATCCAGCCACTGCCCACGGCCCAAGACCCCCTGTCTTGCCTTATGGCAGTCAATCCCTCTATCTAAATCCTGCCCACCCTCTCTGTCTCCGCAGGCCCTTCCCTGACAACCGCAGCATCATGTGCGCCTCGCTCCCCAATTCTCTTCTCTTTGTATCTTTACCTCTTCCCACCAGCAGAGTTTCCTGTACCTCCCAGGCAAGGACCAGAGCCTTCAGGTGGCCTGGGAGGCCTAGGAACCTTATGATGGAGGCCTGAAGCCTGGGCTCTATGCTGCTTCCTCAGCTGGGCTTGACAGTTGGCACAAAGGTCTTCACCTTGACTGCACATGAGAACCACCTAGGGAACTTCAACGAATGTTGAAGCCTGCCCCTGCCCAACTGAACCCAAATCTGAATGGGACGACCAAGCCACTGCAAAAGGTTCCGGGTTATTCTGATCTTCGGTGAAGCCCGAGAACCACCTCAAGAGGCTGTTTCTCATCCTTAGCCCTAGAAGGGCCGTTCCAGAATAGTACACTTCTCCTGTGTTCTAATACCGTAAGAGTTCGTTCTGTGGAAGCCACTCTTGCTCTTTTCTGATCTCTACCCCTTCAGGAAGGGGGAAATTCATCCAAGACTCCGTGAAGTCTTACACTAGCCGAAAACCCGGGGATAATTGCCGAGGAGGGCAAATGCCTGTGTCTCCACTCCTCCATACCATGACCTTGACAGACACTGCTAATCAATCATGACGCGCTTGCACTCTGAACCAGAAGCGTCCTCACAGCATTTCATGACCCTGGGCTCCAGGCAGCCCCACCCAGCTGGAGATGTCCCCTTTGCCGAAAGCCTTTATAATCCTTGGTTTGGAAAGGCAGTGCCACGGGATTAAGGAGAAGGAGGGATAGTCGGTGTTTTCTCCTTCGTCTTTTAAGGTGACATCAGGGAGGCCAACTATTGTTTTCCCCTGTGTCCTTTGAGGTCCTTTCTAACCTGAGGTGAGAAGGACAATTTTGAGTTTCTCTGAAGTGAGTTAGTTTCCTCGTCTTTCTTAGAATTGGATGTGGTCTCTTCTTGGCTCTCTTAGCCGACCCAGGGCAAGGAAGGCTAAGTAGAGAGAGTAGGACATCAGAGAAGGGTGCTTTCCGATAAAGTTGACAATGTTGTTAATTTCCCTATCCCTTGAGCATGTACTGGAAATAATTAAGCCAAATTCCTTCTTCTCTGGATTTATTGGATTCCTTACAGTTTTTCTCCTCCAAGGACTCGACTGCCAGCTTGCTAACCTGAGCTCCACTTCTCCAAACTATATTCCAAATGCTTTTGCTTGTTCTTCACATCCTGACCTTCAAGGTCCCATACACCCTGGCCCTGGCCTGACCTTCTGGCCTAATTTTCCTCTTCACCCTACCCCAGATTCTGGCTGTACTGACTCTCCTGAATGAGTCTGATCCTCCGTGCTTTTATCTGCACCTGAAGTGTCCTTGCTTCCATTTCTGTCTGCTAAGACCTTACTCCACATTAAGACATAGTCACATCATACTTCCTGCCAGTGATTCCCCTCTCATTGATGTTCCTGCCTGTCTCCTACTCCTGTTCTTCCACTCAACTCAGTTTATCCTTCCATTTTAACCCAGGGAACAGTCTGAGTCCTTCTTAGACATCGACCAAGGGCCAGGCACTATCCTAGGCAGCAGTTTTGGGACTCAGCTTCCACTGAATCTTGTTAGCATTTCTAGCTCTTAGATTTCACTATCTACATTTTATTTACGAGAAAATAGGTAACCTTTGCAGGTGGGTGATTTGCCTGAGATAGGAGAGGTGCTAAGCAGCAGAGCTGGGAGCAGACCCCCATCTCCTCTCCCTTCCGAGGCTCTATTTTTGATTCCGTCCTTCTTCACCTCCAGGGCAGAATTTCCTCTTGTTTGCCTTGTACATAGGATTTGGAGTCGGAAAACAGAGAAGGTCCGCGCCACCTGTTTAAGTTACTATATTGTTTTGGCAGTCGGCTGGAACTCTCTAGTCCTGTTTCTTCCTCTGTCCAAGAGGATTAAAACCATCCCCACTCTGCCTGGATCACAGAGGGGAGCTCCTCTCCCCACGTGCTCTGCCTCTTGGGCCCAGGCCTTGTTATGCTCATTTCCTTACCTCCCTAGTGCTTGGTTGGCATGGGCCCTAAGACAGTAAATAAATCAACAAATCCTCATTGATTCAATTAAACGAGATTAAACGGCACGAGGCAGTAGGTTAGGGACAAAAAAAAAAGAAAAAGAAAAAACCACCGGCTCCACTCGAAGTCCACAACTGACGGTTCCCGACAGCATCCCCTAGAACGGGTTGTGATCACAATCACTTGTAACTTGTTTGCTATCTGCTTTGTTTAGCGAATTCCTTCACAGAGAGCTGGGGAAGGAGCCGGGGAAGGCAGGGTAAGGGTGTGGGAAGATGCTGGAATTCAAGAAGGAGCTCAGATTGTTGGGTGAACATATTGCTGTCTGTGTGGAAAATGTTCACAGCAGTTACGACTTTGGATGAATATGCATTAGCCGCGGTCCTGTAGTTTGCTGGCGTGCGGCACGCGACACTCGGAGACTTGGCAAGACGGGTAATTATCTCCACATTATGTGCCTTGTCTCTTTCTCTTCTTAATTAAGTAACTAATCTGGTGGAGGAGGGCTCTGTTTGTGTTTGTTTGGCAGGTGGGGCCTTGTGACAGTTGTCTGGAGAAGTTTCTTGGAAATTTATGAGATTTTCAAAAAAACAAACTGCTCGGAGCTGAGCCCACCTACTAGAGCTGGGGAGGGTCAGAGCCGTGCCTCTTGGGGGGTCCAGGACAACACGGCCGTTGCCGTTCCTCCAAGATTCTGGGGTTCCTGCTGGTGGGGTCCACTGGGGCCTCTGACCTTCCAGAGTGGAGAGGGGCAGGGTGCTCCTGAGGGCAGGTGCTCTCCGTGGGAAGGAGGGACGTCAGAAGCCAGAATGAGAAGAATAGTGTGTCCTTCCTTCTACCTGGTTTTCCTGTGGATTTCTCTCTTTGAGCAGACATCTCTCCACCGCTCTTGCAAGCTCTTTGTAGAGGAATTGATTAAATAAAGCCAAGTGCTGACCACTTATTAAAGACTGACCACATGGCTTGTGGGCAAACCTGCTGGTGCAGAGGTGCTTGGCTGGGTCGATGGGACTCTGGATGAAGCTCCAGGGTCACTGGCAAAGGACCCCATCCAGTGGCCCAGGAGGTGCTGAGTCCCACGATGTGATAGCATGGTCCCTTGCCCGTGCACACAGACCACCACTCTCAGGACCCCTCCTGGCTGCCTGGGAGCCAGAGCAGCTGGCCTTGGAGGGTGCAGGAAGGGGCAGCTTCTTTTGAGCTTCTTCCCATTCATTCCAGGGAATGGGCCAGGCCAGCTAAGGGTAGGAGGTAGCAGATCCAGGGATGTCAATGGAAGGAGCTACTGAGGAAAGGCTAGTGGCTACATGGAGTCTCATGGGCACACTTGGGCTGATCACAGATAGTGTTGTTAGATGTGAGGAGAGTTCACTGAACAATACCGTTGTGTGCTGGAGTTGTAGTGTACTGCTCAGCCCGGATGAATCTGGAGTTGTAGTGTACTGCTCAGCCCGGATGAATCTGCTGGTCCAGAGGGTCCTTGCTCTGGTTCCTAAATTCTATTTTTTTTTTTTTTTTTAACTCGAGGGGATGAGATTGCCTTCTGTGCACCTTCCCAATACATACGCCCATTCAACAAAATAAGCTGTCAGACTCCCCCCATGAATAATCCATCCCAGGATGGGATGGGGGTGGGAGGATTCCAAGATCCTGTGGTGCTGGGGGTGGGAGGATTCCAAGATGGCGGCAACTGCCCTTGCCGCCCCCCACCCCCCCTCCTCAAGTTATCAGACCCTAGTGGACACATATTTTCTCCTTTCAATCAATCCCCCCTAATCTTGGTTCTGCTGTGAGGAGATTTGGCTGATGTGCTTAAGATCACTAGAGTGTTGACCTTAAAATGAGAGAGTATTGGGTGTGACTGACTTAATCCCCTGGACCTTTTATTTTTTTATTTTTTTTTAAAGATTTTATTTATTTATTTGACAGAGAGAGATCACAAGTAGGCAGACAGGCAGGCAGAGAGAGAGAGAGGGAAGCAGGCTCCCTGCTGAGCAGAGAGCCCGATGCGGGACTCGATCCCAGGACCCCGAGATCATGACCTGAGCCGAAGGCAGCGGCTTAACCCACTGAGCCACCCAGGTGCCCTCCCCTGGACCTTTTAAAAGCAGAATTTTCTCCAGCTGGTTGCAGAAGAGAGCATCAGAGGTTTGAAACATGAGAAGGATTCACTACACCATCTACAGCTTGAAGATGGAGGGGTCCTATGGCAAGAAATTTGGGTGGCCTCTAAACACTGAGAGCAGTCCCCCAAGTGATAGCCAGCCAGAAAACAAGGGTCCTCAGTCCTACCGCCACAAGAAACTAAATTCTGCCCACAACAGAAATGAGCCTGAAAGTGGATTTTTTTCCTTAGGTCCTCCAGATGAGAACCTGACCTGGCCCATACCTAGATTTCAGTGGCGTCATGCCTTGAGCAGCAATCCCAGCCATGCCGTGCCAGACTTCTGACCTACAGAACCATGAGCTAAGAAATGGGTGTTGTGGGAATCACTGTGTTTGTGCTGGTTTGTTGTGCAACAATAGGAAACTGATTCAGGGACTAAGCCTTGCATCTGACCTGTGGGAAAAGTTGCATCAAGAGATTCTGCCATCTCTTTATGACCTAGGCCCACGGGCACTCAAACCCTAGTCCAGGTTTTGCCAGTGATCTTGGGCAGGCCATGTCCCCTCTCTGCTGTAGAAGTAGGAATGGGACTCCACGTTTCTTATAGCCCCTCCCAGCATGCTCTATTCAACTTTGGCTACAGACACTGATGTAAAGAAATGCAGAGGGATGGGCCACCTGGAGGTCACAGCTTCCTTGGCCTGAGATCTGGCTTCAAGGTCACAGCGAGACCCCGGTGAGACTGTGTACACATTGCTATAGTCTGCTCCAACACCCTTCATGGATCTTCATTGTCTGTAGGAGAAAGAAGGGCCCTCCTCGCTTTGTCACTCAGGGTCTAGATAACCTGGACCCAGCCGAGCTTCTGACTCTAGGTCCGACACCTGCCCTGGGCCCTCTTGTGCTTTGCCCACGTGCCACCCCTGGTATCTGAGCTCGTTTTCTCTTCTCCAGTTTCTACGTTCTCTCAACCCCCAAATTAAGCAAATAAACTTCCCATCTTCCAAGATGTCGTTTTGGAAGGCAGCTATGCTCACCACTATACCACCAACGCCCGCTCAAGATGTCGTTTTGGACTTGCCTGTTCCAGGCAGCCTTCCTGGCTTTTCTATGTGAGTAAAGCTCTCCTTTCACAGCAAAAAACTCAAACGAGCTTGAGAAGAAAAAAGGGAATCTAGTGGTTCGTGTAACTGTGACTCTATGGTAACTCTAGACCCAGATGGATCCGGGGGAACAAATTACATCATTGGGACTTCGTCCTCCCCATCCATCTCTTTTCCTTGCTTCCCTCTGTGAGTCAGAACCCCTCCCCATTGGAGTAAAAAAGTGTAGGCCCTGGTACCCTCAGCCTGTTTCCTCATGACTTGAAATTTAAAAGCAAGACCTATCTTTTCTCCCCTCTCCGCCCTGTCCACCCGAGCATCTCTCTACAAAAGAGCAGAGAAGACAATTTGCCCCGTGCGAGGCAGCATCCGCTCTGAGCCAATCACTGCCTTCATGCAGATGCACACCTCTCTGATTGGTCAGAAGAGTACCTACCTGCCTGAGCCCGGGGAGGGGGGGGCGGGGAGGGGGCTGAGGTGACCAAGGACCTCACCCTGGCCACGTGGGCAGAGGGAGGTGTCATCCTGCAAGGAGGGTGGCCCGAAGAAGTGAGAAAGAGGGGCTGGTCAGACAGAAACAAAAAATGCCCATCCTGAGCTTACCATTTTCCCATTTATTTGGCCATAATCACCCTCCGCCCCGCATAGGAGATTATGTATGGCTGATCTGATCGGTCACGTACAAAATTTATATATGCAGAAAAATTATAACTGGTTGATTTTTTTTTCCCCACATGTAACCAGATCTTCCTTCCCATCTTGGTGAGCAAGGGGAAAAATTAACTAATTGCCCAATATGATTGAATATAGTTGGCTCTGATCATTTGAAGCAGTCCCATTAGAAAAATTTTTACTCATTTGAGTAAAAATACTCAGCTGCTGCACTTGCTAAGATGGGATCCAGGTGTAGGGAGAGAGAGGGGCTTATAAAATCTTTATAAATCCATGTGGTGGGAAGATGAATCCAAGGCCCTGGGGCAGAATTTCCTCTGCCCCACTGCCTTGTCCACCTGAGTATTATCTCGGGGGTACTCACTGCCAGAACCTGTGGTGGGGGGAGAACTGGGCTTTTCCAGGCTTCACTGGTGCCCTTAGCTGATACACCCATGAGATATAGTACTGGGGTGGGGGGGCGGGGGAGGGGAGCTGGCCAGCCCTGGATCCACCACTCTAGCCCGGCAGTCTGCTCCTAGCCTCGTCTAGGGCCTCACCGCTCCCTCCTTCAGAGGGCCTTCCAGTGTGTGGAAGGGGGACAGTGCGGGCTTGCATTCATGATGTCTCCCCCTTCTTATTTCCAAATCATTGCTTGGCCTTCATGGCCAACAGGGCCCATGACGTGCCCACGCAGTGTAAGGACTCCATGAACTGAGGCGGTTGGTATACTAATGGAGAAGATAAAGGAATGTAGAAATCCTTTCTGATACAACAGCTTGGTTTACGCAATTGTTGCCCTCGATGCATAATCCTGTTGTGTGTGTCAATAACCGAATATTGCCTCAGTCTTTCTGTGCCCCTTTTGAAACAAAGTCTAATCTCCTTCCAAGGAGACAGTTTCCTGCAATCAACCACGAAGGTTACCTTCCAAGAAGGCAAAAGAGAAAGTGCATTAAGCATTTAAAACAGACAGCCACACCATGCATGTGCCTCCGGCTTCCTCTGCCACGTTGCGTGGTCTGGGGGCAGGAGCCACGTGGCCGTCACTCAGGCAGGAAGCATTCCCTGGCTGGGGAGAGCTTTGATCTGCAAGCGAAACTGGGGTCACTTCATTTTGTTGAGTGCCTAATGCCGTTTACCCTATTTATTTCTTCCTGGAGCAGACGGTTCCTGGGGGGCGGCTGTGTGCCAGGTGCCGTACTAGGTACTGTAGGAATAAAAGATGGATTGAAGCTGGAAAGGGTGCTTTTTGTTGAAACTCTCTCAATTCACACAACCGCCTCCAATCTGAGAGACCCCTCGGTAGCAAAGGGGATTCCCTGGGAGTTCCGATCTTCCCTCCAGGTCCTTGGAGGCTGCCTGCACTGTTCTGCCGCCCGCTCCATTTCCTTCATCCTCCCCCGGGGATGTCGAGCATGCAGAGACCTCTTCTTCTCAGAACGTGGCTGATGTGTCACCGCTTGACCCCACCCGTAAATATTGGTGCCCGCAGTGCCAACCCCCTGATGCTTGATGGGGAGGCCACCCTGGCAGTGCAGATCAGTTGAGCAGCTGATTTATTTCCTGGGATACAGACGACTGAGAATTCTTAATGGAAGTAGCTTCTTTGGTGACCCAGGAAATGTGGGAAAGGCAGGAGCTCGCTAAATCCTCTTCTCCCTGAGTTTTTTGGGCCATAACTGCTCTGCATTTTGTGGCGTCCACTCAGAGACGAACGCGCCCAGGGACTGATTCCGGCTTTGAGACGCTCACGCAGGCTGACTGTAAATTTCAGACCCATTGTAGCTAAAATAAGCAAATGAGGCTGCAGTAATTTTAGGACAACAAATGCATGATTGCAAAGGGGAGGAGAAAGATGCTGTGTTTGAAGACAAAGGGAGGGTGAAATTTTTGCCCGAGGGTTTTGCCAGAGATGACTCCACTACTGAAAAATTTGGCATGGAAAACAGTCACCAGCTTAGTGGGAGGGAACACCAAGCTTATAGAATCGAATGCAAATTCTAAGCCTGGGTATACCAAGGACTAGCTGTATGACCGTGGGAACGTCACTGTCTCTGGATTTTTCTTCCTTGGCAAAACAAGGCAATTGGATGTCACAGTTTCCAAAATTCTTGCCTGATCCAGGAGGACACGGTTTTATGATCCAGCTGAGGTCACATTTGCTCTTTAAATTGGCTCATTGTCATGGTCACTCGAAGTGCTGTCAACACCAGCCTTACGGCTCTCGCCCCTGAGTGAGTGGTGGGGGAAGGGAGGGCGCTGCCTGGTTCTGTGTTCCAGAAGCCTCTTATTTATTTAAAATCTTTATTTTTTTTAACTTTAAATTAAATTAACTAACGTATAATATATTTTTGGTTTCAGAGGTAGAGGTCACTGATTCTTCAGTCTTATATAACACCTAGTGATGAGGCTCTTTTTAAAGGCAGTATATAAGATTGGGTCAAATTATTATGTTGTAAGGCAGGTAGCCCACCGATCCAGAGGGAAAGCTGGACAGGATTTCGTTACTGAATCTTGTTCTTGCCCTGCAGCTTGCTAGCTGTGTGACCTTGGGCCACCTTTGCCGTAGTCGGCATTCTCATCTAATGAGATTCTCTCCGGAACGCCTCCCAGATCTCACCCGCTCCCGTGCCACGGGGCTGTAATGCCGCGCCTCTCTCATTCAAACAAAGCACAGACCTTCACCTCTCCAGGCTTGAGAGGAGCAGAGACTTGTGCAGGAGAATCAAACCTCTCTGGGCAGCAGAGATCAAAGTGCATCCTGCAGGGAGCAACCCTAAGTGAAGATAGCTATGAATCTGTTAGCATCACCACCCCTTCCCACGGGAAGTCTTCCCTGGGGGCTCTGGGTTTGCTTTAACAAAGGCTGCTTTTCCTTACAGAAATCCACTGGTCGCTCAAGTGCATGGTACGAGACCAGCATGGGTTTCAGAATGTGTAGATAAAGTCAGAAGGACAACTTCATCGTGCCCTGGGGATGGCTGTTTATTGAGTACCTACCACGTGTCAGCCTCTGTATCAGGCCCATTTCACATGCGGCTTGTTTCATTCTTTGGGCTGCCAAAACTTAAATCTGTTTCCTCTGGGTAAGTCTTGGTGGGAGGCAATGCCCTGACTTCCAGCTAGGAAAGAAAATAGAGCAAGATGCTCCCTCCCTAGTCATCTGGGAATGTTTAAGGTAGGGACAAGTGGTGCAGGCCTCATCAGTGCATTGCTCCCGTCCAGACTCTGAATTGTGAGCAAATAGTCAAAGATGAAAGGACTGTTCAAAAGGACCCAAGACAGAGTCCAGAAGCAGTGGATGTGGAGCAAATACCCCGGCTAGTCTATTCTCCCTAAAAGCTGATTGTCCTGTCTGCTGTCCGGCTGTCGGCAGCAAACTTAGTCTTTCCCACTGGCCCAGCCTTATTCTTCAAATTCCTTTGGATCCTCAGCCTCCTTTCTGCCTGTAGTAACCAGAATGGCTTTCTGCTACGTGCCGCCCAGATCCTGGGCTGATGCCCTGCTCTTATGCTATAATGACCCCCTGGAGAACTATATCAACCCCCTTTGGTATCACTGAACATCTTGGTCCCTGTCCTGGTCCAGTCACTGTGATGGCCAGTTCTGAGCTGGTTACCCCAGCTCGGCCCTGTAGCTCTCACTTCCCGCCTTGAGGTTTCTAGGATGGCCAAGTGTATGGTATCTGGGGAAGCCAGGGGACAGGAAGGCAGCTGTAGAGACACCTGTGACCAATGAGAAATAGAAGTCAGTAGAGGAAAGTTCTCTCGGTTCCAACGCCACAGTTCTAGGATGTATTTCATGAGGCGCCTCAGATGGTCACGCCAGCAGTGGCCTGAGTAATGGGGGTGACACATGACTCGGCCTTGCCCCTCCCACTGGCTGGGCCTTCTTGCCTATTCCTTGGACCCCTTCCAAAATAAGTGGCTTGAAGCTGAGCCTATTCCTTGGGCTCTGCTTGGGGCTGGGGCGCAAAACTGAGGCTCAGACAGGAGCCGAGGCAGGGATATTAAGGAACTTATTCTCAGATCACACAAGGCACAGAATCAAAACTTGAACCAGCACCCTTGGACTCCAAAGCCTTTGACTGGCTCCTTTCCATAGGGCCTGATATTAATGACAAGTAGGGGTGCAAAAGGACCAGCGCCCTGGGTGGGGTAGGGAGGAGGACTCTGGGGAATTCTGGGAATCTTACCCTGGTGCTAGCTGTTGAAACCTCTCTTACTTCTGGATCTTTCTGTTCCTAAGAAAGTTTCTGCTTTGGGCTTTTTAAATTTTTCTGTTTTCCCTTGAGCCTGGCCCTGCTTGCGAGCATATGAAAACGTGCATCGAGAGACCCAGATCTCAGCCCCAAGTTCATCACCAACTTATTGTTTGACCATGGCTGAGGTTCCCTCTCTGGTCCTCCGGGTCCCACCTGGGATGGCCATGCCAGTCAGCTATGAGGTTTTAGGGGAGGAGTGGGACTTACTGAATCTACAGATTCTCAAGTTCACCTCCTGGGACTCATCCAGCTTAATGGGTGGAGGGCATAGGTCTGTATTTATAATCCATTTCTCACACTGTAGCAAGTTTTTCTCGCCTGCTCCATGTTGACCGCCCCCTCCCCCCGACTTAAGCCCTTGATTTGGGAATGATTCGGGAATCCCAAAAGGCAATTTCACTCCCCAATATCTCCCCTATCAGCCTGTCAGAATCCTGCAGTTTCCACCTTCCAGAACAGGTCTCCTTCCAAAACAGACGTCTCTGTCGTCTGGTGAGTTACCCAGGGGGTTGACATGTCATCCCCTTAGCATCAATAACATTTACTGTGTCAGTAGCAGGGAGTCAATCACCTTCAGAGGTCAGGGTCTGTGATGGCAACAGCAAGGAGCCCAGTCGGTAGGGTGTTCTCTGAGCAACGAGTGGATAGCCAGCGAGCATGAAGACCAGCGCCTGGGCATGCAAAGGGACATGTCAATATGAAGAAGGGACAAGGCAATGATGACAAGGTTCACTTACCTTACAGAGACCAGAGACAGGCAGGAAGCTGGGAAGGTAAAAAAATGAAGAAGCACAGAAGGCTAAAGCCTGCCCTGGACATCTCTGGGTTCAAATCCTGGCGTCACCACTACATGACCTTGGGCGAGTTACTGTGCATCCTTCTCTCTGACGATAGCCCTCTCTCTGTCTCTCTCACACACACATCCCTGCCATGCGCCGGCATGGGTTCCCCACGTTCTACGTGGTCTCACTGCTGTGGCTGATTGGACTGGGTAGTCACTATCCAAACTGAGCATTTGGAATTTGGCTGGAAGACAAACGCTCCAGGTGACTAGAAGTAACCCGTGTCCATGGGTAGGGTTGGGCAGGCAGCTGGGATTGGTACGAGGAGAAGTAGAGAAGGAGCTGCTCCGCAGAGAGCCTGAAGCGGAGACTCGGAAGCAGAAGAACGAGAAGGGGACGTCCTGAGGGCTGTCAGATGGCTGTTTTCCTGAAGCCCCAGCCAACGAACCGGTGGATTCTGGGAGGCGCTTTGCATCTTCTTAAAAAACAAACAAGTAGCGGCCCCTGGAGACTCAGGTGGTTAAGCGTCTGCCTTCAGCTCAGATCATGATTTTGGGATCCTGGGATTGAGCCCTGTGTTGGACTCCCTGGTCACTATGGAATTATCTCTGTTGCTGGCCCCCTCATTTTATTCATTTTATAAATGAATTTAAAAATCTTTTAAAAACCTAAGCAAACAACTCACCTTTCCCCCGCTTAAATTTGTCTGATTCTGTTGCTTGCAAACTGATGACCAAACACTTCCTTAAGCTGAGTGCACCATGGGGGCAGGCAGCCACAGCCGGCAGGCCACGGCGGGTGGGACAGGCGCCATGTAAGGGAGCTCCAAGGACCAACACAGTGCCCTGGGTCCCTGTGGCAACTTGGCCGCAGACTCCTAGCAGCCACTCTCCCAAAGCAATTTCTTAAAGCATTTCTTACAGAGCTTCACCTTGGAGCACGATGATGGCCATTCTGCCTCTCCATCCATTTGCCAGCATGCCTAGCACATTTCACAAGGGCTCAAAACATGCAGATCAGAGTTTCTCAAACCCTCCCAGAGATAAATGGTAAAAAGCAGATCCCCATGCAGCAGGCAGTGGCTCCCACAGGAGGCAGAAGCTGTTGGGCCAATGGCCACACCTGGGCTTGCAAGGATTTAAACTTCTTATGCCATGAATTATGAGCTAGTGCACAGTTAGAACCCCCACATCAGCATGGGCGTGGTGGAAACCAAGCAACTCTCCTAAACAGGGACAAAAAACCCTCACTAGTTTTAATTAACAACAGCAACAACAAAAGTCTGAGTAGAGCATCCATGCTCAGAAGAAGTAGCATTTTATTCCTTCCAATAGTACATGGGGAATAGCTGACCTTTCCAGGAAAAAGAAATAGACAAGCCCACACCATCATTAGCGTTTCAATGGCCAGTAATTAAAAGGGGGGAGGGTTCTTAAAGAGCTAGAAGGGATGTGAGCTGTTTCTTTCTCCCCCTCTCACGTTCTCAAGTAGTTCTCACGTTCTCAAGACCGGGCAGAGCCTGCTCACTAAGCAGACAGAGTGACATCCACACGCTCCGAACACGGTGCTCGCAGCCTCCCCGGTAAGACAGTCTGGTTCGCGGTGCTAATCTCCTTACCAAAGACATGGCTTTTGTTTCATTTTTCTCTTTCAAGAAACTGACATCTTAGCGCCTCCTATCCATCTTTGTTTAAACAAATGTTTTGATTACATCCGAGCGAGAGCCCGACAAAAGCTGTGGGTACCGAGCGGACGCATTCCCTATTAGTTTTAGACAATTTGTTCTAATATTGTCTGGAATCATCCGTTTATACACCCATACAGATTTGATTACTTTACTTGTTTCATTAATCTTTATTTGTTTAATCATCTGTTTAATCTGTTTAATCGTTGGTTTAAGTGGAAAGATTACATGAAGATGTCTAGCGTCGGCTCATACAGGCTTTCTGACGGGGAGCCCGGCGTTCCTTTCCGACTACTTATTGCATTTTTAATTTTTTTTAATATGGGGCTTCGTGAGCCACATTAATGCTTCGGGGAATTCGATAATTCAGTAGTTCTTCACCACTGAACATGATCTATTTTTTAAATGTTATTTAATAAGCAATATTTGTGCGATAATTTGACTTCCTTGCTGGGATGGCGGGTCCTCCTCTTCCAACCAAATGCAGTACTGAAGCTGACACTGAGACCATTCTTGAAGAAGTTGGGACAGTCTGGGAGACTCAGGAATGTTCTTACAGATGAGAGAGTGGTTTCTTCTCTTTAGCTGGTTTTCTTTGGGAGTCCAAGTCGGTTCTTGTCTGAAAGCGGGAGGCAGGGCCCCAGGCCGGACGTTGCTTGGTGAGCATCAGGACCGTGGTGGCCCCGTCTTGTCATCCCCCTGTCTCTAATCAGACACAGGGTGCTACCTCCAACTGAGAGAGCCCTTGGGAGCCATCGTGAACATGAATTGGTTCTTTTGCCTCCAATCTGTTTAGCAAAATGGCTGCCACTCTCTCTGGTGACAGATTTTTATGTTATGCTCCAGTTTGGTAGGGGGGAGGGGGTGAGAGATGTGTATGACAGATGAACCTTGTACATCACGGTTGGTACAATATGTGTTACTTCAGCAGAAGACGGTAAGCATCTCCAGTTAGGGAGCCACTGCCCCAACAGACAGCACTGTGGGCGCAGCCCACCCCCTCTGGGATTGGAGTCCCTTGCCCTCAGAGGAGAGGTCTGCCTGCCTCCAGACCATGCCCCGGACAGTCTTCCATCCTCGTCCTCCCCTAATCCTCTCTTCCTTCTGAGAGTTACAGTGTGCCTACTGTGTCTTACCCAAGGCTAGATGGGGGCAGAATTGGGACTGGAACTCACTGCTTCCAAAATCTTTTTGGTAAAGAGCTCCCTACCCCAGTTCATAATGTCTGGAGCTTTTGGTCCCTTCTGATAAGAAGCTGATAGGAATATGGGGGCACCTGGGTGGCTTAATCGGTTAAGCATCTGCCTTCAGCTCAGGCCATGATCTCAGGGTCCTGGGATTGAGCCCCGCATTGGGCTCCCTGGGAGTCTGCTCCCAGGGAGTCTCCGCAGGGAGTCTGCTTCTCCCTTTGTCTCTCCCTCTGCTTGTGCACTCTCTCTCAAATAAATAAATAAAATCTTTTTTTTTTTTTTTTCCTCAAAGAAGCTGAAAGGAAAATAAAAACAGTACTGCTCTGTGCTCCTGTTGCCATCGTAATTAAGTACCATCATTTCACACTTTCTAAGCACATTGATTTTATGCCCTTCCCACCTGGCTGGAGCGTAGCTGGGAGGTTATCCTGACCATTTGTGCCCTTGGAGGGAATGGACCTCATGGGACCTCCAGCTCCTCACCGAGAGCCCTCTCTGACACGATCCTTGAAAGAACATAGCACCCAATGTCAGGAGCATGTCTGGGTCACGGGACATGTGACCTTGGACAAGTTCCTTAATATTTTGTTCCCTGTTTCTCATCTTACCAACAAGGGTGGTAATGGTCCTCATGCCGCAGGATTTTGTGAACGGAAAATGACAAAACAAGTGTCAGCGGCTGCCCAGCATGGCGCCTGGTGAGGGTGGGCATGGGGGACTGCTGTTGCGTGGTGACCAGATGTCTCATGCAGGGAGCTCTTCTGGGGGCACGTCTTCGGTGTGCAGAGGTCTCGTGGAGGAGGAGTGGGCTGTCAGAGGGAACAGATTCAGAGAGAGGAGGCGCTGGCTGCCCATGTGTCCTTCTGCCTGTTCCAGAATCTCCTGGAAGGCTTGGGCTGTGCCGGTTGTCTCCTGCCCCATTTCAGTGCCAGCCACTGGCACAAGGGCCTCATTCCTCCCTCCATCTTGAGTCTTTCTGTCGAGTTTGAGCTTCCTCTTTAACGGGAGCTCAGCACCCTAGACCTCGGATCTCCCTGTCCATGCTTCGGAAGGAATCACTTCCTTCGATTAACTCCTGGATGGTATTTGAAAGAAACGTATTCATGAAAAAAAAAAAAAAGTCTTTCCCCTGAGCGTCCAGATTTCAGTGTCCATAACCATTGCTTCCTAAAGCTACTTATTCGCTCCAGCTTTCTCTTGAAACCTTCCTTCTTCCCTTTAGTCAGCTTTCTTTGCCTTCCCCAAAGAGATGCCCAGGCAGGTTTGGAAGGGTCTAGGAGAAGCTGGCTCAGGACACCATTCCTAACTGGGGACCTTCTATCTGTTGCAGGCTGTGGGCATCGCCGCCATGCCGTGCTTAGTAGAGCTGCCCACTTACCTCACGGCCTTTCAACTGAGGATGGGGCTTCCGCTGTCTGACAGGTTTGCGCTCTTCCATCACACCTTGGGCTCAAGGAGCAGCCAAGGAGGTGGGGACAACCTTCTCGTCAAGCAGGTCAGCTGACTCAGTTGCGGCGCCCTGGTGTGGCTGAATATACCCCGAGCCCACGGGGATAGGGGAGAAAGGAGGTTCTCTCTAGGTGATCGTCCCACCTCCCACCACTACCACCAGACTCATTCCTCCAGTTAAAAATGGGTCTTGGTTAACCATCATTCTCCTAGGGGCCAGATTTGGTACCTGGCTTTGGAGAAGAGACAACTGAGGTTCTGGTGGCTCTTTGTATTTAAGGAAAGGAGGGACAAGGGTCAGCACGCAGAGGTCCTGATGACTACGGGAGCAAGGAGAGGCTCTTCAGTGATGAAAGGAAATCAAGGAAGAAGGAGGAAATCCAGACAAACTTGGAGATTCTGCCCCACTTGTCCTAGGTGCTAACCTTGGCATCCTGCCCATCCAGCAGATGTCTGCTGTGCTATGGCCTGACTGTGGGTTCATAGCTGAGTTCCTGACCTTCCACTGTAGCAAGGTGAGGACCACCTCTCATTCACCCAGTCTTGCTTCCCACCTTTCATCTGAAAGCTCTGGGCACTGAATAGGCACATCCATCATCAAGGTAAGACAGACTGGGACGTGGTGCAGGGTAGAGAAAAGTAGTGGGGGTGCCCAGGCATTTTCTATTAATATATTTTTTTAACATGTCCCATGTGCCAGACCATGCTAGGTCCTGGGAGTGGATAAGTGGACCAGCAAGACCCAACCTCATAAGACTGTTGTGGAGATTAAATGAGAGAACGTGCACGTTAATAGATACTGCTGATGCTGGGAAATTATACCAGGAACAGAGGATTTGACTGCCCTGTTATGGACTGTGTACTTTTGTGAGCAATGATTAGTCATAAAGTGGTTTGGGACAAAAGAGTGGGATGAACTGGTTTTGTTTTTGAAAAGTTTCATTATAAAAATAAATCACATTCATTATAAAATGATGAGGTGTATGAGTTCCTGTTTCCTCATATCCCAGAAAACCCTGTGTGTTATAAATCTGGTTAATATTTGTAAACCTAATGGGTGAGCAATGACTCACTGTTGCTTTTTTTTTTTTTTTAAGATTTTATTTATTTATTTGAGAGAGGGAGAGAAAGAGAGAGAGAGAGAGAGAGAGCACATGAGCAGGGGGAAGGGGCAGAGGGAGAGGGAGAAGCATGTTCCCTACTGAACAGGGAACTTGATGTGACCCGAGCCAAAGGCAGGCGCTTAACCTACTTAGCCACCCAGGTGCCCCAACTCATGGTTATTTTATGTGTTTTTAATTATAAGTGAGGTTGAACATCTTTTCACGTTAATTTGTGCTTTGTTGATTTGTTTTCATTTGGTTGTTCATTGCCCGGTGATCTATTGGGTGATAGTTTTTTAAAAATTATTGATTCATAAGAGATTTTTAAAAAATATTTTATTTTTTTATTAACATACAGTGTATTATTAGGCCCAGGGGTACAGGTCTGTGAATCGCCAGGTTTACACACTTCACAGCACTCACCATAGCACATACCCTCCCCAATTTCCATAACCCCACCCCCCTCTCCCTACCTGCCCAACCCCCGCCCCAACCCTCAGTTTGTTTTGTGAGATTAAGAGTCTCTTTTGGTGGGCACCTGGGTGGCTCAGTGGGTTAAGCCTCTGCCTTCAGCTCAGGTCATGATCCCAGGGTCCTGGGATTGAGCCCCGCATCGGGCTCTCTGCTCAGCAGGGAGCCTGCTACCTCCTCTCTCTTTCTCTCTGCCTACTTGTGATCTCTTTCTGTCAAATAAATAAATAAAATCTTAAAAAAAAAAAAAAAAAATAGTCTCTTATGGTTTGTCTCCTTCCGGATCCCATCTTGTTTCATTTATTCTTTTCCTACCCCCCAAATCCCCCACGTTGCCTCTCAACTTCCTCAAATCAGGGAGGAGATCTTTTTATTTAAGAAAAAAGCATGCCTTTATTGAGGTACACTTTCCATCAGCTGAAACTTGCACATTGTATTTTAAGTAGAGACAAGTCAAGCTGTTGGCCTGACAAATGTATCTACTTCCTATTACCATCGTCTCCACACCGGGATACAAAACATTTCCATTATCCCCAACGCTTCTCTGTACCCCTTTACTATCCATGTGTCCCCACTCCTGACTCTAGGAAACCACTGATGTTTCCATTGCAGTGATTGGCTTACTTTGTTCTAAAACTTTGTATGTAAGAAATAAGAAGTCTGTATTCTTTTGTATCTGACTTCTTTCCCTTGGCATAAAGTCTGATTCACCCACATGGTTGTGTTTATTCCTTTTTATTGCTAGGTTGTGCCCCACTGCATGGAATTATCACAATTGTTTCATTACTCACCTGTTCATGGACGATTGGAGTGTTTCCAGTTTGGAGCTATTACAGATAAAGCTATTATTTTTATTTCTCTCGGGTAAATACCTCGTGGCAGAATGGCTAGATCATAGGGTAGATGTTTGCTTAGCTTTGTAAGAAATTTGCCAAAGTGGTCTCCAAACTGGACTGCACGAGAATTTTACTGGGCCCCTGTCCTTGCCAACACTTGGTGTTGTCAGTCCTTTTTTATCTTCGGCATTCTGCGGCTATAGAGTGCCATCTCTTGTGGTTATCTTCTGCATTTGCCATAATGAATGAGGCTGCAGATTTTTTCACAGGCTTCGTGAGCTTTCATACATCTTCTTTGGTAAAGAGTCTTTTTAAAAGTTTTGTTCATTTTAAGTTCAGTTATCTTGGGGCACTTGGGTGCCTCAGTCAGTTAAGCATCCGTCTCTTGATTTCGGCTCAGGTCACGGTCATGGGGTTGTGAGATCAAACCCCGTGCTGGGCTCCCTGCTGGGTGTGGGTCCCAGTTAAGATTCTCCCTCTCCCCTCTACCTCAGAAAAAACAATAAAGAAAGAATTCGGTTTTCTTTTGTGATTGAGCCATAAATGATCTTACATTCCAGATGCAAACTCCTTGTCATATATTCATGTTGTGAATATTTTCTCCCATTTGAGGCTGCCCTTTTTTTAAAAAAATAAATTTTTTATTTTTTTTTAAATAAACATATAATATATTTTTATCCCCAAGGGTACAGGTCTGCGAATCGCCAGGTTTACACACTTCACAGCACTCACCATAGCACATACCCTCCCCAATGTCCATAACCCCACCCCCCTTCTCCCGACTCCCCTCCCCCCATTTTTTTTTTTTTTTAATGATGATTTTCTGAAAGCAGAAGTTTTAAATTTTGGTCACGTCTACTTAACTTTTTCCTTTATGGTTTGTGTTTTTGTGTTTTATCTGGTAAACTTTTGTTCTCTCTTATGTAAAAAAAAAAAAACTTTGCAAGGTTGCAAAGAGTTTCTCCAATATTTTTTCCCAGAACTTTTGTAGTTTTCACTCATATGTTTAGGTCTCTGATCCCTTGTGTGTTGACATTCAGTTTGGGTGTGCCTTTTTTTTTTCTTTTGTCTTTACATATAATACAAATTTTACTCGGTATAAAATTTGGCGATTACTTTCCCCATTCCCAAACCCTCTAGATATTTTTTTATAGTGTTTTCTGGCATAAAATATATCTGTGAAGTATTTTGAAATCATCCTGTTTTTATTTCTTAAAAATGATTTATATTTTCAGCCAGAATACCCTAAAGATTTTTGTGTTCTTTTTAATGGTTCAGTAATTTCACCGAGATGTGTCGTGGTATAATTCGTTCTTCATATTTCCCGTTTAGCTTAGACTCACAATTTTTAATTTCCGGAAGGCTTCCTTTTAATATTTTGTAAAGTATCTCTTTGAAATTTTTTTTCCTATTTTGTTATTTTTTTTTTCACTTGATTAAGAAGGTTGAAAAGAGATTTTGTGATTCCCATACCATGTTCCTCTGGAGACTAAGAAAATAAATTAGAAAAACAGTAAATTTTTCCCTGGAAGAAGAATGTTCCCGAAGGAATGTAAGTTGGAAACAAAAGCACGTTTGTGCCCTACGCTCACACAAGCACACACACACACATGCTGCAATATGTGTTCTGAGATGTTAAGCCATTAGCTCATCTATATGTGTTTTGCCTGTACCTATTTTTGTTTCCTTTTTGGTGTATTTCCATAGTTCTGTTTGGTCTACAATGAGCATGCTTTGCTTTTGCAGTAACTCCCAACACTCCAGAGTCGACTTCTGGGAGCAGAAACCATGAACCTCATTCCATAGCTCATTTACGAAAGAGTTCCTGAACACTGATTTCCCTTCAGTCAGGAACTCAATGTCTCTCCCCCCATTCAGGCTGTAGTAGTAATTCTAAAGTGAAAAAATAAGGCATGGGGACTTGGCTACTGGTGTAAACAACCTTATCCCTTATGTCTATGTCCTAGAAGCCTTGGTCCTGGGCATGCCCCCGGTGGACTGGGCAGACTGGCTGTCAGTGGACCCAGCATGGCCTGCAGATTGTTTGGACTGACCAACACAGTTGTGAGTTTATTATTTTTTCAAATTTCTGAGGCTTAAAGGGGGCGTGTGCCTCCCCAGTTTTCCATAGTCTTTGCAGCCCCCCACTAGGGCCCTCCCGGGCTGACTTCGCTCATTTCCATTCCCTGCCTCACCCATTCAGGCATTTGAGTCTGTGACTTACTGGTGATAATGACAGAGATGATAGACAGTTGTCCAATAAGTACCCTAATGAGCTCCTACTTACTTTTCCTTTGTCTGCATTTATTACTCACACCCTGATGCAGGAAAGGGAGATGAAAGTCAGTAGACACAGCCTACATCATAACCTCACCGGATAGAAGGAGCAAGTTTGGCCTGAGTTTCCCAGCAGCTAAACCAAAGAGGGTAACCCTACCAGTTTTATAACTGATATTGTCAACAAGTCTAGAATGCAAATACTAGCTCAAGAGAAACAAGGCCTCACTTTGAAATCAGGCTCAAGAGATGAAAACTGCCTTTGTATACCTCCTCTCTGTTTGGGAGCTCAGAACCCTAAACTGATCCCAGGAGAAGCTATCCAAACACATTAAATGCAAGCTGGACGACTACACTAGCTACCCCGGGAGGAGAAGGGATTTTTTTTTTTTTTAAGATTTTATTTATTTATTTGACAGAGAGAGAGATCACAAGTAGGCAGAGAGAGAGAGAGAGAGGAGGAAGCAGGCTCCCTGCTGAGCAGAGAGCCCGATGCAGGACCCTGAGATCATGACCTGAGCTGAAGGCAGAAGCTTAACCCACTGAGCCACCCAGGTGCCCCAGGAGAAGGGATTTTAAGCGGACTGTGTATACAAGTTAGCCTAGACTCTGTGTCCAAGGTCTAAAATAAACATGATTATGATTGTGAATATTTTTTTAAAGTAACTAGTTCTACCTCTTTTATGTTTTTCCTGCTTACTATAGTTTCACCATATAGATGGAGGAGGGTGAGTGGGATCATATTTAGCAACTGGCAATGGAGGTAGGATCAGGGAGACTTCTCTAGTATTTCATTCTGAGTGTTTCCCAATCCTGGCTGCTGACTGGAAAGACCTGGAAATCTTTAACAAACACCAGTGTTTCTGTGTCACCCCAGACCAGTTGGATCTGAATCCTTGAGGTATGGCCTGGGGAGTTATTTTCGTTCAAAATTTCTTCCGGTTGTGCAGCTGGGACTGTAGGCTCTGATCTCTCTGGGTTGATGGTCTTCTCAGTGTCAAGTGCCAGAGAAGCATCTAGCAAGCTGTTTAAATGCAGGTTCCTGGGTTTCCCTCCCTCCTTGGGATTCTAATTTAGTAAGCCAGAGTGACGCCCGTGTTGAGAAAAAAACTGAACTAGTCTTTGGTCCCACCTAACATCACAAAGTATATGACATGTCTTAAATATGGAAAGAAATGAAGACTAGAACAATCAGTAACAGAGGAAATGCCATCATCGTGAACTAGGAGAAAGAGTTGCAGGAGAAGCCCGAGAGAACCATCATTCTAACTCAACACAAGTTGGACTTTGCTTTCCCTGCAGCCGGGACCTCTGCCCCCACTACCCTTGAGACATCACTCTTACTTTTGCACTTGGCCAGTCTCAGGCTTCCTCACCTGTAAAATGGGCGTGGCGTCACCTAATGGAAGCTGTGGGCAGGGGGCGGGGCCGTGGACATTTTGCAAAGAACCGCGGGGGTGCGTGGGAACTCCTGGCTTTAGGGAGGGCTGGTGGCATCACACACAATTCCGTCACACCTGCCGGGCCAGGAGCTGCGCTTCCGCTTCCCGGGGAGACCTCCAAGCAGCTGCTCCCGAGCACTGACGGTCTATTTCACTTGGGAGGTTAAAGGACATTTGGTCTCCAGCAGGCATTTCCATCAACCAAGAGATGGGGATGGGTGATGTCTGCTGCGGGTGCCTCTGGGGGTCTCAACAAGGGAGACAGCTGGGGCGGCAGGAGTGGGAGGAGGGAGAAGCACCAGACCCTTCACCTGCTACCCGCCGACTGCCCCCCCACAGCGCTCCCCCCACCTCCAGCCGAGTGGGAGGATGAATTTTCATGTGACGTCTGTGTCTGTGCTCGGAGGGACCCGATAGGAGCTGCTGCAATATTTCACCAGCTCTTGTGTTTGTCGGCCCCACTAATCATCAGCCTCAATCACTGATGCGATATTTTATGAATTAATAAAAATGATCACGGGCAGTCCAGGGGGACCCGGGGAAGAAATGCGTGCGGTAGAATTTTAATGAGCACCATGGGGAATTTCAATCTTTTCTCTGCTTTATTTTATTTATTTATTTATTTTTATCTCCCCTTCTCTCTTCCATACCCCCCTCCCTGAAATTTCTCTTCTTGCCCACCCTCTTTCCTTTAGCCAAACCCTAGCCAGAGCGGCTCTACATCACTGTCTCACAAATTAGGTGTTTTCCCTCAGCCTGTTGTTTGGCCCACAACAGTGCCGTCCTGGGCCACAAACGCGCCCGGCGCACCTGCTCTCTGTCCTAATTGAGCAGATGAGCTGCCGATTTGTCATGTTTAGCCCAGACCCCCTTCCTGGCACCCCCTCCCCCAGCCCGCCAGCCTTGGCTTGCCTGGAACAACGGGCAGCCATAAAGCTGTGCGCGCGCGCGTGTGTGTGTGTGTGTGTGTGTGTGTGCGTGTGTGTGTGTGTGTGTGCGTGCGTGTGTTATGACAGATCTTGTACTCATTATTGAATAATTCATTGTTGCGTTAATGTCTTCAGATACCATCTCTCCTTCTCCACTCTTCCTCTCTCATCTGGCTCGCTTGGGAAAACTTGATTATGCCTGCCGCTCTGACGACAGAGTATACAGATAAAAGATAATTGCTTGGCTTGACTCTTCCATTGATATGAAAATAAGATTTAAATTATTCACTCTGGTTTAAAGGTTAGTTGAAGGTTATTACAGGGGATGAAGGAAAAAAAAAAATCACTCTTCATAACGTTGGGGGTTGAGATAAGACAGGTCTGAAAGGGCCTAATTTGCACCGTAGGCAGAGCGCCTTGTTGTGGATAAACTGAGAGCCCCTCCAGAGATTTTAATCTAGGAGAAGTCAATTATTTATAAGCAAATTATGGCCGGCTTCTCATATATCTACAAGGCGCTGTGTCATAAATAAGGACAAGGTGGTGTCTGTTGCCTTCTCAGCACTGGGTTTTTCTTGATCTCCAAGCCCTGGTCTTGCTTACAATGGGAATTAATGAGGCGCCCGGGTTTGCAAGGAGGGATTCCTCGGTGGGGGGCTCTTTTTAATAGACAATAATGATAATAATATAAGGGTAATTTGGCTCTGGGGTATCTGCCCTGTGCTTGGCAGGCGGGCTCAGGGTAGGGGGCCGGGGGTCCTTGGCTGCATGGCCGGTCTGCGCATGGCCCGGCGCCCCACCAAAAGCCCCCTTCCTTCCCAGTGGGTTAAGTCAGCTTTACAGAGAAAAGCATCTCAGAGCCGCTCTGCCCACAGATGCAAATCTCCTACCTGAGCATCAATAATTAATGGCCTTTCGTGTTTCTGGAAGTTGGGCACTATTTCAGAAAGTATCCAGTGGCTTCCTCCCCAACAGTGCTCCGTGCATTAATCATGGGTGGCCATTTCCATCAAAATAAAGAATGGGGGGGCGGGGGTGGTGAGGAAGAAAGGCCTCTTGTGTCCTGGGGGCAGGCATCCAGGCCCATGAATGCTTCTGAAGAACCCCTGGGTGAGGGGCTGGCTTCCAGGCCTCAGTTTCTCAGAACGTCCTCCTACCGCATGTTCATTAGGAACCTTGGCCCCTCTTTATCCTGCATACCCACACCCACCTTCCAGCCCTCCGGGATTGGTTTGGGAAAATACATGCCCTTAGATAGCAAAGCTGTTGGGTCTCCGGCCTGAAAACCATGGACTTGGTGGCTCCCCACAGCAATGAGGGCCAAGGCCGCTGCCAAGGGAGGGGCCAGGTGATCGTCGCCCTCTCTTTGGCTGCAGGGACCATCAATGGGTTGGCCCCTCTTCAAAAGATGGCAAAGCCTCCAGGCTCTCAAACTGGGGTCGTTCTCTGCAAGGGCCCTATCTGGAAGGGAGACCAGATGGACCCATGAGGACCCTTCCCTGGCGTATTTCGGGGAAGGTATGCAACAGCCTGGGTTTACCAAGGTCCCCAGCCTGGCATCCGAGTGGGCTGACCTGTCTGGCTAAGGAGCCGCGAGGGGAGGCAAGGGCAGCTGGCTACCAGTGGGATGGGCACCACTTCTGAGTAGCTAGGATTCAGAAGGCTTACAGAGGACATTCTTTTATCATTACTCAGCCTGAAGCCAACGACTCCTTCAAAGCTCTGTGGGCAAAGCAAATGAGCTCTGTGTGTGTGCACGTGTATGTGCATGTGTATGAATGTGTATTTACATATACTACAAAAATGCACACTTTGCACTATATTTCGCCCAGCTTCCTCACTGAGGCCCAGAGACATCAAATGACTTGCCCAAAGTCACTCGAGCAAATACGTGGTAAAGCCTTGATCTAAACCCTCCTCTCCTGATACCGAGCCGATGCTCCTTTTTTTTTTTTTTGAGATCCAGGAAAAACCTGGATGTTGCCATTACACTCTAAACCCTCCCCCCTGCTCCCCATGGCAGTGTCCCGGGAAGGGACAGGGCTCCGCTCTTCATCCAGACAGGGGGCTCCTGGGTCCCTTTGAGCTCTAAATTCTGTGAATACCAGTTTAGCGGAATACTCCTTGAGCGCGTATCCTGAAGTCATTAACCAAAAAGTAACGTTAGCTGTGTATTTGCGCTGAGTGAGACACAGTCCAGGTCCTGCGGGGGTGATGGGGGACACGATTCTCAAAGATCTCATCCATCCACAGAGATGAAACGTTCAGATGGAGGCATTAGAGTAAGATCGGCAATGACCCCCCCAGAGGGTAGAAGTTTGTAAGAAGCTTCCGGGGACACGCAGTCAGGGCTCCAGGCCCCCAGGCCCACCAGGTGTTGGGGAGACCCAGCTTCCCCAGGGAGATGCCAAGACAGGTGGGGGTAGCACAGTAGGCCTGGGAAGGGTAGGGAGCTAGGCAGCCAGGTGAGAGAGAGAGAGAGAGAGTGAGAACACCTGGAGAGGTTGCTGGGGAAGGAGGAGAGGCCACTGGGACTCAGGGCCAGGTCTGGACGGATGGACAGAGGGACAGAAGGCCACTTTGGGGGACAGTGGGGGGCGGCGTGCTCCACAGGGCCCCTGCTGGTTTTAGACAGAAGGATGGTGTGTTAAGCGCCACGTCCAAGGGCAGATTTACTAGAATGAAGAGGCTTGAGGCAGGAAGTCTAAGCGGAGGCTGATAGAACCCAGGCACAGACCAAGGTGTAGGGATGCATGATGGGGTTTGCTAAAGGACTGTAAAGGGAAAGAAAGCACCAAAGTGAGTAAAGAAAGAAAAATAGTGGCTGGGGAGGAGAGGGTGAATTTTGGACAGGGGAACTCGAGGAGCTGACTCTGGGACCTAAGGCAGGTTCTAGGGGCCCTCAAATGACAGAGGAGCAGAAGGGGGTGGGGCCAGGCGGGTTGTGTGCCGCCCCCCCCCCCCCCCCCCCCCGCCCACGGTGCAGGGTCTGGGAGGGGGTGGGACCTGGTACAAGGTCTCTGGGCTCTGGTGCTCCTTCCCCCGGGCCATGCAGCCTCACTGTAGCACCTCATTTCCAGGGAGAAAGAAGAAAGTGGAGTCCTGCCCTGCGGGCTCTGCTCCTGCCCTCAGTTTCCCACAAGGGGCAGGAAGGCGAGCGCTGTTTGCTCAGGCAAGGGATGATGGATTATCTGAGCTTCACCTAAGGGAAGCTGGTTGCACCACACCACATCAGATTTTAATTATTTCAGATCTCCAGGTCCTGGGAGGCCCCATGAGAGGTCCAGGATGGAGGCCACTCCAGCACGAGAGACTGATGGTCAGAACCGGGACCGCTAGGTTAATGAGTCTGAGGTCGCCGCAGGAGACAGGTATCCATGCAATCGGTGGATAGTAAAGCCTTCCTAATCATTTCTGCAAGCTGCCTCCCTCACGCAATCCAGTGATGCGTCTGGATTTAAGTCCTCATTACCCGTTTCCACCCACAGGTAACAGGTCCTGCTCATTGGCCATGGGCAATTTCCTGCCCCATTACCTGTGAAAACCAGAGGGCAGCTGCCCTTCGGGAGAGCCAAGGAGCCCACTTTCTCCTTTTCTTAAATTCGTGGCAGGGTAATGCTTCCTGTAAGACTCTGGGCTTTTGCAAATCTAAGCACTAGGTGAGGGGTCGGCACACGAAGGCCTGACATCAGACAGCACCCCTTGAAGGCGGGCCAGCGTGCTAGCTTTCTGTCCCCTCGGCAGCAGGGCCTGGGCTCAGCTTCTCAGGCCCGTGACAGGCATCCGCTCCTTCTTTTTCCAAAAGGCCTTCACATCTGAGCAAAGCATGTGGTCTGCTTTTCTGGATCACCACTCATCCGTCACCTCGCAGCCTTGGAAAGGAACGATGGTTCCTACGAGCCATCCCCGGGGCCCTGCGCACAGAGAAGCTCCTGATGCTGCCCTTGGCCGCTCTCTGGCCCCACACTGCCCCTTCGTGCCCTTCCTGGCTCTCCTGAGCCGGGTGAAAGAGGCAGAGGCCACGTCTGCCTTCACGGTCTGCGACGGTGTGAGCGAGTCCCCCAGACGCAGCAGCACGACGCCCCGGGGCACACTCAGCATCTTGCAGCGTTCCTGTGGTCAGCGCTTCTGGAACCCGGGGGGCTGGCAGAGGTGGGTGCACGAGCAGCCGGGGTTAGACATCTGTGCGGAGTGCTGCGTGGGTTATGTGCAGGATGTGCAACATGGTACAGCAGTAAGTGTTGAGACTACGGAGGGGGCTGCGTGTGAGTGTGACTCTGGGTGGCAGGCAGGGCCGGCCTAGCTGGCGGGGGCAGGGGGTTCACCCCGAGGAGGCAGTGAAGAGGTGCATTTGCTCCCCAGTCGAGGGTTTGCTCCCCAGGTGGCTGGCTATTGGCAGGAGGCCTCTGTTTCCTGCCACCAGGACCTCTCCTGACACGGCGCTTGTTTCCCCCACTGCAGGTGACCCGAGGGAGCAAGGTGAAGGTCGCAGAAGTCACACTCAGAAGACAAAGTTTAGCCTACTCCGTGTGCGAGGGGACCACGTATCTTTTCCTGGAGGCCCTAGGAAAGATACAGCCTGGTCGGACGTGGTAGGGCAGTGTCTTTCCTAGGGCCTCAGGAATCAGCAAGTGCCCACCCGGCTTGCTTAATGTGTCCCTCAGCCCCAGGACAGGGTTTCCTTCCCAGATGAGCAAGCCGGCCAGGGAAAGGCTTGATCCCAGAAGCTGCTGAGCGGGCCTTAGAACTCAAGGCTGTTTCCTTCCAAGTTCTGGGCCTTTCTGCTCTTCCGAGCTGCCTGATGCTTCCCTCACAAGAACTCTGTGATGTGGTGGGGGATATTAGGCCCATTTTAGAGATGAGGAAGCTGAGGCCCCAGGAATGTAGTGACTTCGTGGCGGCTGATAGCAGGACTGGCACTAGAATTCAGCACTCCTGTCTTCAAGGCTAAGGAATGCTCTACCTGCTAAAAATACCTCTCAGTGAAGTCTGGCCTGTGCTCTGGGCTACCCATTGCGGTGAGGCCACAGGTTAGAGAGAGCTCCCAGGGAGAAGCCACATCTTCCATTGGCAGGGAGGTGGGTGGGGAGACTCATGTTAGCCTGGCTCTGTGGTGAGAGGGGTCTGTGGGGTGAGGGCCTCCCTGCCCTGAGCCATGGCCTCAATCCACAGGGACCATAGCCAATGTGCCCTCTGTCCCCTTCATGCTGACAACACCAACCCTCTCTCACCTCCCAGACTTCACAGCCCACGAAGCCCTGGGGACCTTCAGGAGGGCAGGGATGTGTGTCTGTTTTGTTTGTTTGCTGTGACATCCAGCACTTAGAAGGTCCTCACTGAACACTTACCAACTCCTCCTAAACACCTGGGGGGAGGTGGGGGAGACACTTACCTTCTTGCCATTTGCAGGGTGAGGAGACTGAGCCTCAGAAAGACGACCGGTGGGGGGGCTGGAGGGCCTGCCTGGGTGGCTCAGTCCGTTAAACGCCCGACTCTTGATTTCAGCTCAGGTCACCATCTCAGGATGGTGAGATCGAGCCTGAGGTCAGGCTTCATGCTCAGCGGGAAGTCTGCTTCTCTCTTTCTCGCTCTCCCTCTGCCTCCCTCCCTGCTTGTTCTCTCTCTCTCTCTCTCTCAAATAAATAAATCTTAAAAACAAAAACAAAAACAAGTGAAAAAGAAAAAAGAAAAACCATGGAACCACTCGAGGTTGGACAGTGAGTGAAAGATCCAGAAGCATGTGCCACGTCTCCACCAGGCTGCCTGTCTGGAGTCACTGCATGTGATTAGGAAAAAGAGAAGCCTTACCCCGCTCACTCATGGTAGGGGTGGGGGTGGAGGAGGGGCTCAAGGAGTGCCTCCTGGCCTTGGGGACACAGCCACTCCTCCCCAGAATCTCTCCACTTTGTCCTCTCCATCTCCAGCTGTCCAAAAGATGATGATTCACATCAGTCATGCCCTCGGGGCCCCACAGTCCAATCCCAGAACATCAGAGCTGGGAGGGCTGTGGGCTCACTGAGTCCATTCTTCCATTTTATGGATGGGTAAACTAAGCCCTGGGAGGAGAAGAGGCTAGTCAGCGAGCTCCCCAAAATGCAGCATTTCAGGTGACTGAGCAATTCTGCACCCAGTTCCCTGCTTCTCCTTCCCGACAAACAGGTATCCATTCACTGGCCCCTCCTCAGAGCCCCAGGTCTGTTTTCCCTCCCAGCATGTTTGTTTCCCCCCACGCATTGTCCTGGGGACAAAATCCCATGGGAGACCCACATCCCTGGGCCCAGTGCAGGCCCTAGCTCTAACTGGCTGGCCGACCTCAGAAACCTCCGACTCCTTCTGTGTAAAGGAGGAAAGGGTTGCACCAGAGAATTCCTGGGTCTGAGAGACTGGACCCCATGCAGACCTGAGCCCCATCCTCCAGCCCCAGGCCCTGGAGCCTCTCAGTAGGGAGCAGTACAGCAGACCATGGGACCTGATAATAGAGCCCCTGGCCATGACTAGTCCAGGACAGAGGGGTCATCCTGGGCAAGAAGACCCCGGGCTAAGACTGCAAATTCTCCATCCCCTTGGGATCTGCCAGTTCTGGGGGATAGAGCAAATCCGCGATAGTGCAAATCCCTGAAAAGCTGGGAGGGAAATGGAGCGGCTCCAGAGGCCGGACCTGGAGAGGGGACGGGACAGAGATCGGGTTCTCCATGCCCAAGCAGATGCCAGGAGCTCGGGGTTAGGAACAACAGCCTTCCTTTGGTGGCCACGTCTTCCGGCAGGCATGCTCCGTACTTTCTGTGCTCTAACTTGCCCTGCAGCCCTCTGGGGGCATGCTGACATCTCATGGACCAAGGAGACAACCCCGGCCCAGAGAGGTCATGGGATGTGCCCTTCCGGATGCCTCTCAGATGGGTTAGCACCACGACTGGTGCTCCCCTGCTTGTCCCGGAGGGGAGGTTGTTTTCAACTTTTCCCTTTGGGTCCCTCTGCCCAGGCTTCTAACAGGACAAACCGACGCGGCAGGCCGTCTACTGTGTGGGGCTGCTGCCTCCTGGGAGTGATGGGAGCGTGGGACGCACCTGCCTTCAGAGAGACACTCAGGTGCCTGTGTGTGTTTGCCAGTGTGCACACACACGCGTACACATGCATCCCCGCCTGGCTGTGTGTTCCACCTGACACACACGCATACATGTAAATACATGCACACGGCCCGTGCGTGACAACGTGCCCGCAGGCACACACACGTTCTCGCCCCACAGGCCCAGTTCCATAAGGGTTCGAGCCTTACGGGAGCCTCTCGCCATTCCCTGGGAGAGCCCATTCTGTGGTTGCTAGGAAATACGGAGGAGGAGAGAAGTCTAGACCCCTTCCTTTTCCCGCTTGGATTCCAATTCCAGGGCAGCCCTGGCGCCCTTCCTGTCTTTCTGCGAGTTTCCATTTCTCTTTGTCACCACTGGGCTGCTCCTGTTGGCTTTGAATGGGGAGGAGGAGGGGGTCACACCAGTCTGGGGGCCCACTCAGCTCTGCGACCTGCCCGGGGCCCAGCCCCCGCACCGCCCAGCAGCGTTCTGGTGGGAGAAACAGCTTCCTTTGACGGTTGCTATTGATTATGGCAAGATTGTGTGTGGCTAAGGGCTCCTCGGAGCCAACTGGTATATTAAGCAATCATTTCTATAGCGGATGACATAATTCCCCGGGCATCGGTTTGTCCTAATGGGCTTGGTATTACTCATGTGCTAATTGATTGGGCACGGAGGGAAGAAAAACTAAATTCACTTGTGAGGCGATTTTATGGCAGAGCTCATAACAGAGGTAATTTGCTGAAAATGTTCAGTCCCGCTTCGGTTATGTAAGATCATCTGTGTTCCTGTGTTTTATCTCCTCTGCGCCGGGCGGGAAGCTGGCCTGGCTGGCTGCGTGCGGGGAGGTGGGCTCCCCCAGGACCCAGGCGCTGACAGCCCGGCTTCCCGCCGCCTTCCCTGGGAACACAGGGCTGCCCTTGGGGAGCGCTGACAATTAGTGCCTTCTGCAGAACCTCCTCGCCTCAGGGGTGGCTTTCAAAATGTCTCAGCTTCTCCTGTTAAAAAGCGACTCTGTCTAAGGGCAAAATAGTTATTTTCGGATCAGGCGTCTAGTGTTACAAAGCTCTTGTTCAGAAAGGAGAAGGGTGAAGGGGGGGATTATTATTATTATTTTCTAGAGAAAGAATATTTTGCCTGGAAGAGGGAGGGATGGGGAGGCTTAAAAGGCCCCGCCCCTCCTCCCCTATGTTTCCCCCTCCCCCCCCTTCCCTATCCCTTTTCCTCTCTCCACTCCCTCCTCCCTCCCTGAAGCAACCTGCCTTACCAGAGACCTCTGGAGGGGTCTGAGCCTCTGCTGGACTCTTGTGCTCTGCACAGGCCTCCCCGGCCTTGAGCCACACCGCCACCCCAGAGAGGCATGCCCTGCTTTTCCAGTGCTCTCTGCGGTGACTCTGGGTTGCCATGGCCGCCTACCAGATGTGTGCAGCTGGGTGAGCTCCACAGGCCATGACTGCCCACCACGGTGGGCCTGGTTGTGTGATCAAGTGGTGTTTTGGCTCCCCCAGGATTTTAAAGTTCCAGCTGGAGGGGCCAGGCTGCAGTGGTCCGGGGAGGAAACCAAGGTAGTGCAACCCTCAGCCTCATTTGAGACTGGTCCTTCAGACCCCAGCAGTGCCGGGGGGGCCCCCAGTTTGCTCAGGGGGTGTCACAAGGTCACTGGGGCTGGGACTCCTCTGAAGTTCTAATGCTGGTGCTTGACGCTTCTGGGCCTGACGGCTTCCGGCTTCTGGGACTCCCCCAGCCCTGGCTGTTTCCAGCATCCCCACGGCAGCTTGTTTCAAGTTCCTGGACGCAGCCTGAGATTTTGAGACACATCAGTCTGTTCCCTTGATGTGGGCTAAAAGGCCCCTGATCGATTCTGTACCCACCTCAGCTTAGAGGCAAGAAACAGGACTCCCAAGGGGGCTGGGAGCTTGCCCAGCCCATGAACTGGGCTAGAGTGGAACTCGGCTCTGCTAAGCTAAAATGCCAGGCAAGGCCTAAGCCCTTCCTCCAGTGTCCCAACCCCTCAGCTGTCATCTCTGTTCTCCAGGCCCTCCTTGACCTGACCACCCACGCTGCCACACCATCTTCCAGTGACTGCCGGCCCAGTGGCATCCGCCCACTTCCAGCCCAGCCTCTGTTCCAGGGAAGGCTGCAGGCAGGGCCCAGGGAAGCATGACCCCAGGCAAGTCAATCAGCCTCTCTGTGCCCACCTCCTTTCCTCAACGGGGGTGAGAAATCGTAGTCAACAGGTACCGAGTACTGAGTACGGGCCAGGAATCAGGTTTGGTACTTAGCTCGGTGTACCCCTTTTATTTCAATCCTCTTGACAACCCTGGATGGGAGAGATCGTTGTGATCCCATTTTTCAGAGAGTGAAACTGAGGTACATGGCACCTCATGGTGTAGGAACGGGCAGATGGTTCTGCTACTGGTGGCTGGGGCTCCCAACCACTTAGGGACGCTTTTGTCCAGAGGTTCTTACTCCTTTGGGGGTCCCAGGACTCTCTGAGGATCTTCCATAAGCTGTAATGTATTCTCGGAGAAATGCAGATACAAAAATGTATGAAAAATGTTGTCCACAATCCGGGGGCCTGAAACGAACTGGTCCATTCCTACCTAGGAGCATGGATGTCTGGTCAAGGACGGTTATCCTATCCGGCTTTTCCTGGCATCTCAGTGGGGAGGTGGGAAGGCGGAGAGGCAGTCTGAACTGTGGGGGTGAGGGGCCAGGACGTGGCTCCTGGAAGGAGGCTTTCTATGGGGATTTCAACATGACTCGAGAGGCTGGGGCAGGCCTGAGCACGGCTCAGCTCTCCTCTGAGCACTTTGGAGATGGCCTGACTTGGTCCAGTGGGAGCTGCGGGCTGGGGAGGACAGGGAGACACAACATAGCCCAGGATTTAAAAGAGAGACCGGGGGGAGTGTGAGGGTAGGTGGGGGGGAGGCGCCGATTTTATCTGTGCCTGGATTTCCCCATCCCTAATTATCCTGTGATAATTAGTAGGTCTAGAATATTTGCCCTGGAACCAAGCCGGGTAAACAGTGAACAGGGGAACAGAGGTGTCTGGTTGCTTGACTTGGCAGGGAGGGGCTGGTTTTATGGGAGCAGAAGAGAGGATCTACAGGATGGGGTGCTGGTGGGACCTCTGAGACAGCCTTATTCCCAAATGAGAATTCTCGGCTTTGCCTCCATCCGCCTGAAATCCCACCACCGCAGATACATTATCTAGGTCCAGAAGGACATTCACTATATGAAATGGAGACACCCCACTGACACGTCTTGTGGGTTTCATTGGCCACTGCTAGAGGACAAAAGAAGCCACTCGCGGGAGAAGGTCAGGAGATAGTAGGGAGACAGAGCAGCAGCCCGAGCATGTGGGTCAGGCAGAGCCAGCCTTGACCTTGCTACTCTTCTGTCCCTTGACCTTGGGAAGTCCCTGCAACAAAGTTACAGGGAAGGTGCCTGCCCTCCGGAGCTGTCTGGTTGTCGGGAGGCTTATAAGGGCTGAGCCCAAGCCTGGGCTGGACAAAGCACTCACTAAATGGTGACTGGGAGAATTTGGAGCCCAGGAGGGTGCTGGGGATGTCCGGGGACACAGGAAACCCACATGGCTGACTTCCCAGTGGGCTAGCCTGCAGAGCCCAGCCTGTGAGCAGGGCCGCAGCAGGGGGAGGTCCTCCCTGAACTCCCAGGCTGGTGTGAGCCCCAAGGCCGGCTGGCTCCTGCCTGCCCCCGCATCTCCACCTTATCCCCACCCCCCACCCCCCTGTTATAGGGAGAGAAAGTTCTGGGGAGAGAGCTTGAGGAGACAGGGGCGTGTCCTACAGAGAGCAGGGCAGGGGCTGAGCGAAGGAAGACCAGGGTTAAAGGCAAAGCTAACTTGGGGAACAGGAGGAGAGAGGGCGGGGCAGGATCATCCCTGAGGGTGTTCTGGATTCCAAAGGGTCTTCAGTGGGTTGTGGGCAGAAAGAAGAGGGAGACAGGAAATCAGTGGCCTGTGGGACTGAATTTAAATAGGGGACAGAGAAATGACCACACAGAGTCTCCTTTCTAATCGCCACCCCTTCTGCAGGGAATTAAAGTTCCATGAGGGTCGCCTTTTCTCCCCCTTCACTGCTGTATTCTGAACACCTAGAAGCAGTTCTGGGGCCAAGTGCTTAGTGAGCGATCCTTTCTGGATCTCCAGACTCAGGGAGCTGTTGATGTACAGGGTGAGCCCTGTGAATGCAGCCAAGGTCAGGCCCTCCCGGCGGATGGGCGGATGGGTGGGTGGAAAGATGGGGCTCTCCCCTCTGGGTGGCGATTCTGGAATTGAAATCTGCCCGCAGCCGTGAGGCCTGCGGGCCCTGCTCCAGTCCTGTGGCTCTACTTTGTGCAGGGGCTTTCGCTTGTCATCGGTGAGACGGTGGTGCTAACGGTGCAGGGTTAGGAAGTTGAGGGCAAGTGACAGCTGTCTTTCTGGAGCCTTCCCCGGCAGCGATGGCGGAGGGAAGCACTGAGTTGGGAGCACAGAGCCTGAAATCCTGCCCTGGCTCCTCTACTAACCAGCCGCATGACACTGGGCAGCTCTTCCCTTCCTGAGCCTTGTGGTCTCGAGGTAGTGCCTGCCAGGGAGAGGCCGCGCCCGGCTCCCTGTGACCAGGGTCTCACGCAGCAGATACGGCTCAAGGACACCAGCCTTCAGCTCATGTGGGCTGAGACTTTGAATAAATCCCCCAATATGCTTTCCCTAAAAGGATGCGTTTGTGAGGGGTCTGGTGGCCTTTGGGTGAATGACAGGCCCTTGAGGGGAAGATGCTGCTGTCCCCAAATATCAGGAGACAGAGGCCTGGGGAGACCCTCTCAGCGCCTAGCCCCAGCCAAGGATGCCCGGGGCACAGATCGACACACAGGGATCAAGGGCCTGGAGCCTGCCAGGACTTGAAGGTGGTAGCGCCTGGGGCTTCTGGAATCCTGGCCGGGTAGGGTGCTGCTGTTTGGACAGATTCCTGCCCCAGTCCCCTGAGAACCTAGAGTTAGGTCTTTCTCTCTATTCCTGCCAACCTGGGCTCCTTCTCTTGCAGTTTTCTCCAGCAGGAATCCCTTCCCCCGCATCTCTCTAGGCATAGACACTGCCCCTCTTTCTCCACTTTCCAGAACCTTTCCCGATCCTCCAGCTGGAAAGAACCTCTCCCTCTTTCTCTGACTCCTTACAGAGCTCCACGCTGTCCTGGACTTGTTCTGTGTACCAGCCTGGGAGCCCCCGGAGCCAGGGCCTCAGTCTCAGCTCTTGTCCCCTGAGTCCATGGCTCGCTGAACTGCTCGGACGCCCCAGTGACCAGATGTAAGTGACGTGACGGTCACACAAGCAGAAGGAGCCCAGAATGGCCTCTGAAGTCTTCTGGACCTTGCAGTTTTACTCGGCATCTTGAAGGCTCTAGAACTGGGAGGAATGTAGAACACAGACAGCCAAGTTCTCACCGTGACTTGGATGTCACCACGACCTGCGATGTAGTGGGGCAGCGGTAGGCGTTCCATTTTACAGATGCGGAGGCTGAGGCTGGCTAAGGACTGCTCCAGGAACCACTCCCTGTTGTGGCAGAACTGGGCTGCCATCGTGGCCTCTGACCTTTTCATGATAGGGAACAGTGAAGGGTCAAATCATGAGCCCGGGGCCAGGGTAGGGCAGTCCATCTGGAGTTGAGGGGGGCAGTTTTTCAAGAACTTCTTTTTAAGGGCTTTTATTGTTGTTATTTTAACAAGGAAAAATAAAGAAAAAAAAAACCCTGAAGTTTTTAATTCATTTCCAGATAATCCCTGCTATATTATTTTTTTAAGTAAAACATTAATCTCAGAAAGGTATAGAATAAAACGTTAGAGTCTCTTTGCTGGTATTCTCTTTGCTGGTTTCTGCCCTGTCTAAGCTCTATCAATGGATTTTTTCTAGGTAAATAAAGTATACACAATAGCATTGACGTTTCTGTATGTGCATAACATAGTATATTTATTTACTTACGTTAAGAGGGTCACACAGTACTCACGGTGCTGAGCAATGCAGTCCTGTGTTTCTGTGTGTTTGCTTATCTCTCTATGTTCACGACCTGACACCCAGCGCTACCTTCTTTTGTGAATGGCTGCATCGTGGCCCATTGTCTGTTGTTCTGTTAAGTTATCTGACTAGTGAGACATTGTTTCCAGCTTCTCCTCTATCAAATAAGGCAGTGAAAATATCCTTATTTATTTATTTGAGAGAGAAAGAGAGAGAGAGAGAGAGAGGAGAGAGAGAGAACAGGGTCAGAGGAAGAAGGAGAGAGAGAGAGAATCCCAAGCAGACCTCATGCCGAGTGCAGAGGCCGACAGGTCTTGATCTCCCAATCCCAAGATCATGACCTGAGCTGAAACCACAAGTTGGAGGCTTCACTGATTGAGCCACTCAGGTGCTCTCTTGGCATACTTTTGTGAATCTAAAAGGATAAGGGTTAAAGTAAAGCTCTGACCTTTGATTAACATATTCAGGCCTGGAAATCTTTATTGAATGGTGTCCCTGATGTAGAATAAAAAGAATATTAATATTAATAATAGGAAGACACATGGCACTTAGAGTGTGCTAGACACCATCTAAGCCCTCACATTAATTTTCAGAAACCTTAGGAAGTAGGTACCAGTAGTATCTTCCTTTGAGGGATAAGGAAACTGAGGCATGGAGAAGTGGACAGCCTTGCCCAAGGTCATGTAACTAGTGTATTAGTTGGCTCGGGCCGCTGTAACAAAGTAGCATGGACCAGGTGGCTTAAACAACAGAAATTAATTTTCTTATGGTTCTGGAGGCTTCGGGTCTGAGCTGAAGGTATAGGCAGGGCTGTTTCTTTGGAGGCTTTTCTCTATGGCTGTGGACAGCAGTGGACTCCTTATGCCTTCATGTGGCCTCCTTCTGTGTGTGTGCCCTAATCTCTTCTTAGAAGGACCCCAGTGCTATTGGATTAAAGCCCACCCTTAGGACCTCGCCTCACTTGATCACCTCTCAAATTACCATCTCCATGCGCAGCCACATTCTGAGATATTGGGGGTTAGGGCTTTAACATATGAGCATATGAACAATCGGGGAGCACCATTTAGCCTGTAACAGCTGGTAAGCTACTGAGCCAGGATTCGAACCCAGCTGTCTGTCCCAGGGCTGCCCTCGAGACTAGTACACCATGACATTGGCATGGCCATGTGGGCAGCCCTGGTCCCACGCAGAGTAGATCTCCCGGTGGAGACTCTGAGGTCTCAGGGTCCTGGGATAGCTGCACTCCCTGTCTGGCCCAGCGGGAGGAGGCTCCAGCCCAGGTGGCCAGCGAGACCACCATTGTGGATCAGAGAAACAGGGCACACTGGGTGGGGAGCCCAGGCTGGTGTAGGCAAAAGCAGGTGTACCCAGGGGGAAGGTGGCTGGTCGAAGGATGGGAAACCAGGCGACAGGTCTGTGTACGTGGCAAAAGGACAGGTAAAAAGCCTGCCATCAGTAGGGGCAAGCAAGGTGTCAGAAGCCTGGGCGGTGGGGGGGGGGGAGCAAAGTGCATTGTCTTGCTTGTCTTTAAAAACCTCAGTGAGATATAACTCACATGCCATCTGACTGACCCATTTGAAGAACACAATTCAGTGGTCCTTGTATCATCACAGAGTTGTGCAAAACCATTGCCAAAATCCATTGTGGAACATTTTCATCGCCCCCAAAAGAAACCCCATCCCCATTAGCAATGCCTCCCCATTCCTCCCCAACCCCAGCTCCCGAGACCGAGGCCACCACAAGTCTACCTTGTGTCTGAATACATTTGCCCATTCTGGATATTTTTATGCGTGGGAACATATAATGTGTGGTCTTTTGGGACTGGCATCTTTGGCTTGGCTTCATGGTTTCATGGTCATCCAGCACTTCAGCTCTTACTGCCGAGTGGAATTCCAGGGCTCTGATTTACCAGGCTTTGTTTCCTTTCACCAATGGATGGGAATTTGGGCTAGTTCCATCTCTCGGCTACTAGGACTTATGCTACTAACTTACTAACTTGCTACTTACTTACATTTATGGACACGTATGTGTTCTGTTGTCATTTCTCTGGAGCATATGCCTAGGAGTGGGATCGTGGGCTTATACAGTGACTCTATGGCTGACATTCTATGGTATTGTCAGATCTTTTTCCAGAAGGGCCCGGTGGCCATGATGGCAGATGCTGACAGTCTCCTGAATGGGGCAGGTGGGTGCTGAGGGCCAGGGGAGGAATTGCGTTTCTGCATCCGGCTGGAATTTTCCAAAACAACCACTAGAAGTTAAATGTTTTGATAGGTAAGATCATGCAAATAAAGAAATGTCTTCTTACTTAAAGGAGGCAAAAAAAGCATCAAATAACCTGGGAGGCAGATTTAAGGGTTTCCCCCGCTGCCTGCCAAAGGTTTCCTATCCTGTGCCTTCAACACAGAATCCCATAATCTTGTGTATTTATTGAAGGCACAGACAGGAGAAGACAATGCTCTACATGGTATGATATTAGGGGACAGGAGAGGTATCCCCACACCCTAAAACCCTTTTGGTCGGCCCCTGAAATCTCATCTGGAGAGCCTTTCAAGCCATCGTTAGAAGGCAGGTTTAAAGAGCAGACCACCCCCCCCCCGCCCCCCGAGGGGGGAAGTGAGCCCTTGAAGACTAGGCAGTAAAAGAACACCAGAAACAAGCTTCCTGTGGGTGTGTGTATGGGAGAGGTGGTGGGGGTGCAGGGGTGCCTGGGGAAACCCGACCGGAAGCCATATTTGCTGGAGCCAGCCTCAAGAAGATAGGGTCTGAGGAAAACCCTGGAGATGCCTGGGGGCTGTCCCCAGACCACTGGGTCCCAGCCAGGTCCACATCCCCTCCAAGACCCACAGGGGAGTGTCTCCTTTCTTCTCAATTAATTTACATTCTCACTTTCAAAAAATCAATCCCCATTCCACACCCCCCTAAAACACATACCAATAAGTTATTGAATGAGACTATTCCAGAATACACCTTAAGTTTAGGCAAATGTGATGGGAAAATCAAGTTTTGTCCTCTAGAAGCTGTGCATCTTTGGAGGAGTGAATTCCCCTCTCTGAGGCTCCTGTCCTCCCCTCGTCCGTAGGGACACTACCCAATAACCCACTCCTCGTGGGTTATTGGCGGATTCAGTGATGCCTAGTACCCAGCCCAGTGCCAGGCACACAGCAGCAGCTGGTGATGGTTCCTTTCCCCTGTGTCTCAGGCTCTATCTTTCTGCTCTCCCCACTCTCTGCTGACCCATCTTGGATGTTGATAATTGCAGACACCTGTTACCATGTCTGTTCACACCTGGGGAATTGTGGGTCTGTCTCCTGTCTAACAGCCATGTATTTGTCTTTCTTTCCTTGGAGAAGCTGATGCCCCTGGCTCCCAGCTCCTGGCTGGGGCCAGCGCCTCTCACATCCCCTGAGCACAGGCCTCACTTCGGTGCCCCCCTCCGCTGCCCACCCCGCAGGCTGTCCCACAAACTGATGAATCATGAAGAAACCCTCAGACCCGGTCCCCCTCCTGCCCGGCTCCCAGCCTCTGATATAGTTGACCCCAGATGGTATAATTTTTCACCTAAATGTGAATGTATTTGCGAATTGATAGAAAATAGTCCTTGCTCTGGTGATAAAATACCGGCCGCCCCATCTTGGCTGCTATTTTGATTGTGACTTAAATGGATGAGGCCATCAATAATTATTTTATTGAACAGGAACATAAAAAATGATGCTGGGCTCAAGTAATTTCCCTGACGAAGCCGGCTACTGCACTGTGGGCAGTCCACCTTCGCGGTGCCGAGCTTGCTGGAAGGCTGCGGGGGCTGTCTCCTCCTCCCCTTCTCTGGCTGGTGGCGGGAGCTGGGGGTGGCCGGGTGGGGAGGGCGAGGCTGAGGGAAGGGAGAGGCCAGAGCCTTGCCATGCACTGCTGGACTTCCCGGGGCATCCTCTCCTGCTTCCGGTCCTTCCCTGCTCAGCACAAATCGACAACGGGGGCCGCCCCAGTTTGGCAGAGGAGGAGAGGGAGCCTCGGAGTTTCCCCAGCTGGTGACGGGCCTCCCAGCTCCTAAGGAAGGAACCATTCAGGGCAGGGGCATCCCTGGAACTTCTTCTCCACTTGTGTTTTCTGGAGGAGAAGGATGGTGGCGCAGGAAAGCAGCTTCCCCCCGAAGTCCCCCTCAAAGGACGAATGAAGGCTGCTGGAGGGAGGAGGAGGGCACAAGCCCCAGAGCCAGGCCCCCCGCGCCGCTCCTCTGCCTGGCCATGTCTGGGCACAGGGTCACCTCCACGTGAGCGCCGAATGCCAACCCTTTCCACGTCTCTGGGGCTATTAGGACAGCCCCGTCCAGCTGGGGGACCCATCCTTGTCGGGGTCACACAGGTTTCCCCAAACCTCAGCCTTTCTCATTCCGCCACAATAGCTATAACGTTATTCTACCTACCACTGGTAAAATTACTTACCTCGTACGCGTCCTTCAATCCACTCGTGCTTTTAACTTAGCCCCCTCCTCGGCAATAAATCCACTAAACCACTGTTTGAGGTACCTCTTCTCGTTCTCTAAGGCACACCAAAAATAAAGGCACAATTCAAACAGAAACACGTGCGTCCAGGTAACAGTGAGAATCATCTGGTAAACACGAAGGAGCTGTGAGCCCGGCTGGGCCACTGATTTGGAGAAGCAGAGGTGAGTAGGGAAGGGATGAGAAATCTCATCCATCTTGCCCCTCTGCTCACCAGCCAGGCCAGGATCAGCAGAGCATGAGGCCCTTGTTGGGATCACCTGACCCTGGGCTTTGATGCGCCGTGGGAGCGAAGGCCTGGGCTGGGGCAGCCCAGTGTCTGCTGGGATCCTGCCATCCCTGGGGCAGGGGGACTCTCTGCCTCCCACCCACTGTGCCTCCCCTCTGCCTCGGATGGCCTCCCTACTGACCCCTTTGTTCTTTCTGGGGCTGGGATCTGCTTTCTTTCTAAACTGAAGCTACCTCCTCCCTGCTGTGCGATCTGGAGCCCAAGTTCCTTGCTTCAGCTCAGATCTGGGAAGATAAACACACAGGCCTTTGTGTTTGGAGGACTCGTATCACCGATCTTCATAGGGCAATGGCCAGAGGGAATGGAGAAACAAAGCAAAGAGTGAGGACTTGGGGGTGGGGAGAAGATTCCGGAAATCTTAATGCCTAGACTCCAGCCTGAAATTTCTGCTGGCTTTCATTTCCCAGTGAAGAGCTGATCAGGCCTCCCTGCTTCCCTCTGTACCCCCACTCCTCCCCTATTCTCTGAGAAGACCCCTTCCCCCCAGAGGCTCACTTCAGGCGACAGAGGTGGCCCATGCTGGGACCTCAGGGCTGATCAAGGAGTCACCAGCCTGAACAGACCCTTGCTTGGGGTGAACAAATGCTTGTGTCCCTCACAATTTTCCCCAAGGCTAGCGGGCCCACCTGAGGCCATCTGATGAGTCCTTCGGAACACGAGCCAGACTTCAGATTCCACAGGGCCAGATGGGCAGGACAGGGACAGGGAGAGGCAGGTACTGTGACCTACCAGACGGCACGTTCCCATCTGAAAGCACTCAAATGAAATGGAACCGGGAGAGCCTGAATGGGCCGCTCAGGGAGTTGGATTCAGCTGGGGTGCACCCTTGGTCTGGAGGAGGGAGGTTGAGTGGCGGGGATCTTGGAGCGCTGGGGCTGGGCTCTCTCCAGGAGCTCAGCGCCGCATTGCCCATGGTGGCTGTGGGTCCCCCTGGAACCTTGGGTCCTGCCAGCCCGCCAGGTGCCTTTAGCAAAGTAGGGGAAGGGTCTCTTCCTCAGCCAGGCCCAATTCCTCACACCCCCCACTCCCTGGGCATGGACCCCACCACCTGCTGTTGTTCAAAGGAGCTCCATAAACTGCGGGCAAAATTAGAAGGGCAGCTGTCATATGACACTCAGGGGCCCTCTTGGAGTCACTGAGGCGGGATCAGGGGTTCGGAACTCCGCCTCTGCAGGCCTTGCAAAACCCAGAGGGCAGGCAGGGCTCCTTCTCAGCTCCCAGCAGCAGGGCAGAGCCAGGGTGAAGCCGACAGGGCTTGAGGCTGGAGCTGCTGCTGACTGGTTTCCAGAGCAGGGAGGAAAGGAGTTCCCCTTTCCTCAGAGAGGCTGGGCTTTGGCTCCCACACACCTCATGGCTAGTTAATGGGCTGCAGAGGGACATGTGAAAGCCCCAAGGGCACATCTTCCCTGGGGTGGCCTACTCCTCACATGCGGTTTCTGCTCCTCACGTCCCAGTTCTGCCTCCTCTTCCCTCTCTCCCGGTCTCTGAGGGTCTCTCTTCCTTCAGTTCTCCCCCATTTCTTCGTCTCCATCTGGTTTCCTGTCTCTTCACTTCTTCTGTCCTTTCTTGCTTTTCCATGACCCTTAGCTTTCATATCTGGGTCTTCTGGGGAGCTGAGAGACGGGAGCAGGCCAGCTTGTTGAGCTGGCCAGTAACGGCCAGCATCTGCCAGCATCTGATAGCTCCTTCAGCGACAGTGGTGGTGATGAGGCCAAGCCACCACCCTCAAGCCCAAGCCTCCGGGACGCTGGCCCTCTGAGAGGCTGGGAGCCCTGGGTCCAGGGGGAGTGAGTGGCTGAGTGCTCAGGAGCGCCCCTAGTGGTCACTGCTAGAGGGGCAGGGCCTGTGCTGAGCCGTCCTTCCTGTGAGAACTGGTGGAATCCTCCGGACAACCCTAGGAGCTCGGTCTTATTATTATGCCCATTTTCAGATCAGAGAACGAAAAAGTACAGGGAGATGAGATGACTTGCCGAGGGCTGCACCACCATCAGAAGGCAAACCTGGGCCCTAAGCCCATGTTGCTGGTTCTGGAACATATAGTACTAACATCTCTGCTTTTTTACCTCTCACACCCCAATGATGTGAGCCAGCAGGAAGATCTGGGGCACAGGGTGCTTCTCCAGCCGTCCTTCCTCACGAAGATCCCCCTCTTCTCTGCGGACGCAGAAATCTCTGATTTGGAGAGTCCGTATTTTATCCTCCGTTGGAACATAAACCCTGTCCACATGGGAGGAGGCTTTCAGCCTTGGCGTTATCTGCATTTGTCAGATACGAGTTGACAGAGAGCAAATATGTTTGAAAGCCCGGGGTGCTGAGGACAGGGAGGGTGGAGGGTGCTTGGCAGAGCGGGGGTTCTCAGACTGGGGCTGGCTAACACAAGAGCTGGGCCCTGCCCTCCAGAGCTGGGGGCTCAGCAACTAGGAGTAGAGCTCAAGGATTTGCATTCCTACAATTTTCTCAGATGGGTGATGCCCTGGCTGGTTTGGACACCCCACTTTGAGAACCACTGTCTGAAAGGAAGGGGAAGCTGGGTTACCAGAGGTAGACATTTTCTGCCTTCACTGGAGATGAGGGCAGACAGGGGAAGTCGGGGGTCCCTGCGGGATCCTGGCCGGCCCGCCGTGGTTACACAACCCCCTCCTTTGTGCAGGGCGCTCTGGGCATCTGCGCCCGGCTATGATGAATAGCGCTCATTTAGGCAGTGGCCGCCCAGTGTGGAAAGCACCTCTGTACAGATCTATCGGGTTTTTATTAACCGTTTTACTGTCACAGTTTCAAAATCAATCAAACAGTGTTGCCCTCCAGAGACTCGCAGGGGTTCGAGGGCCAGGGCTCCTGTTCTAAATGCAGCACAGGATGGGCTGGAACCCGCCCTGGGGGCTGAGGGGGTGGCCCCGAATGGGCTGTGCTGTCTGTGTCCTCCTCTGCTCTGTCAGCAGCCAGCTTTGTCCTCTCTCTGAACCAAAGCCTCACCCCAAGACCAGAACTAAGTGCATAGCTTTGTTCATTCTTGAACCAAACCCAAGTAGGAATTTCTTTTGCGAGCCACTTACCAGACCCGGGATCAAATCAGAACAGGGAGGGGAATGCAGGACCCTTCTCCAAACAGCCTGAAGCTGAAGGGAAACTGTAATCCCCAAACCATTCAGCTAAAAACAACCTGGGGACATCAAAAGCCTTTCAAGGCTGACATGAGTCAATATTTCGTTTGGTCCGGCCCCCTGGCTTGACATGAGCTAAGTCCCAGGTGCAGGGAATTGAGGCTCTTGGCTCCAGAGCCAGCAAGGGTCTGTACCGAAGGGAACCCTCCCAGGGAACCCCGTCCTGCTGTGAAGGAGGTTGCATTTTCACCCCTGCCTCCCTGTCCAGCCTGGGACGCCCATTTGGCAAGGCCTGGCTCCTGAATTCCGACCGTGCGGCCACGGCCCTGGCCTGCGGCTACGTGGTGAGGGCCTGGCCTCTCTGGGATCCCAGCAGAGGGGAGGCCCGGCCAGGCTGGGGCTCCAGCAGCCAGGCCGCGCAGCCCCTAGCCTCCCCGGGCAGAGGGAAGGAGGAAGGCCTCTCCAAAGCTGGGGGCAGAGTCAGAGGACCGGAGGATTTCCTCTGTCTTCACAGGCCCCTTGCAGGAGAAGGGACGTGTGTGAGGAAAGTGGGGGGACTGAGAAGAACAGGACAGAGTGTGCGATTCCGAGGCCAGAGCACAGCTTGCCGCCTCTCCACCCTCCCCCCATCCCTTGCTCGTCCTTGGGGGTCACCAGGCCCTGCTGTTCCAGTCTTGGCTTGGCAGCCACACCTACTTGACCCAGTGACTCTGTGGCCGCCCTCCCACCTTTGCCCTACTTCCTCTTCCCTCCCTCTCTGCTTCCCTCCATCCCCGCCTCCCTCCCTGCCTCCCTCCCTACCTCTTTACCTCCCCTATCTGTCTCCTTCCCTCCCTGCCTCCCTCCCTCTCTCCTAATGTCCTTCCCTCTCTGCTTCCCTCCCTCCCTCTCTCCCTACCCCCCTGCTTCCCTACCTGCCTCCCTCTCTCCTTCCTCCCTCCCTCCCTCTTTTTTTCTTTCTTCCTCTCTCTCGTCCCTCTTTGAATTCTTCTCACATATTTCCGCTTCCGCCTGCCAGGGAAAGCCCCGTTCAAAGACGGAATGAGCCTCTGCCTTCCATGTGGGTGCAGAAGTGTTGCTGGAGAATGTGAGTCGTCCGTGAAAAGGAATGACGTGTACACACGCCAGAACACGGTGGAGCCTCGAAACCATGCTAAGTGAGAGAACCTGTCACAAAAGGTCCCATCCTGCCTGTTTCTAAGTGAGCAGTCCAGAAGAGGCAAATCCCTGGGCAGAAAGCGGATGGGTGCTTGTCAGGGGCTGAGGAGAGAGGGGCTGAGGCTCTCCATCAGGCTGCCTGATGGGTATGGGGTGTCCTTTTGGGCTGATGACAACGCCCCGAAACTAGACGGAGGTGGTGGGCGCGTCACGTCGGGAATGCACAGCGTGCCGCCGGAATGGTTAATTTCAGGTTATGTGACTCTCTCGGTCAACAAACACTTGCTGAGTTTGCGTCCCCTGGCCCCCATACACACTGTTCCAGCTGGTCCAGAGCCGGAACCAAGTGTGCGAGTCTGTTGGGCATGGATTCTAGAAGCCCCCGACTAAAGCATCTGTAAATTGGGATTGGGGGGTTGTTTCTCTGGCCTTGCAGACAAATGCACCAACTTGGAAGCCCCAGTGAGTGGAGCCTGGGCAATTGAGGGGAAGGAGAGGGAAGGAGAGGGGGAGGGAACAGTAGATTCCAGACTGTGGGAAGCCAACCGGTTCCCAGCTGGACTCTCATCCAGCTGCATAGGGGAAGTGTCCAGGGATGGCCATCTGTCCTCCAGGTTGCAGAGGAGGAGGGTAGCTCAGGGAGGGGAAGCTCGGTAGCCAAGGTCATGTCGCCAGCACCCCCTGGAGTCTGTGCCTTTAGCCCTGGCCACCCACACGGAGCCCGGAGGAAGGGACCCTTGGAAGTGATGCTCCTTGGGGGCCTGGTTAACCCCCCACGTGGTACTGCCCCATCCTGGCCCCTGACCCTAGTTCTGTTCTCTGTCTGCCCTTTCTATCCTGACGATGGGGTCCTCGGGCTGACCTGCCCCCTGCACAGCTGGAAACCTGGTTCCCAGGATTCCCCCACCGCCTGTGGAGGAGGACACAGCACCCTGATGACACCAGCGCAGCTGTCCCCTGTCGTCACTCGGACACTGTCTCCCAGAGGGACAATGGTGCCTGGACCCTGGCCTGAGCCTCTGGAAGAGGCGGGCTGTTTCTCCAGGCCTTCACACAAATGTGGGTCATTGGATGCCTATGGCGTGACAACCCCGTGCTCAGGGCCCTCCAGCTTCTGGTGTGGAGACCCCTGTAGGGAGGAACAAATAGGTCATGTACACCCGTGCCAGGTGTTGGTCAGTATGGGTGTGATGAGAAATAGAGCAGGGGCTGGGGAGGGACACAGCAGGGGGCGGAGGGGAGGAGGGACAGGAAACATCGGAGGCCCAGGGAGGGGGCCTGAAGGAAACTCAGGGGAAGAGCACCCCAGGCAGGAGGGATGGCAGGTGTGTGGGCTCTGAGGAGGCATTGACCTTGGTCAGTCAAGGAGGCCTGTGTGGCTGGAGAGGCATGAACTGGTGCTAAGAGAGACCGGCCAGGTCCTCCTGTGGGATAACAGGAAGCATGGGTGGCTGTCTTCCCACACGGTCCTCTTCAGGGGCAGAGGAGCGACCTCGACCCCCTTGCAGCTGACAAGAACAACAGCTCAGTGGTGTGGCAGGTGACACGCTGGGCGGGGTCACTGCTTTGGTCTTTGGGTCCTGGAGGGTGTGCAGCCTCAGTGGGGGTGAAGGAGGGGACGTGTGCGTGCGCGCGCGAATGCATGTGTGGTGAACGGAGCACAGCCTCTGAGGCCGGCCTGCGGGCTGCAAAGTCCCATCCTGCCCCTTCTGGCCACGGGACCTCCCATAAAGTCTCCGTGTCCCTTTTTCCCCATCTGAAATTTAGAAAAGGGATTTTTTAAATCATTGTTACAAAATAACCCCCCTTGTGAGATGGCAAGAACTCAGTGGCGGAACGTAACGAGCCCCTGCTGTGTGTTGGCCGATGTGAGCATCTGACCGCCTCACAAAGGCACAAAACCTGCCGGTGGAAGGAGGATCCGACCAGAGGGCCCGCCACTCGCCCTGTCTCCTTTGCCCCCTGCCTGGGACTCAGAGTGAAAATAGGATTAATTGAGATATATTAAAGACCTCCGCCCCCAGCTCAGAATCATTAGAACCCATATCCCTGGCAGGCGAAAGAAAGTGTGAAATTAAAGGCCTGTGATGTGCTAGGAGAGACCAGACCGATTGTTGTGTTTCCAATGACCCTGTGAGAGGACTTCCAAGTCTTCAAAGATGAGGACTAGTGGTCTTATCTTTTTCTTTACTCGTGTTGGAATTATTTGTTCACCTATTAGATAAACATACTGGGGGATAATTTTCCATTGAAAACAAATTTATCACTCCTGGGTCTGTGTTCCATGCGTCCTCGGAAGGAGAATTTCCTGAAGTCCTCAGAATGATCTTTGAAAGGGGGCTAGGATTTAGAAACCCAGAGAGTGGATGTAAAACCCAGTTCTAGAATAAGGCAAACAAGTTCAGGGGTGTTTCTCTTTGTTCCATGATCAAAGGGAGTTAAGGTGGGGTTTTCCCCGAGGTGGGCCCATGGGGACCCCTGGGAACCACCCCACATACCCCCGGTGGCCACAGAGCTGTGGAGTCACGTGGTTATGAGGAATTAAAAGAAGGCCAGAGGGAGGAAACAGAGCAGAGTCATGAGGTTGAAATCTAAGAAAAAGGAACACAGTCCTTGCTTAGACTTCGGGCTAGAAGCCGCACGAGGTATTTTCCCACGGAGGAGCGAACACAGGAGAAAAGGCAGAAAAACGGTACACAGAAGATGGGCCCCAATACAGGCCAGATCATAAATCATTTTGTGGTTTCATAGCTCACTGAACAAACCTGACCCCAGCGGGCTGATGGATGGTTCCATTTCTGCTTCGAGGGAGGTCACTGGTGGTCTCTCCTTGGCCCTGAACTTACCAACACGGTGCACCCGCAGCTGAGTGGGCACAGACACATGAACCAGGCCTGTCACACTGCTGGTAGGGAGAACTACATACCACATGTTTCCGAGCCCCCCGTGTCTCTCCCCCGCTAAGAAAAGACAAAATAGATCAAAGCCACATGTTCATTGGTGGCAAAGCCAGCCCAGGAGTCAAGTTAGCCAACATCTCTAGGCTTGTGTGGACCGTGTTGGGATTTGCATGATCCTGGCAGGCACGGGCCACGGGTGCTTCTAGATTCTAGCAGGAAAGAGCGTAACAGATGGATGATACGGCGTGCATTTCAGGTTCAGAAAAATCGATCGCCTAAGTACAGGATGTGGGAAGCTGGCTCGCAGCCGGTCTTGTGTAAAAGATCTGGAACGGCGGCAGTGTTGACCACAAGATCAATAGAAGCCTGTAGTGAGATGCAGCCACGAACCAGAGGGGGTCCCTGGCCTCTGACACGGGCCTGCTGGGCAGAGGCAGCACATCCGAGGCCCGGGGAGGGACAGCCTCACTTTCGGTTGTGCTCGCCAGCCACTCTCTGACATTTGCTTATTTCTCAGTGTCGCAGATGAAAAAGCATGTCAAGGTTCGAAGACTATTGAGGGGAAAATGGCCAGGCACGTGGAGGGGCTGGGGAGCCTATCAAAGAACTCAGTGAAAGAGCTGAAGATCTTTAACGGGAAAAGGGCGAGGATAAGGGACCTGCATGAGGCCTTCCATGTGTGAGGGGGTCAGGCATAGAGGAAAGACCTGTCCAGGCAGACTCCAGAGGGCAGAACTGGTACTCAAAGTAGCATGGGGACAGCTTGTGGTTTACCAGCTATGTCCCACTGAATACCAGGAGGTCAACAGGTGTTCCAGAAAAGAAAGGTCCAGAGGCATATCCAAGGACATATACATATTCTAGACTAGACTCACACACTCTTGGAGATTCAAAGAGCCTATTAGCATTAATAGCATATTAGCATTATGTTATTATATGATACATATATTATTAGGTACAACACATGGGACAAAGCCCTAAAGTACAAGAAAAGGCCTTGTCATTGCCCAAACCACCAGAAAAAAAAAAAAAAAAAAAGCCTGGGGCAGAAGGCTTCTGTGTTCTTGCTTTATTAGGAAGTGAGACCCCCGTGAGCAGAGAGGAGCCTAGATGAGGGGGCTTTACTGACTCGGGGGCAGCTAAATGCTGCTGATTGCTGGATCCCAAGGGACAATCCCCTGGGAAGCCATGTTAAACTGTATTGCAAGGGACAAGGAGGGAGAAATTGTCCATCAGGTGGTGTCTCCAAGTGGCTGAAGTTTTGCTCCACTGAAATTAAACCTCTCCTCCACCTCTGGCTTGGGCACTCATGGGCCCTAGGCATGGTGCTGATTGCCAGCATCAACAGGGATGCCCCCTAGGTGTGAGGGGCAAAAAAGCAGCAACAGAAGCCGGGGCACATCTGTGGGAAACGGGCCACCCAGAGCTAGTGCTTGTTCCAGGCTGGAAGGCAGGTGAGGCAGAAGGGATTGGGTGGGGCGATTCAGGGTGTCACGTCGTGCAGTGAAACGGAAGTCCCTTTCCATCCTTGCCTATGACCCAGGTCTCTCCAACAGAGGAAAACAGCACTTTCTCGTGAAGACGCTAAGAGAGATTCCGTGCCTGGACAAGCGTTAGTGTGGATGGGTGTACGGCGAACGTAGGACCCACGCGCCCGTATTTTCACACGATGGGAGCGCACTGTGTCACCGGGTCCCTTTCTGCATACCAGCATATCCTGGAGATCCTTCCTTAGCAGCACACTCATGCATTTGATGAACCCGTGGCTCTTCCAGAATTTACTTAACTGGAATCCCATTCACGGGCGTTTAGAATATTTCTAATCTCTTGCTACTGAAGTCAGTTGTACAGCCAAACTGTACAGTCCTTGTACACAAGCCATTTTGCAGCCCTGGGAGTTGGACTGGAAGGCTAAAGGCCTGGCGGTGCAGTCGTAGGGGCAATGGGGGGGGTCTGTATCTGTGGTTTGGACTCACGTTGCCAAATTGCCTTCCTGGGGAAGCTGTGCCTGTTTCTCTCCCAACAGCGATGCGGGAGGGTGTCTGCTTCCCTTCCTCCCTGACCACACGGGCAGGAGCATATCTGTGATCTTCCCTGGTGTGACAAGTGAAAAGGCACTGCGGTGGGCCTTGAACTTTCACATTCTAAGTGGTGAGACTGAGCTCCTTCTCATACGTTGAAGAGTCCTTCACATCTTAGTTTCTGTGAACCAACTCTATCTTTGGTCCACTTTTCTTTTTTTTTTTTTTTTTAAAGATTTTATTTATTTATCTGACAGAGAGAAATCACAAGTAGTTGGAGAGGCAGGCAGAGAGAGAGAGGAGGAAGCAGGCTCCCTGCTGAGCAGAGAGCCCCATGCGGGACTCAATCCCAGGATCCTGAGATCATGACCTGAGCCGAAGGCAGCGGCTTAACCCACTGAGCCACCCAGGCGCCCTGGTCCACTTTTCTTGATTTAAAACTGTTAACACAAAATGTGTCGAATATACAAAAAGATATATATATTCACTATATATTTATGTGTATATATATTAGCACAAGGCATAAAAATAAAAGAACATCCATGCACCCACTACCCAGCTTAAGAAACAGACCACTATCAGTACCTTTGAATACAAGCCTGTATTCCTTTTCCCCACTTTGAGTAACCACACTTTTGAATTTTGTTTGTGTCTACATATATACGTGTGTGTGTGCCTACGGGTTGGGGGGGAGAGTTGATCTCCTTAAATATTATATTGTTACGCACGTTTTGGGCGTTTATATGAATGGTACTAAGCTATATATGTATTTCTGTAACAGACATTATTTTACTCAACTTTTTGGAAGTCCTAGCATTGTTTTTGAATAGCTGTAGTTTATTAATTTTCACTGCTCTAAGAGATCTTATTGTATGAATAGACCACAGTCTATCCTGTCTTCTGTTGATGGCTTTGTGGGTCTCCCCCCCAGTGTTTGTTATTACAGGGTTGCTGGGAACATGCTGGTACCCATCTCCTGATACATGGGGGCAAAGTTTTGCAGACTAGCGTGCATACCCAGGGTTGGAACTCCTGGGTCATAGGATATATGAGTTTTAAGGGTTAAAAAAAAGGTATAATTTTGCCCATTTAGAAACTGATTGGTGGTCTTCTTATTGATCGTAGGGGCACTTTACCAGTGGAAGAAACACTTTGTGATGTGGGCATATATTAAGGGCTCAGGGAAGTCCTGCAGGAAAAGAAGCCAGTTCAGGCTGGTGTTGCCCACTAAGCTGACGTTGCCTTGGTAAATGAGATGCTGACATCGGGGCAAATTTCAGCAATAGGGTAAGGGCCTCCCGTCTTCTGCCCAAGGGGCAGCCTGTGAGGGGACACCCTTGTGAGAAGTCTTCCTGGTCTGCCCTGTACGCGACAGCTTAAGGGACCCACCCTTGTCGGGCCTCCAGCAGGTCAGGCCTTGTGTGAGCACATCCCATCCCTTGCCTCCAGCCCTGTCACCCGGAAGGAAATGAGGCTCAGAGCAGAGAGCTTTTTCAAAGGAAGACAAGCTGCCAACTGATTCTAAAGTCCATCCTTGCTCTGTAATATGAAGTCCCGATGGATTTGTTTAGAACCAACCCCCGAGCCCCAACTCCCCACGATGCCAGACACTGGTTTTGTTCCTCGCTGCTCTGACCGCCACCATCAGTCCCTGTTAGATCCTCTCCCCGGTCTGGCTATTGTGACACCTATGCCTTGGCTTTCTCAGGACCTGGGGTGGCCGGTCTGTGCCTCTCTCCTCTGGGCTCCTGGCAATCGGTCCACAGTGAACGATAAGGCCAGGGGTGGTGATAACAGTGAATGGGGGGCTTACCGCAGGTGGGCTCCATGTTAAAGGCTCGACGAGGGCCACCCCGTGTAGGGGCTGTTGCCATCATTCCATTTTGCAAGTGAGGAAACTGAGGCTGGCAGAAGTTCGGTTGCTGGTCTCAGGCCCCACGGCCACAGGGTTCACAGCGTTCACAGCCACCTCTCTCGCTGGGCTCCTGATCAAATGGCTGAGCCAGGAGGCCCCTGCTTAGCAGGTGCCACACGTAGAGGAACCGCAGCATGGTGACAATCACGGGACCCCAGGAAGTTTTACTCTGGCACTGCAGGGGGCCCTGTGGGAACAGGCAGCCCTGGGGCCTGGAGGACCCCAGGCCAGCTCTTTCGCCCCTTTACTAGTCCCCTGCTGCCAGCCGGGGTCACAGTCCCCGCCCAAGGGCACCTGAGGCTCAGACAAGTGTCCTGGTTGCTAACATCGCCAGTTGCTCTGGGCAAGCTGCAAGGAAACAGCTGTGCCTCCGTCCCGGAGGCTCTCCCGCCCCTGTGTCGCATTACCTGTGTCAACACTTTTATTTTTAAAGCGGCACCGCCAAGGTGGGGGCCGGGGTGGGCCATGGGGGGGAGGGGCAGGCCCTTATCAGCGCTGGGTTCTTGCATATGTAACACCATCATATAATTAACAGTGAAGATCATTTACATTGTCGCTTAGCTAATTTTCATAATGTTTTCTTTATTATCAGAGGAAGAAATTAACCCAAGAATTTATTTACATAGCAGCCTCAAACAGTAACAGCTTGCTAATTGCCTGTTAGGTGATTAATAAGCTTACAGCAGATGCTAATGCGTCGTGGGCTCCCCGTTTCAAAGGTGCTCTTGCCGCACGCTTGTGTTTTTGGCAGCTTAATTAGTGCAATAATTATGTACTTGTTGCTCCTTCTTTCGAGCAAATACTGTCAAATGCTTAAAAGATTAAAGTGAATTATATCCCGAGAACGCACAGCGCTTGACGATGCCCGTTCTTGCTAACTTCTCTGCCAGTTCAAAAATAGAATACAGGAGAGAGGGGGTCTGATCCATCAGCAGGGAGCTGTGACGAACCTGAGCGTAGCTCCGCCCCTTGCCCGAGGAGAGAACTTGAACCCTGCCTCGGTTTCCCCTCTACGAATGGAGGGACACGTCACTGGCATGGGGAAGGGGGAGGGGACATTCAGTACACCAGGGATGCAGGTGACACAGCAACTAAAGATGATCGACTAAAGATGATTGCAGATGTCTTACCTGGGTCCTGATGTGAACAAACCGAGGGTAAAAAGGCATCTTTGAGCTAATCAGAGACATGTGACCCTGGACTGGGTCATAGGTAACCTCCAGAAGTCATTGTTGATTTTGTTAAGTGTGATAACGGCATAATGGTTACATGAAAGAAAAAGTCTGGTCCCTTAGGTGCGCCTGCTCACGTGTTGGGGGCAGACATGATAGGATGCGTAGGATCTGCTTTCAATCACTTCAGCACCCTCCTGCAAACAGCGGGTGTATAGATTACATAAGATTGCAGAATATGGATCAACACTGAAGCTGGATGGTGGGTACCTTGGAGCACAATATAATGATTTTCTCCACTTCTACATGTGTTTGAAAACGTGCATGATAGAGAAGCTAGAACACTGAAAGGAGGGGATGGGAATGCTGTGTAGACATGGGCTTGAGAACCCAGCTCCATGTCCTTCCCATCACCTAGCGAGGCCCTGTGAGTGTGAGCCAGGCAGAGCCAACGTGACCTTGACCACTAAAGCAGAAACAGGGACACCTTGGCCATGTGGCCTCCAGCCCAGGGGACTTCAGGGATTTTGGGAGGAGGCAGACTGAGCCAGACAAGGAGGGGTTTCTGGGACAGGGGCACTTGGAATAGTCCCATGAAAATCTGAATGAGCTGGTCACTTCTCGAGTTTGGCTCTGCACGATGCCTCACAAGGTGTGGGTCCTTCCCTGCCTGCCCAGCTGTGGCTGAGGGGGTCACAACCACAGAACCTGTGGCTCAAGGGGGGCCCTACAGTCTCCTCTTCCCTGGAGTTTGGCACTCGAGTGGACGGCCTGGGAAAATCAACAGTGATGGCTCCTTTGAAGGTAGAGACCGGGACAAGGAGCCCACCATCTCCAGATGCTGAGCCCTGCAGGGCAGCCCCGAGGCCACAGGCTTCCTCTTGTCCCAGGTTCCTGTGCATTCTTTAGCTATTCTAGACATTTTCAACAGGTCAGGTTTCTGCCTTTCTCATGTCCCTGCATTGATTGAATTCCCTAATATACCCTGGTATTTTACCGGTATCTCTCATCTCTGGCATTTCCCGGGTTGCCTGTTTTCATTCATTTGCCTGACTTTTTGATGATTGCCGGTCTATGGTTCCAGAGGGCAGAGACCAGGTCTGTTTTTGGTTACCACCCATGGTCAGAACTTAGCACAGCGCCTGGCATATTGGAATTATAACTAACTTAGTTTGTTTTTATTTCTATTCTTGAAGCATTTCCCATGTGCCCGTCGCTCAGGAAAGGAAGGCCAAATGCGTGCTTGAATTAACCAGAGGTGGTTTCTGTTGCTGGTAACCCAATGGACCTGAGTAATGACTGCCTGTCTTCAGAGGAGGAGCCCCTCACCATAGAGTTTATGAGAGAAAAGCAGAGGAGAGGGCATTGCCTAATGCCCCTGGATTCAGCCATGCCTGAAACCAACAATCCTTGGGCTTCTCAGTTATATAAGCCACAAAAAAAAAAAAAAAAAAGAAAAGAAAAGAAAAAATCCCTCTTTCTGCATAAATGACATTTTAGGGTGAGGTTTTTCAACACATAATAGAGAGCTTTCCATTTGATTCAAAATGCTCCACAAATTTTGAGGTAGGTCATCCTTTCTGGGTCAAGGGAGCCTCAAGGATAGCAAAGTGACAGGAGAGATCATTCTAGGTGTCGAGTCAGAGAGCGGATGATATAAGCAGGGGTGTGCTGGTACAGACAGAGGCCATAGCAGAGACCAGCAGGCTGGCCCTTGGTAGCCAGTGAGAAGCCTCCAGAAGCCGAGCCCGCTAGGAAGTGGTGGTGGGGGGGCTCTGCCACGCCGCTGGGAAAGCACTTTGTCTTCCAAAGTCCCCTTTCCCAGAAGAGGTCACCCCCGATGCCCGAGTTTCCCAGAGACTGCTGGCCCCTCGGATTCTGACTTCCTGCCCAGACGGGGCAGCTGGAATGAGGTCATGGCTGGGGAGAGTCTTTTATTCTCTTGCTAAGCTTCTTCTCTCAGTAGCAATTGCTGTCTTGCTTAATCTCAGAGTTATCTGATTGTCACAGTCGAGTTTTCCGCATTAGGCAGGGAGCCAACAAGTTACTTAACCTATAATTGCCCTTTAATGAAGCCCATCTTCAAAACTGAATTGTCAAAGGGAAACTTGTAAACACACAGTGAGGTCCAAGACCAAGCTGGTCCCAGACGTCGCAGCCAGGCCCTTGACTCCTCTCTGGCGTCAGCCACATTCGTCTGAGTTACTGGGGCTTTATCGCCGGCTGCCACCCAGAGTAGAGAAGAGTCTTAGGCTCACGACAGTTGCCAGAAGCAGGTCCAGACTTTTACAAGCCAGCTTGAGGGGGCTTGCTCTCGGTGCACACATTCCCCTCTGCCAAGTGCTCCCCCTCAATTCCCCGCAATGCTCTATAGGTATGAAAGTCATGGCCAACGTCGTTGGACATTGCAACCTTAAGCAGTTGAAACCGCCTGATAATGGAAAAGTGGCTAGTGAGTGTTCCATGCTATAGAAAGAGCGAGCGAGGGAGTCTGACATCTAAGCAGAGTTCTCACTACAGCAGTGTCTGGGCTGGGCCAGTGCTGTGTGTGGTCAGGGGTCTGACCTCTGGGAACTTCCAGTGGCATCTTTGAATGTCAAACACACTAAGCCACTTTGCAGCTTTCGCCTATTCAACCAGGCCAAAGCAGGGCAAGGGAAGAGGTGTTTACAGAATACCTACCATGTGTCAGGCGTTTCTTCCGGCAGTTCACATATTTTATCTCAGGCTAGGTCATGTTCGTCTGATTTTGTAGATGGAGAATGTAAGGCCCAGAGACGTTAAGTAGCTTGACCAAGGTCACCCAGCGTGTGGATGTAGAAGGCAGGACTTGACGCCAGGTTTGCCTCATGTCAAGGCCCGTCAGTGCTCCTCAAGGCTCCCTTATCAAGGTAATGCTGGCCTAAAGCCAATGAGGGGTGCAGAGAGGAAGGCTGTGGATTCAAGCATTAAACACGATGCTGTCTGGGATTTGTTTGGAAATCGCACAAAGGTATGGCAGGGGGCGGGGCTGCAGGTAGGAGGACAGGTGAAGGGACTCGCGGTAGGATGATAGGGGTTGAAGCTAGGCGATAAGTACCAGCACGATACAGTTTCATCTATCCTCGTCATATTTGAAATTTTTCATTATGAACCAGCTTACAGGATACAGCACCAACTCCAGAAATTAGTGTCCCTTCTTGGTACCCTCCTGGCCTCTTGTGCGTGTGTCCGGCACCACCTGCACCCACCACGGCATAGCAGAGTTAACTTTGTATTTACCCCTGTTCCTCCAAGACCTTGAACTCCGCCGGGGGAAGACGGTGATGTTCCTGTTCACCTGATCAGTTCACACAGAGCGAATCGACGAACGGGGAGTCCGGTGCACAGGAGGCATTCAGTAAGCGTTTGTTGAGTGAATGCGAAATCCAAAGAACTGGACCTTGAAGGCTGGCTATGTTCTGATGAGCAGAAGGGCCACCAGGAGGGCACGCTAGGCAGGACAAGGGCATGAGTGCGGACCCCGGGGGCAGTAGGCAGAGGGGAGGGACGGGCCCCTCTGGTCACAGTCGGGGATCACACGCCGCCCTCCTGAGCCGGCGTGCACATGTACATGACTTCCATCTCACAGACACAGCCCCGACAACTTATTATTTTTTCTTATCAACACGGCAGGGTCATTCCCCCACCACGGCTGTGAAGGGTTGCAGCTCTGGATTTCAGTCTCAGGTCATTCACTGAAGACACTAGCCAGCACATGCCTGGGGAAAGGCAGCTCCTACTGGATGCTGATGCATTTCTGAGGCCTCAGAGGAGACGAAAGAAGTCAGTTAAGGGGACAGGAAAAGAATGCCTCCCTCCTCAGACCACCCCGAGACCCGGCATAGAAATGGGCCTGGAAAGGCAGAGAACAACCGGACCTTGGGGTGGTTTGCGATCGGGTCACGCCAGCTGCGTGGCGTCTGATCTCATGCTAGCCTTCCTGATGACAACCACACTAGCTGGAGGTTGAGGCCGGAATGAGGCCTGCAAGAATTAAGATATGTGTGAAGGCCATTGTCAGACAGATGACAATGATGATGGCAGAGGAAGTGTATGCAGCTTTTAGAGTTTACTTGGAGCTTGCACACCCTGGATCTCAGCTGGCTCTCCCAACCACTCCAGAGAGATGGAGAGCAGAGAGTCAGAACTTATGCTCGGAGGAGGGAGGCCTAGTGCCCATCGTGGCACGTTGGCAAGACACTACCCTTCAACTGGGGCATATGGTCCTGGCCAGGGACTCTGTCCTTGGACCAGGGGAGGGTACAGTTCCCAATCCCCCAGTTCCATGACCTGTCTGGCATGAACCATTGTGGACACTCAAATGAGTTTAAGAGAATCTCTGTATGGTCCCGTGGCCTCCTAGAAATATTGACGGCTCCCATTGTTGCCTGGAAATATCGATGATTTTGACCTTCTGGGCCTATCTTCAATCCAATTCTTCCAGTTATTTTGTCTCTGGAATATTAATCAGCCCGGGAGGACTGGAACAAGAGACGACTCTTAGGAGAGGCAAAATGAGCATAAATGTGTCTGGTAGAGTGATGCCTTTTGTCACAGTGCTCTGGATTTCTCCAAGGGCCTCTGCTCACATTCGTTGTCTAATTTGAAACAAGCAGTAACCCCCTGAGCTGTCGAGGACGATGGAAATTACCTTCTTCCTTAAAGCCAGGGAGAGCAAGGTGCAAGCCATCTTGCGTCTTGTCTGGTCTGGCATTGGGCTTTCTGACCTTTCAACTTTCTGAAGTTTGAAAAGCATTAAGGCAATCTTTACCCTTGGCTTTCAAACGAGAGGCTTGGAGAGGATGGCTGGAAGGAATTCCTACCCCTCTTTTTAAGAAATAAATCAATTATAAGGTAGCAATGATTACAAACATTTAAGCACCTGATTGCTTCTTTCCTTCTTTACTCTGGTTCTGAAAATGTACACTTCGCATATTTTCCCCCTTTGAGGTCAAAATGTCAAATTTGAGACCTCCTGACTTTGTGTGGGTGAGGTGGGGGCCTGGGAACGATTGAGAAGACCCCCTTCCCTTCTCCCTTGCCGTCTCCTCAAAACCCCTGTTCAGACAGAGGGTGGAGGGTGGTCCAAACAGGGAATTTGATGTCCTCCAAGTTCACAGTTACTCACATCTCTCCTTTGGTATCACAGCCAGATGTTAATGTGTTTTCAACACTGGCTATGAAAGCCTTGAGTGGAGAGGAAAGGAAAGGATCATATTTTGGGTTTTAGGGGAAAAAAACAAACAGGACTCAATCACGCAGTCATGGAACTGAGGCAGAGGTGGGGGTGGGTGTAGGAGTCCAGAGCTGGGACCTGGTGGGACATCACAGGAATCAAGAAGGGGGAAAGGAAGAAAGCTTGAACAAAAACAGGGACCAGAGAGGTCAAGAGGAGGGACAGACTCCTGGGCTTTTCAGGATATGGGGTGTGTGTCAATCTCTACAATGAAGCAGGAGAGTCAAGGAGTAGCTCTCAAATTCGAGGGTAGACACCCAGGGAGGTGGATGGCAGGGCTTTGATCAGAACTCTGGAACACAGGAGAAAACTCATCATGGATGGAGAAAACCAGGACAGTTCAGTTCTGGAAGGACTGAGACTTAAGTGCTGAGGGGGTCTGGACCACAAGCATAAATGGGGCAGGTAGCAGATTCTTGGTGGCACTCTCTGGTCACCTCAGCCTGCCTGAGGGCTGGGCCTCTGCCTCTCTAACCTACTCTCTGGATTGCTGGGGACCCTAAAGGACCTGGACCACTTAACTTCATCATTTATTTCTTTTTGCCTTCCACCTGGTGCCTGCAGTGAGGCTCCCTGAGGTTCCATGAAACTCATTCAGTAGCCCCTTTGTGAAGAACCAAAGGTCACCTAGCACCTAGTACAGAAAATGGAATCAGACATGGTTTTGAGAATTGGCTCAGCCACTAAGTACCATGTGACACTGACAGATCGCTATTCTGTCTGAGCACCACATTCTCCACATATTAATAGAAAAGTAGAGTAGGTGATAATGTAGTTTGTGTTGGATTAACTCTCTTCTATACAATAGCTTTCATGCAGGAATAATATAGAACAATTACTTGACAGTACTGGAGAGCTATCAAAACCAGGCAGAAACTGCAGTGGGCTGACCCTTGAAAGAAGGTAATGCCACTGGGTAATTCATGTTTAGACCACTCTTCTCCTGAGTCACTGTGCGTGACCTGGGCCAGGCAGAACCCAAACAGAAAATCATAGTGTTTCTGATCCTGTGTCAGAGGTTAGAGCTCCTTTGCCAGAGGAGCTAGGACCAAGGAGGCAAATCCTGAAAAGAAGAGAAACTTAGGGAGGGGCGGAACCCAAGTTGCATATAAACTACCCTCATATCCTTGACTGATCCTTGAACTGTGCGTGCTTGGTTTTGACATCAAGAAGCCCAGTGGAAGCATCAATTAGAAAGCTCTAAAAGAAGAGCAGAGATTTCAGTTGTGGCCCTGTTGCAGCTACAGACATAGAACTTGGACTTTGAGTCCCACTAAGTAAGCAGAATAAATATGTTCCAGACTTAAGGGATTCACCTTAAAACCAAAGTAAACCAGACATTACATGCCCCAAAAAAGTGCAAAGTCAAGACTCTACAAGTTCAAAGTGATTATCTAATAACTTAACTGCTAGCCAAAACAAAAATCAATATTCTTCAGAAGGATATAACAGAATCCAGAGTCTCCACAACATGCTATTGGCAGTGTCTGGTATAAATTAAAGGGATAATAAGAATATGTTATGAAGAACATTATACTATCAGATTTAACAACCAAGATGAAATGGACAAATTTTTTGAAAAGGACAACTTAACGAATTTCACAAAAAGAGACAGAAAATTGAATAGCTTTGTATCTATTAGAGAGATTGACCTTATTATAAACACCTTCCAACAGAAAAAACTCCAATCACATTATGAAATCAATCCTGTCACTCATTAATTGCATTAAACTTTTTAGGAAAAAAAAATTTAATCTTACACAAAGGTTGTCTTCGCCTTCCATTTTCATTCAACTTTGTATTGGAGATCTCAGTGCAACAAGTTTGAACAAAAAATAAATAAAATGCATTAAAAGGTAAACATAAAAATAAAGCTGTCTTTATAGACAACATGATTTTTTAGATAGAAAAATCCTAAAGAATCTACAAAGCAATTCCTAGAAGTAATGAATGAATTTACCAAATTTGTAGAACACAAGGTCTACATATAAAAATCTATTGTGGTTCTATATATTTGCAGCAAAATAATTGGAAAATAGACTCTTAAAGTTCTTTTACATTAATATCCCCAAACACAAAATACTTCAAAATAAACTTAACAAAATATGAACAATATTTGCCATCAAAATGACAAAACATTGCTGAAAGACATTTAAAAAGATTGTATAAATAATGAGATAGTCCATGTTCATGGAACTCAATGTTGTTAATATGTCACTTCTCTCCAGATTTATCTGTACATCAAAATAACCCCAGTCAGGGGATGTCTGGGTGGCTCAGAGGATTAAGCCTCTGCCTTTAGCTCAGGTCATGACCTCAGGGTCCTGGGATCGAGCCCTACATCAGGCTCTCTGCTCAGCAAGGAGCCTGCTTCTCCCTCTCTCTCTGCCTGCCTCTCTGCCTACTTGTGATCTCTTTCTGTGTCAAATAAATAAAATCTTTAAACAAAAAACAAACAAACAAACAAAACAACCCCACTTAGAATCTCATCAGAGGTATCCATAGAAAATGACAAGAAACATGTCATTAAGAATTTATATGAAAAAGCAAAGATATAGATTAGTCCAAACATTATTGAAAAAGAAAGACACATTTGGAGAACTTACACTTCCTGATTCAAGATTTACTATAAAGCTACATAATCAAGATAGAGTGGTATTGGCATAAGGAAAGACAGATCAATGGGAAAGACCAGAAAGATCAGAAGTAGACCCACATATATAATGAAGTGATTTTCCACCATGGTGCCAAAGCAATGGGGCAAAGAAAACCTTGGCAAGAAATATTAAGCAACTGAATAAATATAGGATAAAAAATGCTTAGACCCTTAACTCTCACCACACACAAACATTAACTTGAGGTATATTATAGTCATAAAGGTTAAAGTTAAAGGCTATACAGTTTTTACAAAAAAAAAATCTAGAAGAAGGTATCTGTGACTTTGAAATACACGAATGGCCAATAAGCCCAGGGAGCTGTGCTCAAATGTCATCATTCACCAGAGACATGCAAATTAAGACCACAATGAGCTACTATATATGACTCACACACCAGAATGGCTAAAATTGAGAAGACCCATAACCTGAAATGTTGATGAGAATAAGGAACAACTGGGACCCTCAGACAGAGCTGGTGAGAGCATAAATGAGACAACCACTTCAATTACAAATTTCTGACAAATTTAAATATTTGCCTTCTCATGATCTGGCCATTCCACTCAGGTATTTATCCAAGAGGCATGAAAACATATGTCAGCACAATGACTGGTACATGGGGCTCCTGGGTGGCTCAGTCAGTTAAGCGTCTGCCTTCAGCTCAGGTCATGATCTCAGGGTCCTGGGATGGAGTCCTGCATCAGGCTCCCTGCTCATGGGGACCTTGCTTCTCCCTCTGCTTGCTGCTCCCCCTGCTTGTGCTCTTTTCTCTCTATCTCTCTCAAAAAAATAAATAAAATCTTAAAAAAAAAAAAAAGAATGACTTGTACATGAATGTTCACTGTAGCTTTTTCCACAGTAGCCAAATCTGGAGACAGAAATGTCCACATGCAGAGGCACGGGATAAACACTGGTGTTATGTTCACGTGCTGGAGCTGGACTCAGCCAAAATCAGAATCCCCCCACCGATGCACACAAGATAAACTTCACAGACATATGAACATGACTGAAAAAAGTCCACAAAATAACGAATGTAGTATGATTCCTTTTGTATGACATTTGAGAACAGGCAACGTCCGGGTTGGTGAGAGAAGCGGGAAGAGTGGTACCTCTGGGGCAGGTATAACAAGAAGTGACACAACAGAACTTTCTGGGGCAATGGGTATGTTCTATGTCTTGGACGGCATGGTAATAGGTTTATCAAAAGTTATTGAACTGCATGTTAAAGATAGGTACTTTTCACTGTATGTAAATTTTGCTCAATGACAAAAAGAAAAGAAAAGAAAACAACGGAGTTAAAAAAAAAAAAATCATTAGGACCTTGACACTCTAGGAACTTCAAGGGCACAGACCTAGGTCTTGATCATACTGGCCATGGCCAATGTCAGTGTTTCCTTTATCTCTGCATGAGCCAAAGGGGAGGAATGAAAGGCTCAGCTGACTGGGGGCCTCGGGAGCTCATGGGCCTGGCCTGTCCCCAGCTGCCCCAACCACTCACTTCAGCTTAAGAAGCATCTATAAATTAATCCTGAAGTCTGAGTGAGCCCATCGGGGTTGCCTGCTAGTCTTCTCTGTGTGTGTGTGTGTTTTGTTTTAAGCCTCTTTCCTCTGCCACCGCTGCCATGGCCTTGAGAACAAATCATGATTCCCCAGGGTTGATGGGTGACCCCTAATCAGAGGATAAGTTGTCTGGCCAACTTGGATAGACAGCAGAAGCAGATTTCCTGGAGGGCTGTGCCACCAGTTGGATCTAAAAGGATTAATGCTTTCTTACAGCCCTTGTGTCCAAAGGGTGGGAGGAGGCCAGATGCCCTAGGAAGATACACAGATGGAGTCCCTAAGTGAGTGCCGATGCCTACACAAATTCAGTTCTGCCCCTGGGGGAGGCCCACCCTCTTCCCTAGTACCAGCGGCACCTTTGGGCTCTCCACTGCTTGAAAACCAGATGAGCAAGGAGCTCGCAGGACGAGGGAGGAGGGACCCTAAAGAAGAGAAGACAGAGAAGATGGACCCAGGTGGAGAAAAGGGAGAGGAGAAGTGGCGGGGAGGGGCGGAGAGGGGCAGTCAGGGCATTCAACAGATGAGCAACAAGTTCATCCTGTTGTAGAGGGTCCCCACCCCTTTTCAAAACGCCCACAGCTCTTCAGTAGGAGGTGGTCGGGCCAGGAATCAGGAGTCCCATTTTACAGATGGGAAAACTGATGCGGGAGCGCTGAAAGCACTTGCTTTCAAGTTCACAGAGCTGGAAGAGAGCAAGAGCTATTCCGAAGTTTTGGGGACCTCCAGTCTTCTGCCAGCTGTGGCTGCAATTTCCCGTCACAGGCGCACTCTTACCCTCCTGCCTTCACACCAGCACCCTCTCCGCACAGCCCAGAAGCCAGTGGGAAGGGCTGGCTGCCCTTAGCAGGGCGTTATTATGTGCAAGGTGAGGGAACTTAGCTCCCAGCCGCAGGCCTTTTTAGGAAATGTAGCTCTGCTTGAAACACTTGGCTTTGATGGGAAGGAAAAGAACTGGGTCTACTAATTAAAGGTCATTTAGAATTTTTTTTTTTAGCTTTAAAAACAGAGTAGATATGTTTAATTCGGGCTGACCACAGTCACTGGGCATTTCCGTGAAGCTCGGGGATCCGTGCGCTGAACCTTCTGGACTCTGAGAAGATCGTTGGATTCCTGCCCCCCACCCCCTTCTCTGGTTCTGTTTTGATTTTGTTGTTGTTGTTGTTTTAAAAATACACACCCTCTGCAGTTGAGTACTTTAACTTCTTTGATGCAAGGGAAGCCAACCATGGATTTTCTAAAGTTAGACAGAAAGGAGTTGGCATTGGCAGGAACTTAAACCACGAGCCTCGGGAGCCTGTGCCGCCGGCCCCGGTCCACAGCCTGTGCGGTCGGCACCGTGTTATTACGTTCTCCCGAGAAAACTAGAGACCCAGGGACCTCTGGTTACGCCGCCGCTGGCTCGCTGCCCCCGGACTGGGCCGCTGGTGGGGTCTGGGTGCCAACCTGGAGTTGTGATCATTCCTGCTCAGCGAGGGGGGACGGGAGGGCTCGCTGTGCAGGAAATCCCAGGACAAGGCCACGGCGACCCGAGGGTGCACCCCACTCATGTTCCTCGAAGAGGAGACGCCCCCTCTTCAGACGCCACGCTGTCAAGACGCCTGGGGTTTTAGTCTACCCCACTGCTCTTTCCACCTTCCCCTGACAGTAAAAGCCTTCCTTCCTAGAGGGAGCTCTTCCCCTCTTCCCCTAAGGGTTGGCTGGGGCTGATTCTGCCTTTTCCCTGACCTCACCCCCCCCCCCCACCCCCATGGGCTCCATCCCACGCAGAGGGCAAGTCAGGTCAATCAGAAGCCTTCCTTCTACTGGTTGCCTGTTTGCGAAACTGCCAGTGACTTCCAAGATCCCATCTTTTCTTGTGAGGTGGAGAAAGCAGGTCCGAGAGAGGAAGAGTGAGAGTGTGTGTGAGTGTTAAGCCCCAATACCATCACTGGAATTTCTGGGTGCAGCTGTGCCTGAAGGTATATTACTTCTATGAGCCAATAGATTCCTGTGCCGCACTTTCTTTTTTCTTTTCCTTTCCTTTCTTTTCTTCTTTCTTTCTTTCTTTCGCTCTAACTAGTTTGGATTTTACTCCTGTCCCCTGTAACTGAACAAGAACCAAGTACTATGTGTCTTGCTCATCTTTGCATCCCTACCAGGAACAGGCTTGGCCAATGAACGTCTGAACCTTAGACTGGAGGGGAATGGAGTTTGGGATGGGGGAGGGAAGTTCATTGCCAAGAACCTACCAAGCATCGTGTCCCAGGCTCTCTACAGAGATTATTTCAGTGGACTGTTTCCTCACAACCTTGCTGTACCAGGACTGCTGTCTCCACTTGAAAGATGGGTAAAGTGAGGAAGGAAGGGACTTAGGGAAAAGCGAGACCTTTGGAAACAGGACAGAATGTGAGCCTTCTAGCTGGGCACTTCTCTGACATCAGAAATTGGGCCATCTGCACACCTCCTCGGGAGGGAGAGAATGGACAGATGAGATACCCCAGGCAATCACTGTTTCCGGGGCCCTGGCCCTCCAGGGAAGCCTGGACCAGAGTTGTGAGGTTCTTGGATGTGGGGAGGATGCGTATTGCCGGATGCCAAACACTGCAAAAATGGAAATTGATTTCTCAGACCCCCAGAGTTCCCAGACTATCAGCCCTTCTCGTGACTTCATGCTCCTCTCCACACCTGACCCAATCCACACTAGAGCCAACCCCAAATTCCAGTTGCTCGGTGGATCTAGGGTAAGGTCTGAGTGAATTTTGGGGGGGATGGAGTTGTGGGTTCCTGAGTCCAGAGGTTTTGTGGTACCAAGAAGGCTACACAGAAAGGTGATGGAACATGACAGTGGAGATCTGTACATGGACATGAGCTCTGTATTTGCATTTTTACCAGGACAGAAATGACTTAGAGTGACAGAATAGGAAGGGACCTCAAAAATCATCACAAGTATTTGTTGTGCCTGCTGACATGCCCTGACCTTTGCTCCTGACCTCGAGACAGCCAGGGCTAATAGGTCATAGCCTTCTCTCCTACCAAGCCCAGATGCCCCTTCAGATTCTTCCCACACAGCATTCCAGGCAACCCCACCAACCAATGGAAGACATCTCACAAATAAAACTTAACTTGTCCTCACACTGAGGTCAAGACCCTCATTTTTGCCCTGGTGAAATGGAGTTGTGACATGAAAGGACTTGACCAAGGTCATGTAGCCCAGCTGGAAGTTGAAACCACATCTTTTGATTGGGTAAAGCCCATCATTCTTTGTTCTCATTGCTGACTCAGTGCCATTAATAGATGGTAAGATGCCAACCCAATTCAAGCTATATGTATACTTAACTGGAAAATAAATCAACCAAATTGATGGGGCTTGGTGTTGTGGAAAGAACATTCAGCAGGAATTTCATTTCTGGTCTGGCCATAAACTAGCTGTGTGACCTTGGGCAAGTCAATTCAACTCTCTGGACCTCAGTTTCTTTAGCTGTAAATTGTGGATTCAGGATGATCTTTAAACTCCCTAACATACTTTCAAATACTCATAATCCTTTTAGTTCATGTACCCAGCACAGTACCAGGAACTTTTTTTTGTCTGTGAAGAAACAAAAGGGAAGAAACATCCACACAATACAAGAAGCAGTACTACATGGCACAGAGTTTTTCATTTGTATAATTAAGGGCCAAGAGGCCCTCCAGGAGCTCAGAGAAGGGAGCTCCCTCGTGGAAGGGAGAATTCAACCTGCCCTGGAAGGATGGGCAGATAGATGGGGGAAACAGCACTGCAGGAAATACGAGGAGAATAAGAGGAAGCAGGGAGGAGAGAACAGCAGGGCATGTTGGAAGAAACCAGCCTGGCTGGAGTGGAGGATGGAGGCAGTCCAAGGAGAGCACTAGCGAGTCAGAGATGAGAGTGGAACTCATGGGGGCTGAGGTCAGTGTTGCAGAAAACATAGGGGCGGGGTCGTCTCTTGCCTCATTGAGTAAGACCCTTTTGTGCCAGTGTCATAGATTCAACTCAACCGGACTTAACCGAGACAGTGCATCTACCAGCTCACACAACCAAAAGCCCAGGTGTATAGACTTCAATCACCGCTGGATCCAGGGGCTCTGAAAAATCTCATGGGAATGTGCCCTTCTGCATTTTCACTTCCTTCCGTGTGATCCTAACATATAGGCCGCCTTTTCCCAACTGGGGGCAAACAGTGTCCAGCAACTCTGGACCTTGCCCCTGAACCAAGACCCATGGAAGGATCCAGATTCCTCCTGCTTCTGCTCAAGTACCACCGCTGATGCTCATTGGTCTGGGTTTGATGACGTTTCCCGTGGCTGAGCCAATCACCAGCCAGGAAATGGATGAACTGCTCTGATTGGCCAGGCCTGGGTCCAGTGCCCATCTCTTGGGCGCTGGAGTGGGTTCTGCCCCAAACGGGTCTCGGAAGCCGGGAACAAGACAGAAAATCCAAGCGCTGTTATCAGCAGGAGGGATACGTGGATCCTGGACAGGCAAACCCAACGGACGTCCAGTGCCAAAGAGTATTTCCTACGTATTTGTGGACAGGTAGGGGACGTCTTGAAGACGAAGCGAGATCTAGCAGTGGTTCCGCGCTCGGTGCCCACCCCGGAACCTGGCGAGTTCTGAGAGGCAGAGGTGCGGTGGATGGCGACGGCGGGCTCCGGGCTGGTCCCATCTTCCTTAATTAATACTCCTTGGATAGACTCAGCAGCGGGGCAGGAATTTGTTAAATTACATAAACATTATTGTGACCCGTAAAATTCAATGAATCTCGGCCTGTTTACCCGCGGCTGGCTTTAATGTTTGCACAGTGTAATTTAATGTGTCAATTTGCTCTCAAATAAAAAACATCTGGTCCTCTGACACGGCAAAGAAACTGAAGAGCTGATGTTCACGACCAGCTAAAAGCCCCAATCAGAGATGATATTTGGGGGAAAGGAAAGGCCAGAGACTCGGCAAAAAGAGCCAGCAATTGTTCGGACCCATTCCTGGCCTGATGACAAGCCTCTGTTTGTGAGTCTGTAAGGTCGGTAAATTTTATCCTAATTAGAATTAATAAAGGCCGAGAAGAGCTCATACCATCTTTAACCGGCACCCATCGTACAAGTAAATTTCCTGTGGCTGTTCCTGCCAATATTGACATTCCTACTATTGGATTTTTAGCAATCTTATTATTTTGTAATTGAGAAGAGCAGAAAGAAAATTACACTTCCCTCTGCAGAGGATTTCAGCTAATGTACCCCTTCCTATAGTAGTCAGCCTAGCCAAGCCCTCTCCCTCCAGATTCCCCAGGAGTTGCTGGAGCTTGGGAGAGGAGGAGGTGAGATTCTCCAAGTGTGTGCTTTTCCAGTGAGATCATGTATCTTGGTCTGGTTGGTCTCCACTAAACAACGACAGGGCTCGTTCCTGCAGACGGAGGCCGGACTTGGCAGACAGGTTCTGAGTTGGAGTTGCTGACCTACATAGAACAGGACAGGGGAAGCTGAGTTCTGTGAGACAAGGGTGGGGGGGGGGGTTAGAACACTTCCAGGGGCCTCGTGGGGCCATGGGTGCAGGGGGTGCTGTTGATCAATCCTGACTGGTGGGCCCCCAGCCGGAACTGAGTGGACAGAGGTGGCCCTGAGGGACCCCTGTGCTGGGATGTACCATCCATTCCATTTCGCAGCACCCTCTTCCTGTCCTCTGAGACGTCCTGATGAAAAAGAGGCCATCCCAAAGCCGGGGCAGCCACCCGGCTGGAAGGAGCCAAGCCTGCTTTCCTGGCCGAGCAGTGACGGGGTCAGAGCAAGTTCAAGCTTTGCTTTAATTGAGTAGAAGATAGTTCTTCCTTAAGGGAGCCCTGAAATAATGCGTTAGCGAGCAGAATGACTTCCCATATTGTCAGAAGGGATTAGCCGGGCTGGTTTGTAAACAAAGAGTGATCCTTCTTCCCCCTCTAGGACAAATAGATCATATTTTTTTTCAGGTCACCAGGGACTGGGCTTACTCTAGTCAAATCCTTGACATTTCATGAGGACTCCATGAGTTCCATGTTTTCCGTGATCGAGCCCTTGGTAATTATCCATTTTCCTAAATGATCACTATTTTCCAAATCCAGAACGTTGGAGGGAAGTGGGGAAAAGAGATGTCTCTCCAACAATGTGAGGAGGCGGAGGGAGAAGGGTGTGGGAATGAAGGAGGAGGAGGGTCTCTTGAGGTTGAAACAATATCATCTGAGTATGCACCCCTGGGAGCAGGTCTCAGGACCACCAGACAGTTTTCCTAATTTCTTCCTCCTTCCATTCATTCGGGCAACAACAATTTGTTGAGGCCCTTGCCAGGTGCCCGAGACTAGAGTAGTCGGTAAGTATAGAATTGGATACAGCCTGCTGTCTCATGGAACAGTCCCTCTGTCTCATGGAAGAGACCAGTATGTGGGCCGATAATTACAACAAAAATATCCTGAGAAGTAAATATGTAAATGTCATGGAACGCCAAAGTAAATAGCAAAAAAACAAAAACTGAAAACCGACGAAAATCACAGCTTTGTATAGGTAGGACAAGGAAGGCTTCACAGTGCAGGAGACCCGGGGTCTTGCAGGATGCATAGGAGTTGGCCATCATAATAAATTAAGAACAGAAATATCTATCTTGAAATGCCAGGGACTGTACTAAGGGCGCTACCTGTATTAACTCACTGAATCTCCACATCCATCTCATGAGACAGATATTTTTTAGCCCCACTTGCAGACGAAAGCTAAAGCCCAGAGAAGGGTAGAAGATTCCAGACCAAGGGAAAGGGCATACTCATGAGAAAGCAGGGCATGTTTATGGACAGTAGGGAGGGGTTCCTGGGAGAGGGATGGAAAAGTGACCAGCTCAGATCTGTGTTTTTAGGAGGATGACGATGTGGCTGAGGAGCCAGAGTGTGAGGAAAAGTGTCAATGATAAAAAATATGCTGGGATCCTTGTGGGAACTAGACTCCCTCCCAATGGCAGCCACTGAACGATCTTATCATTGTCCCACACTCCCCCCCACCCCGTTCCAGCTCCTGGCGAAGCAGGGGAAACTCAGCAGCACCCAGCTAGACCCATCAAAGCCAGCCTCACGCCATAACCCTCCCTGACTTCCTCCATCTCGCCATCTCCATAAAACTGGTGATGGACCCAACCTAAGGGGTGTTGTCTCACCACGCTAAGGGGTAACCCCTTCAGCTCCCCCCTGGAAGCCCTCCGCACGGGGGCAAAAGACCCCAAAGCTGAACCTACACTGGGAGGGGAGGGACAGGAGCCTGTCTGCTGATCTGACATACCACCGCAGCCACAGAGAAGGGTTCTTGCCTTTCAGGTTTGCTTCTGCATTCTTGAATGTTCTCCATTTTCATCCCTTCCTACTGAACAATTCTCTCCTCACTGGGAAAAAAAATAAAAACAAAAAAATCCTGCAGCTTGTGTCCACTCCAAACACAGATGACAAGCTGTCTTGGAAACCCAGCCTAAAGAAACACTAAGCAAACTGTTCCCCAAACAAGCCTTTCGTCCTGACCTTTGTAAGCCAAGAGCTCCACTTTATAACTTGGGAATGTGCAAATATTTACAGTTGTAAGGAAGAGAGCCAGTGTCTGCTGGAGGGTCCCAGGGTTGGGAGACAGCTGAGGTCTCGTCTAGCCCAGCATCCCATGGACGGGGGGATGCTCTTTGTAGAATCCCCTGCCAGATGGTCACTCAGGCTTTCCTTGCATGCCTCCAGCGATGGGAAGGACGGCCATCACCCTCTGAGAAAGCTTCTTCCATTGATCTGCTTGTTGCAAAGTTCTGACAGCCAGCCAGAATTGCCTCCCAGTTACTTTACCCCTGGTCCTGTACGGCCCTCGAGACTGGAATATCTTACTATCCATGACAGCCTTTAGAAGTCTGGGGGTCACCCTCCCTATCTGTCTTCCACTGTCTCTTCTTCCTTGGTTCCTTCATTCATTGCTTGGGGGACCTCCCTTGTGGGCCCCTCACTGCCGCGGTCACTCCCTTCCTCACAACCATATACCCTTGTTGATTGACTCCCATCTTCAGATGTGACCCCCCAAATCTATCACGGCTGGACGGCTGAGTTTCTTACTCTCATCGGAGCCCTGCCCCACTCCTTTCTCATCCCTAAAACTCAACATAGCCCACCAGGCAGTGGAATCAAGGTAAAAGGGAAGGAATGCCATTTTCTTGAACTCCTGCCACATTGGGCACTGTTCCTTATTCTTTGTAAACACCTGATGCCCAGAACAACCCTGGGAAGTAGGTGCTCCTCTCCTGTTTCGTGTATACAGGAACTTGGGTTTCTGACACAGAACTGAAAATAAGGAAATAATCAAAGCAAGTCTTCCAAGAGTCTGAAGCAGAGGGAAGAGAACTGGCCAGAGCTGATGGACTCTTGATTTGTGATTTGTGTTTATTTCCACCAAGATGTGTGCAGTATCAGGGAAGCGTGATTTAAAATCTTTGCACAGCCCCGCAATAGCTGGGGACTTCGGGGAAGTTCGTTGACTTCTATAAGCCTACGGTGGCCCACCGGTTCCTGTTTGTCTGAGACCAGCCTGGTTTGAAATGCCAGTTTCCATGTCCCGGGAGACCCTTTAGTCCCAGGCAAAGTGGTATATGGTTGCTCACCCTAAGAAGCCAGTTTCCTCGTTGTGAGACGAGGAGATTCATAACTTCCCTGGTGGTGTTGTCTCAAAGTGTAGCTGAGATGAGCTATGCGAAAGACCCCGGCGTGTGCCCGGCCCGCATCAGACTCTCAGCTTATGTCTCGTTGAATGTGAAAGCCTGGTGAAGCGTGGCAGAGGAGAAAGAAGTCGAGGCCTGAGGTCTGGCCCTGAGCAGTGGCACTGGGAGACAAGTTCTTAAAAAACACAAACAGGGACACTGGTAGAGGGTGTCCTGCTCTCTGCAGTGTAAATATCCCGCTGTAGTTCAATTAGGCATGGTCACTGTTAACCTCGAATGGGACTCCGGGGCACAAAGAAAAAGGAAAGTCTTGTGCATTATCCTGTCTGATTGGCAGAGGGGGGTGGAGCCCCTTGTGGGGTAAGTGCCATGCAAAATCTAACACGGCCTCTGGTTCCTTAAGAGTAAGCCTTCAGCCGCCCTGCTGGGCTGGCAGCTGCCCAGCATGGTGGAGGGCTGGAGGAAGGGAGTCCTGAACAGAGACTCCCAGGAGGGGTGAGTCTGCATTTCACGCACTGGGCGACTGTGGACAAATCGTGCTCACGCTTCCGGTCCTGTCTCCTCATCTGTAAAATGGGGAAGAGAAAGCAGACAAGGTGTTGTCTAACAGAAAGGCAGCAGAGTGGAGCGGTCAAGGGCCTGGCCCCCACTGGCTGTGTGAACTTGGGCAAGCTGGTCTTCCCCTGTGTGTCCTGAGTCCTTGGTGAAGTGTGCAGTCTTGTCACTGCCCGCTCTCAGACACAGCCACTCAGCATCCCCCCACCCCTGCACCCCCATCACCAAGGGTTAACGCAGCAGCAGAAACACTGGGATGTCGTTGCACGTTTCCTTCTCCCTCCCTGCTCTGCTGGCTCATGTTGAACTCAAGGCCGACGAAAACCTCCTGATCTTTTTTATGTGAGTTGCAGTCAGGCCAGGTCTCCCTCATCCTGTTCTTGTGCAACTGATTTTTGGAAACGGCATTCAAGACGTTAGATTTATTGATGTTAAATTTCATCTGGTTGCTTTTGACCCAGCATTCTCGACTGTCGAGCTCATCTTGAACCTTAATTCTCTCATCCCCTCCAGCGTTGAGTCATCTGCAGACTGGATGCACATGCTTCCCATGTCTTCATACGAACTGTTGGCGTAAAAAGGCTATTTGTGTAGATAAAAATAGAGACAGAGATACAGGCTGCCATAGAGAGCAAGAAGGGGCATCAGGTACGAGGCTGAGCAAGAGGGATGTTATCTTGGGGGAAGCAGGGACTCATGACCCTCCATCAATCAGCATTGAAGCTTTTGCTCTATGTACCCACTTTGCTCACTCTCCTTTCTTGCCCCTGGATCCCAGAGTGTTCTAAGTGATGACAAGGGGAGTTCACCCCTCAGCCCCTCTGACCGTGGCGCCTCCCAAACTATGAAATCCACAGGGATGGTCTGAGTCCTTGCCTGTCTGCACCTGACACAGTCCCAAAGCCAAGTCCTGTCCTTCCCCCGCCCCACCATTGCTTCTCAAACTGAGACCACTCCCACCTTGGGGCCTTGCCAAATAGCTGCTGTTCATACAAAGAAATCAATTTTCACTTGAAGGTCAGGGACCACGATGTCATACTGTGTTTCTTGCTCAGATGTTTCCGTTTTAACAGGAGCCCTCACTGTCGACACAGCAAGGGCAGAGCGGGTGTCGATCCGTTACTGGCCACTTGTGATCGTGCGGGGCTCCACACTCAGTCCAGGGCTCCCGAGGGCATACTGGATCCCAACACAGTGCACACAGCATAGCTCCTAGGTGTGACTGCAAGTCCCCACGGAAAGGATCAGGGCACTCGATTCAAGGTCGCAGAGAAAAGTGAAAGCAAAACTCTAGAAGGACTTCCTATCGCAAGTGGTTTAAATAAAACCCCAACAATTTCTGTTTCTCCAGATAATTCGGCAGCTTTCTGGTAGTGTGCCAACCAGCTGGCCACTGGTCGTAAGGCTTTCTGAAGCCCCATGCCCACTACCCACCCAGACATGGCCATGGGCACCTGGCTGAGTGCCCCAGCCCCAGGACAGCCTGTGGCTTCATGCGCTCAAGCTGATCCCTCTTTGATATCCCTGGTACCAGAACCTTTTTATTTTTACCAAGAGGGTTCCCTTGTAGGAAAGAGTTTACTGCTGTCCCTGATGATGATAAAGAGGAGGTGTTTCCCCTTGTTGAGTGCCTACTAGGTGCCAGACATTGTACCAGAACTTCTGAACAAACCATAGGTTATCTTTTCAACAAAGGTAGGAAGCCGGGTTTTATTAGTCCCATTTTACAGAGGAGTAAACTGAGGCCCGCAGAGATCTAGTGAATTGCCTGGGGCCAGAAAAAATAGCGGAATTAGAATTTGAACCCTGGTCTTTCGACTCTAAGGTCCACTGTAACCATGGCTTTGTTTCTGTAGCTTTCAGAGAACTCACACTCTTTGGACCCAAAAAGTTCTGTGAGAAAGAAAGGAAGCCAAGACAGGATACAGCATCCTGCCCATCACTCATGTGAGTGCTGTGATCAGGATCAAGGCTATGGGGGATCTCACAGAGCTTGGGATCGAGCTCTCTGACTGGTAATAGGTGAATTCAGGGGGATCCCTATGATTTCGAAGCAACCCAGTGATGCCCAGGAGAAGAAAGCCTTCTTTGTCTTTGGAAAAGCAGGGGTGGGAGTGGGGGGTGCTGGGTGGGGGGAAGCTTCAGCGAATGCATGATGCTCTAAACATACATGGATTCTAATGTGTTCCAGCCTTTACCGTCTCTATAACTTAGGTCCACTATTTATTTTACCTTCCTGGGCCACCGTTTCCCCCATTTGTACCTGGGGGTAATAACAGTGCTTGGGTGAAATTGGAAAGGTGAGCAGTTTCTGTAATCCATTCGCACAGTCCAGGAACGTCTTAGGTGCCTAATACACGCTCGCTACTTTTTGTATCTCCATCTCTATAATAATCTACATTTCAATGAGTTGTTCATCCCTCATGGAGGCATCCTTGTCCCCATTATACAGACTGGGAAACTGGGTGCCAAAATGACCTGGCCAAGGCGATCTGGAAGGTCCTGGATAGAGTCAGGCCTGGAGCCCCCCTGACCGCACAGCATCTCCTTGTCCTCATTATGCTCAGCTTTGTCTTACCCTGGAGTCCAGATTCACAACCTTTACTGCATGTCCCAGTTGCTGGGGGTCTTGTTAACTCGCAGCTTCTCAGCCAGGAGGACTGGCTGGGCCTGAGACTCTGCATTTCTAGCAATCCCCCAGGGGACTGCACTTTGCATTGGATGGGCTTTTCCCTCCAGCATTGGGGGTGGGGGTCTGTAGCAGCCTCAGAGAAGCAAACAGTCAATCCCGGGGGGCCTTGGAGCAGGCTTCTAAGTGTCAGCCCCCAGGAGAAGTCTACAGCCCTACTGTGTCTCCAAAGTGGCGCCCTGACAGATGGACCATGTAGGGAGGTGATGTCTGTGAGCCGTCTCCCAGCAGGGTCTCTGCGCCAGGACTGCCCTCCTGCTCATGCTCTCCTTTTGCTTCCTTCTGGCTGCTTCTGTCAGAGCCTGACAGTTACAGCAAAACAGTCTTGCTCTCCCGCACCGAGCCCCCGCTACACGGCTGGGCTCGAGCCCCAGCAGCCTGTGGAGAGGGAGCTGACATTTGTCTTAATTGGAGTTACCCGTGTAAATCCCGCCCGTCCCCTCCCTGCGCCCTCGGCCTTTGATGAGCGAGGGGGCTCTGAACACAGAGAGGCTCCTAATCTCCCCAGGGAGACACGGTGTTATTAATGCAGGCGCTGGAAGGAAATGTTCCGTCTCGTCAGTAGGGAAAGTGAACTGGAGGTGAGTGGAAAAAAAAAAAAAAAAAAGAAACAGTAAAGGAGAACATGGGCCACAGAGGTGAGAAGAGGAGGGACACCCGGGAGCATCTGCCTCACCCCTCCTGGGCCAACAGCGGCAGGCCCCTCCCCTTCCTCAGTCTTGCAAAACCAGCCTCTAACTGAGAGATTTTCGAACTCAGCTGCACGAGTCACCTGGGAGCTATAAAAATTGCTCATGTCTGGCTCCCACCCCCAGAGATCTTTATTTAATTGGCCTGGGTGTGGCCTGTAGACATTGGATCTGTAAAGCCCCGAAGTGATTCTAATGTAGGAGCTGCAGGAGGACAACTGGTCTCATCTCAGTTTCTCTGGGAAGCCTCCCCTGATTAGCGCAGACCCATTTATGAGCCCAGGGGAAACAGCTCATTGTCTGAGTCATTGACACCATTGACAATCCGGCCAGCTCGGCTAGATCTGCATAATTGTCCAGTAGCTGGGTGCAGATATCCCCCACGCTGGTGTCATTTGGATGGAGGATATGCAAAAGGATCTTGTTTCTTTAAGTTTAACTCACAAATGAGCAAGGATGTGCACCTGCTGGACAGCCGCTGAATCAATCCAGTCATTTTGCCAACATTTATGGAGCACCTATCATGTGCATGGAGCTATGGGAGATTTGAAAGCATAAGGGAGGCACACTCTGCTCTTACGTAGTGCCCAGTAAGGATAGATTGGACAAGACCGTAAATAACCATAATAAAAATGAAACCTGGAGGTGATAGGCTGTGGGTTAGGGAAATAAACAGGCAATGAAAATGTATCTAACACATAGGGTGTACCACGCAAGGTCCCAGTTGACTTACCTTGGCTATGTCATCGCGGTTGATGACTGCCCTAAAAAGGAGAAGGTATTATTCCCATTTTATGGATGAAGAAGGTGCGACTCAAGAAGTCAGTGGCTTTCCCAGGGGCACGCACCTAGTGCATGTTGATGCGTAACTCCAAAAGGGTAGTGAGAAGATGCTTCTATGAGAAAATGAAGTATGATTCTGGCTAGGGGCATCTAGGAGAAACTTCAGGAGGACCCAGGAGCTCACTATACAAACACATCTGCTGAGGTGCCTTGCATAGTGAGAGGAGGTAGCCTCGGTGAACAGCCATGTCCCAGATGAAGCTAGAGGGGAGCAGAAGATTATGCTGCAGGATATCTGGAAGACCAGGGCAGGGCTGGTGGGAAGTTGAGAAAGGAGGGTTTCTCTGGGGGATGCAAGTTCAGAACACCAAGGGGGCAAACAGTGTGGTGAGGGATAGATAGAGAGTGGGAGACTTCTGGGTACCAACTGATCAAAACAGGAAGGGGAAGCACAATCATCTTGCCACTCTGAGAAGGTGGGCCCTGGCCCAATTATGTGGCTGAGTTGATGGCAGGTTCCAGTCTCTGCAGACAGAGGGCTTGGCTGAGGGTAAATGCACAAACCCCTCAAATGACACCTTGGGCAGGCTGGATGAGGTGGGCAAGGAGCCAACAACTCTGTTTTTCTGACACTAATGTCCACTTGTCACTAGTTGACTATAAAATTCATAGTTTTTTAATATCTGCCACGGGCAGGCATGGGCCCCTGTGATTCCTCCTGGAAGAGATAACAATTTCTGGGAAGATGGGGTAATGGAACTAATCTTCAAAGATCAGGATGGCGGGGATGGGGTGACAGTGATGGTGATGATGATGTAGAGGTAAGGGTGACGCTGGTGGTGGAGTTGATGGTCATGATGAGGGTGACGGCAGTGATAATGATGGCAGTGATGCTGATGGTGATGATGGTGGAGCTGATGGTCATGAAGGTGGTCATGAAGGTGGTGGTGGTGATGGTGACAGAGTTGATGGTTGTGAAGGTGGTGGTGGTGATTATGATGGTGATGGTGGTGATGGTGATGATGGTGGTGATTATGGTGGTGGTGATGTTTGAATGACTTATGCCCAGGTGGCTGCTATCTCTAGCCCTTCTCCTGACTCACATTTTGCAGCTCCCTCATTGTCATCCCCTCTTGTGTTATGAAGACCTGTGACACTCCAAACGTCCACATTGAAACTTGTTATTCCTCCTTTACCTCTGCAGCTTGAAGAACAGCCCCACTGGCCATCTGGCCATCAGAGCTGAATGTCCAAGTCAGTTGAGACTCCTAAACCTTTCTCATCTTCTATATTTCTCAGTTGATCACCAAGTCCTGATGATTTTGCCTCTTAAATATCTCTTGAAGCCCACAGCCACCTGTCCATCTCTCCAGCTCCTATACTCCTTGAGGTCACATCACTCTCCAGCTGAACTATAGGAACAGCATCCTGATAGACCTCTGAGCTCAACTGGCCTTTCTGTAAGCCAGCCTTCATCTCACTGCCAAAAGTGATCATCTCTCAAGCAGATTCAACCATGCCACTTCCCAGGGTCAACCCCATCTCTGGACCACAGAGAAAGAGCACAGCATAGATGGTAGGCACCAGCCAGCCCCAATCCAACCACATGGCTCCAATTCCATGACCTTGCAGATCTCTGCTCTTGCTTCCTTTCCTTTGCTCATACTAGTACTTCTTTCTTGGACACCTTCTTCTCCTCTGGTTGGTGCAATTCTTCTTAGTCCCTAATGAAGCCTTTTCCTGGCTTCCAACTCAGTGAGCAGCACTGGTCTCCCTCTGCTGTGCATTTAACTACTACCTGCAGCCTTGCTTATCCCACTATGCTGCAACCCATTTTTTGTTCATCTGCTTCCTCTGCTATGCCATGAGTTTCTCCAGGTAAGAGGTCTTGCTGTCTCATCTCTGAAAACTGAGGACCTAGCACTGGTCCGTAGTAGGTGCTTCCTGAATTAGAGACCAGGAATGTTAATCTCAGCTATCTGTGTGGTGCCCAAAACTGTGCAGAGAGCTGCACATCTTCATTCAGGGTTGCAGGTGGCATTTGAATTGTTTTACTGATGGGAACACAGATTCAGCAAAAATGGTGAGATGACTTGCTTGAGGTTGCCCAGGAAGATAATGAGCAAGTCAGTCTAGGTTTCAGGTGTCTTGACTCCTGTGTGGGAAGTGTGTTGATTTCACACCAAGAAGCTCATTTCCTTTTCTCTGAGAAACTTTTGAGACTGAGAAGTGACTCATGTATACAAGACCCGCCCACTCTGAACACTAGATACTTGTGTATAGGGAGGGAGAAATGGCTCTGGATTCCCAGGTAAAGATAGAAACCGAACACAAGCATCTTAAAGTCACCAACCCCAGAGTATGAGGAAAACAAAACAAAAGAGTCACAAAATTTTGGAAGCTGGAAAGCAGGTAGAGAAGTGATAACTAACTTAGCAGGAGAAATATCAAACACTCTTAAGCTGGTATTGGAAAAAGCTAAGAACCAAATCAATTTACACCGTACAACCCTCAAAAGCCTCAGGAACTGGCAGCATCAGGTACTTCTAGAAGCAAGTGAAGAGAGGGGGTGAAAATAAAGATTACTGAGTGAAGGCAATTTACCCAGAGGCAATTAGAACTCCAGATCCTTCTTTCTGTTTCTTACAGCTAGGCAACTATCTATTTCTTCCCATGACTTAAGCCTGGGGATAAGAGGGAATCCCTGCATGAAGATGAGGCAGATGAGGCACAGCTTAGGGTGAGGTCTGAGCTGAAAACAGGGAATGGAGAGCATTTGTATGCTTAATGTTGAGGTAGCATAGCCAACTTCTCCCAGCGGCTCCCAGTAAGCTGCCTCTGGGTTTACACTGTCTAGGTAAGACCCTGGAATTTTCTTCTATGAGGGGAAAAGAGTAGCTCAAGAAGAAAGATCCATAGAGTTTAAAATTTTACTCCTTCATGCTTTGATCAGAAAAGTACTGAAAAATGGAGATATCAACCAAAATGGAAGGGGGGGGTGAACTAAGAAAGAGGAAAACATGAAACAGATACAGATGCAAAGGGAATCCCCCAAATGATGATTGTGGGAGAGCCCAGGATGACAGTCATAACCCAGGCAGAGATGGTAGCCAGTCTCAACTGGAGAAGATAAGAAAACCCCATGGAACACTGTTCATGAAAGTAAAACAGATAGAAAGATGGATGTGCATTAATATGTCTAACTCTCTTCAGAAAACTAGTGGCCATTTTGAATGTCGACTGAATAAATTAATAGGAAACTGTGCAAGCAACAGGAAAAACAAAAGCAACTATCAACTCCAAAAAAACACAAAAGGTGTCAGGACAGAGAAAAGAATCTTAGTTTACTACATGAATCAGCTCTAGATAGTAGTAGTAATTTCATTGAAATAGTGATAGCACTGACTATCAATCTAAGTGAATTGACTATGTGATTATATGTGATTATACTGGGAGGCTGGAGGCTAGGGGACGTGCACGTGTATGTCAGGTGTATGTGTGTGAGGGCAAGAGCTAAAACCCACCGTTCCATAATGGAAAGTCCATCAACAATGCCTAAAATAGAAATATCAAGAAATAGTGATGCAAACATGCAATATAGAATTGTGAAGGTAAGGATTAGATGGAATCATTTAAAAAGTTGCAAGAGCTTATCTATGAAAGGATGCAGGTGAATGCTGTTTTCCTTAATAAACTTTGTAGAACTTGTTAACTTTAAAAGGCATGATTGTAAACTGTAACTTCTTCTTCTTCTTTTTTTTTTTTTTTTTTAAGTAACATAAATACTTGACAAAACAACTAAAAAGCATGGGCATTAGAATCAGATGCTTTTAACTGGGTGACCACAGACAAGTTGAGTAATCTTTCTGAGTCTGTTTCCTCATCTGTAAAATGGGGTTAAAAACACATGATGGCAGTGAAGATAAAATGTGGTAAGTATTTAAAGTGCTAAGCACTAGTGTGTTCTCAATAAATGTTTGTTGAGTGTCAATCAAGACAGAAAATTGCCTGCATTTTTGTTCATTTGCCTGACAAATGTTCCTTCTCCACTCTTTACCTGTCAGAGGTTGTTTTCATTTATCGTTGTTGTTTGTCTCAGTGTTATCACTAGTGGTCCCCCTGCTGCCCACCCCCACCTTCTCAGATGAAGACAGGAAGTACCAATTCACAGATTCACAGTGAGGAGTTGGGTGGTGGGTAATTCAGTCTCTCCTTTCCAAACCACATAAATGCGTCAAGTTCATTTCTTGTTTTGGCCTTTCCTCTTGTACCTCCCCATCCCCCCTCCCAGCAGCTACTTTTACTTGCAGCCTCGCAGTTCCCTCTCCTTTGACTCTCTCCTTTCCCCTTGCTTAACCAAGCAGAACCCTTCCTTCCTTCCTTCTCTGCCCTTGCAGATCAGTACACTCTCGACTCTCAAGCCTAGAGGCAGGAGGCCTGAGCCTGCAAACACATCCTGGGCTGGGGGTTGGGGAGTGGACAGCGGGGAAGGGAGGGCTCCTGAAAAAGGGGCTGGGGTTTCCACCTAGGCCTGTGGCTCTGCCCCTGACTCAGTGGGAACATCATCAAATCCTGTCTCCTTCCCTGATCCTTCTCCTTAGCGCCAGCACACATTGACAGGGGCTCCCTGGCATCTCTGCCTCAGTTTCCCTGGGTGCATAAGTAGACACTGAACTTATCACTCACCTCTCCAACTTTGTTTTCCTTGTGTTTTCTCATCCTGTCCTTGACAGTTGGAAGATGGTGGTGCTGATCTGTGGAAGATGGAATCTGGGGAGCAGGAGCCGGTCTGGGGAGGGCTGCGGGTCTTGACTTCACTCATGTTGATTTTGAGGTCTAGATAGATATTCAACAGACAGTTGGATCCAGTGGTCTGGGTTCAGGAGTGAGGCCTGAGGGTGGGAGAATAGAGACCTGAGGACCCAGCCCCCAACTGAAGAAGCTACCAGAAGGCACATCTGGGGCTCAGGGACTGACCAGGAAAGGGCCAGGCATGTTGAGTGAGAAGGACAGAGAGCTGAGGGATGAACCTTGGGGATACCTCTCCTTAGAAGTGGGTAAAGAACCTGCTGAGGAGTTCAGAAGGGGCTCCCACAAGGATCCTGAGAAAAGTCCTGCATGGGCACCACCTCTGAAAGCCTCCAAAGAATGTCTCAAGAAGGAGGAAGTGGTCAACCTTCTCGAAGGCTGCAGGGAAATTGGGTGAGAGAGAGTGAATCATGCTGGTGTCACAGAGGCCACAATGACCTTGACCAGGGAAGTCCCTGGGGTGGGGGCAGGGAGCCAGACCACGCTGAGTGAAGGGGCAGGCGGGGGGAGGGGGGGAAGTGAAGGCAGTGACAATAAACAACTCTCCCAGGAAAGGTGCCTCAGAGAGAAAGGCCTGGTGATCCCCTGGCAACCCAGGGGATTTTAAGCGCTGCTGGAAAGGAAACAAAACGTGTCAGAAACCGTGGAGAAGGTCCTAGTGCCAGGGAGATGCAAGGGTGTGGTCCCGGGCCCATGAAGATGGGCCTGGGGTAGATGGGAGGAGGTTCGCCCCTTCCCTCAGGCAGGACAAACCACAGGAGGGCTGGGCCCAAGGGAGAGACCCATGGGAAGGGGCACGACCTTGGCAGGGTTCCCTCCCACGAGCCGATCTTCGAACTTCCTTTGTTTTGCCAAAAGAATTTTCCAAGGCTGGCGTTTATGAAGCATCTAATTCTATCTTCTTGCCACGGTTCTGGATGTGTCATGTATGTTATTTCTAATCCTGCTGGGGTCTGGGGATAGGCACATATGAAAGTTATTTTGCCTGTAAGAAAATTGAGCCTGAGGAAATTTGGTATCTAGTGCATAGTTACCTGACCAGAGAGTACCTTCCGAGATGCCAACCCAACTCCAAGGAATTCCCCAAAGCATCCCACAGTGCCCTCTGGCCTCCCAGCGCTGCCGCCATGAGCTCAGAATTACTCAGCCACACCAGTGCGAGCTCTCTTGCTTCTGCTCAGAATGCCCGGGGTCCAGTGCCTGCCACTCAGGAGAAGACTTGTCCTTCCAACTTTCCCACCCTCCCTGGCCAATCTTCCTCACCCCCATGTTACCATACATCACATCCATGCCTTTGTAGGCTGTTGGCTGTGTTGTGTTGAAATGATCCGGGTTTTTTTCTCTATTCCACACCCCAGCACTGGCCTGTGGGCACCTCACGAGCAAAGCCCTTCCCTTCCCTGGCTTATCTGTAGCTCCCAGACAAACGCCCAGCAGGTGGTAGGGCCTAGAAGAGAGTTTGTCAGATGAGTTCATGATAACTTGCTTTTAGAAAATCAACAAGGACAATTTGGGCATAAAAATTGATAACGAGGGAGACATATTTGCAAACCGCATATCTGACAAAGGATTTCTAACTAGAATGTGTAAGGAACACTCAAAACTCAACAGCAAGAAAGAAAACAATCCAGTTAGAAAATGGGCCAAAGACATGAAGAACCATTTCACGAAAGATAGGCGGATGGCAAATATGCACCTGCAGAGACAGCCAATACCATTAGCCATTAAGGAAAAACAAATTAAAGCCCCAACGAGATATGGCAATCTACTCACCAGAATGTTAATACAAAACTTAAAAATAGCGGCAATACAAACTTTGGCAAGGACGCAGGGAGACGGACCGCTCACCCGGTGCTGATGGGAATGTGGAGTGGGGCAGCCGCTCTGGAGAGATCTGGCCATCTCTTGAAAGACTCAACATATACCCGCCATATGGCCTGGCACTGGCACTTAGGGGAGATTAGCCCTGAAAAATGAAAACGTGTCCACACAAAGCCTGGGATTGACTGCTCCGGGCGGCTTTATGTACCATAGCCACAAACCAGAAGCGGCCAACATGTCTACGACAGGTGAATGGTTAAGCGAACTTGGTATATCCACACCGTGAATGCGGCTCAGCCGTGAAATGAATGAAACATTGCTACACACAATGTGGATGGAGCTCAAGGACAGTATGCAGAGTGGAGAAACCCAATCCATGTGTAGAACATTCCCTTTACAGAACATTCTGGAAACAAGAGAAGTACAGAGATGGAGAACAAATTAGTGGTTGCCACGGACTAAGGATAGTGGTGGAAGGCGAGATGTAATTATGAGAGAATAGCACAGGGGAGACTTTGTGGTAAGAGAGCGGTTCTGTATCTTGACTGCTGTGATTACAGGAATTTATTATTCACGGACATTCCCCCTGTGTCAGTTTCTGGTTTTGACATTGCACTATAGTGATGTAAGATACAACCATCCAGAGACTGGGTGAAGGGGCCATGGGAATTGCTTTCTCTGCAACTTCCTGGGAATCTCTAATTAGTTCATAATAAAATGGTATAATGAATTAATTATAGTAACAGATTATAACCCATAGTAAAGAAAGAATCCTTGAGTGTAAACTGAAATAAATAAATGACTTAGTAAATGAGGAGAAGGGGAAACTCTTACTTACAGAAGGATTCCAGCCAGTGAATATAGAAGGAATGTTGGAATCAGAAAATCACCTATGGCAACCGCCGCAGCAATAACTGCTTCGGGCAAGGACCATCCATCCGCAGATGCTAAAACTGGTGAGCAAGCATGTGATGAGAAATGAAATACTTATGTAGTCTCGAGAAAACTTCTTACAAGATACTGAACACTTTATAAAGGGAAAGAGAATGACTTTGCAGTGGAGAAACTCGGTAGACCCCACTTGAGCCAAGTGATCAAGGCTAAACTCACCAGTGAGGGGACCAATCTTCATCCTACCCTTCCTGATACAATGCACTGAGAAGGACTGCATCATGTCTGCGTCAGCCTGCCAACATTGTGTAACCTGAGCCTTATCAGGAGGAAACACCATCAGACAAACTTGTACCGAAGGGCAGCTGCAAACCAACGGGCCGATTCCCTGCAAAAATGTTAAGGTCGTGAAAAACAAAGAAAGGCCAAGAAACCGTTCCCAGTAAAGGGATCCTGTGCTAAAGAGACACGGCAACCAAATGCAAGCGGGATCCTGGGTCAGAAGAAGGGTATTAGTGGAACAGTTGGTGAAATCTGAAAGAGGTCTATGGATTAGATACTATTGTGGAAATGTGAATTTCCTAATTTTGATAACTATACTTTGGTTATGTAAGAGAATGTCTTGTTAAGGAAACACATTCTGAAGTATTTAGAGGCAAAAACATCTAAATTTACTCTCAAATTTTACATTGTATCTATATATATTTGCACATACACACACATATATGTGCATATATGTGTATTGTGTATATATACATACATGTATGTACACGTGTACATGGAGAGAGAAAATTATAAAAGAAATTATAAAACAAATAAACAAATGTAAAATGTTAACATCTGGGAAAGGCTTTGTACCATTTTTGCAACATTTTTTAACCCGAAATTATTTTTATTAAGTTTAAAAAATAAACAATAGGAAAAAAATTAGTAGGGCTTTTCGCATGTAAGGGATAGCTGTTACTCATCTAATTGGCCATTTCCTGTCCTCAAGAATGGCACATTCAGGCTGCCATCCCCTAGGATGGCCGGGCAGCCTGACGTTGCCAACTCGGGCTTCGGGGTTAGAGGAGGAAGGCGCACTGCTATCCCCCACCTGTCTCCACGGTGCCACCATAGACATACAAAACCAGTCCTGGTCCAGCAGGGATGGGCAAAGGAGATTTTCTGGCTTTCAAGATTTTTCCATTCTCTACTTTTTCTCTCAAATCCACTTCTTTCCTGGAGGAACTGGAGGCTCCGGTCAGACATGGCTTGTTTAGGAAGGCAGGGTTCACCCTGCCAGGGAGGGCCTCGGCCAGAGCAACAGCAACCAACTTCAGTTCTGTGGGACCAACTTCAGTTCTGCTCCTTCCTGGGAACCAGCTGAGGCCTGATGTGGCTTGGGGGCCTCTCCTGACTCCCAGCCTGTACTCTCTGTATCTCGCACAGCTCAGAGCCAGAAATCAAGAAGTGAGAGGTCTGATTTCCATTCTGCTTTAAACGAGTTGGGCATCCATGAACAAAGCCCTTCATGGCTCCGGATCTACTTCCTCATCCATTACGTGGAGCTGGTAACTCTTGTTTTGCTTTCTTCAGAGCTGGCTTAGGAGGACCTAAAGAATAGAAGGATCCTCTAGAAATATGACCGTGAAGCTGTACTTGAAACCTTCAGTGGAGAAGGCTCTCTCTGTACTGGGGAATAGAAGTTGCACAGATGAAAAAAGGTAGCTTTGTTTGTCCTACCAAATGGATGAGACATTCATTCATTCATCTACCCATCCATTCATCCTCCCATCCATCCATCCATCCATCATCCTTCCTTCCTTCTAGCCATCACCCATCCCTCCATCATCTGTCCACCCATCTATCCATTCATCATCAACCCATTCATCCTTTTATTCCATCACCCTTGTATCCATCCAGCCATCCAGCCAGCATGCATCCATCCATCCCTCTGTCCATCCTTTTTCTTATTTGCCAAACAGTGCCAGACACTGGGCTAGATCCCGGGGATTAAATGATGAATGAATCCAAATCACGTTGACAGCTCATAGTCTAAAAGAAGAACAGGGTGTGTAAATTAAAACGATGCTCTATTTGAAGAATATACAAGGTGGTATTGGAACTTGGCAGTTAGGGAGTTAAAAGGGGGGTGAGGGGCAGTCCTAAAAAATGGAACGACCTGAAAAAGAAAGCTGGAGAGACAGCAGTGGGATATGTCACAGACCAAGGGAGAAGTGGCTGCAAGTTTAAAGCTAGTGGGGACTGGGGGAAGGGCTAGGTCCAGTTGGAGAGGAGACTGGGGAAATACCGGATGGCTGGTGAGGCAGCCAGGCCATAGGAAAGTCAGGGCCCTGGGGACCATCCCCAGCAAGGCCATCCCAGCTCAGCCCTCTGCTGCTGGAGGAGCGCAGCTTGGCTCCAAACCCTCCCTGACAAGCCAGAGTAAAACTACTCAGCCCTTGTTGTGTCTACAGTGGTCACAGGTCCAGGCTGCTCACTTCCAACTGGAAAAGTGGGGTTGTAGGGCAGCTCCCAAGGCCACACCAGGTCATGGTGGAGGTGGGGCTGGCCAGGGAGGGCAGCACCTAGGAATCCGGGTGGTCTGCTTAGAATTTTCAGTGGTTCCCTGATTTGGAAAAGCCAGCCCTGCTCATTTACAGGCTGTGGCAGGGCAGGGCCCACACCCCAGTAAACTGGGGGTTGGTTCCATTCCTTCGTGGCCGCCCACGTGAGGGAAGGCAAGTCCTTTGGCTCCCTCGGCCACTGTTCTTCCTTCTGGGAGGATCAGGCTCTTCTAGGCTCTGAAATGTCTCTCCAGGGGCCCTATTCTCATGAGCAAGCGTGCCTGGTGCTCCCAGTCTTTTCCTGCACGGATGGCCTGGGGCAGGACATCCAACTGGGACATCCCAGCTTGATTTCTGTCTGGGCCCTCGGATCTCCTTGGGAATGGTAACCCTTTACCCCATGGGCCATGTGTGACCCGTCCGTTCTGTCCTGTCCCTAGCCCTCCCACGGTGGCTGTTTCCCCAGAGTGTGCAGGGGGAGCCCAGCAGGCCCACAGCCAGCATCTGGGAGCAAGGCCCAGGGTCCTGCTGGGACAGGGGGTCCCCGGGAAGTCTAAACAAGGCCCAAGTTCTCAGGGCAGAGAGTTCAGAGGGAGAGGAGAAGGGCATTTCAGGTGAAGCTTAGAGATAGAGTCTGCTGAGAACACGGCTGTGCCAGAGGTCTGCCTGGGGCCTGGAAACCTAGCGTGGAGATTTGAGTTTGATCTCCCGAATTTATTCTAAACCTCGCTCCTGGCTAAGGGGGCAAATGAAAGTTACACAAATTCTCAGCCAGTAGCTACCAAAACATCCACTGTGGCTGGTCACCCCCCTCTCGGCCCACCTGCAGGGCCTTCTGTCTGTCACCTTGTAACCACTTCCCCTTCCGGCCATGGGCCTCCCACCATCAAGCCAGCCACCTTGCAAGGGACCCTGAGAAGTACCACCTGATCAGAGCTGCCTTCCATCTGCGGGGTTTCCTGTTGGGGCCCACAGCTGCGGGGTCCCTTATGTCTCTTTGTTCTCCCAGCCTCCTCCGGGCAAGGCCTCAGGCGGCCGTCTATATGGCCGGCCAGGTGTGTGCTGGGGCTCCAACCCCATCTCCCATTCAGGCTTCTGAGCCTTCCTTGTGGCCATCCTGCTCCTGGGAAGTCAAGTTCTGTCTCAGCGGAAGCCATGGTTGCGGACACGGACATGTGTTGAGCACTCACTCCGGCCAGGCAGGGTCTGAGTCCTTCCCCTTACTGTGCTGTCCGAACCATGCTCCTGATCCCATCTGTAATGGCTGGTGTTCTGTGTCCTTGAGGCCAAGCCACAGCACCTGGTGACATTGATCTAGGTGTGGCCATGAGGGCATTTTGTAGATGTGGTTAACATCAACAAGACAATCTGACAATCCCTTGATTTTAAGAAAAGGAGAGTATCCTCCCTAACTGGGTGGGCCAGACTCAATCAGTTGAAAGGCATTAAGAGCAAAACTGGTTTCCCCGAAGAAGATGAAATTCTGGCTATGGACTGCAGCTTTGGCTTGTGCCCAAGCTTCCATCCTGCCCTTCCTGATGGCCTGCCCTACAGATTTCAGACTTCCCAGCCCCCACAATCACATAAGATAATTTCTTTATATATACTCTCCTAGTGGTTCTATTTCTCCGGTAGAACTCTGGCTACTATACCAGCCAATAGCGATGGGGCCAATGTCACACCCTTAGTAAGGAGGGGGAGCCAGGATTCAAACACAGGCAGCCCAGTTTCTGAACATGGGTTCTTAGTTTCTACACCATACTATGTCAACAGCGTTAGCACTGTTGACAATGACATTCAAGAAAGTTAAATACTCACCCAAGGTCACACAGATGTGCCATAATTCCAGCCCAGGTCTGTCTGATTCCAGGGCCCGACCACTTTCTAGCATATTCAGTGGTGTGTTGGTAAGTGATTAACCACAGGTTCTCTAGCAATGAGTACGTGCATACACATATTATGAATTTAGGGCTAGAGAGCATCCTAGTGCATGAATAAATAATAAAATATACAGTACCCTTTCTTATAAATTCCGTCTCCTCAATTGATTCTTACAGAATGCTTTCACTGATACTTCCTAAACCCTTGTAACCATTGTTGTTGTTACGGTTGACAAATGTGTGTAGTTTCTACACGCATATTAGGTGTTCATCTCGTTTTCATTAGTGAGTTAGATAAAAGTGAAAAAAAGAAGACATTAATGCAACAATGACACAAACGACTTTTTCACTGAGTTGGATCATAATTTTGGAATACTGTAAGAGTATGTTCGATTTTTTTGTGCTGTTTCCAACATCATTGCTACAGACACAACTCACTTGTAAGTTTAATCTACATCATTAACATTGTCACCATCATTCTCCTAAACCTAGACAACTGTCAAAAATAATCGTGCGACCCGGGAGTGTAACATTTGCCAATTTCCATGGTGTAAATATTCCCCATAATGTGAGCTCCCAAGGAGGAGGTGGAGAGACATTGCCTGAACACACCATTACCTAGAATTTCTGCACACAGATTCAGTGCATGCAAACAACCTCAAGAGCATGGTTCTAAATTGTTTTAAAAAAAAAATGGGAAGTGACAAGTTTTTACTCAATCAGCTTTTAAAATTTCTAGAGAACAATTAGCTGACAAACTTGTATGAGCTGTTTCAAGCACAGAGCAAAGTCTATGCTTTGACCCATCTACCCTCATTCTGCCAGTGATTATATGTGACAAACTCTGGGCAGGGTGGTATAAAAATGCCTTTGCAATGATTTTCACTTAACTCAAAATGAATGAGACTTGAAACGATTACAGGTAAGTAGTGTTAGAAATGTTAGAATTTAGAAGCTCATTCCATACCTTATTGCATTATTATAATGCATAATATAATGCATATTATGCATAGGTTATTGCATACATTATTATTACACCATTCTTACAGTGTTCTGTGGGAATGGGTGCTTTCCTTGTCTGCATTTCACAGATGAGAAAACTAAAGCACAAGGAGGTTTGTGCACACTCACCAAGGGACATTGTGCTAGAGCCAGGATTTGAACTCTGAGAGTTTCTAATATTCTTAGAAGAGTATTAGAGATGAAGTGAATCATAGGAATTTTTATTTAAAAGAAAGAGTAAGAGAGAGGCTGGAAAAAAGGAACTGATGCTTGAGGTTCAAATTCCATTCCCCCTGCTAGTTTCCCCATACCTATTTCTAATCAAGCCTGAGGGGGGGGGTCCCCTCTAAAAGACAAAGTCTTGGTCTGGCCCCTCTGAACATCTTCAGAGATACTTTGTCTTCTGTTAACAAGGTGTCTCTTAGGTCACATCTACAGCAATACACCTCCCACATTGAACAAGTTTTCACTCCTGCGCTCTGGGGCTGGGGAAGCCTGCCTCCCTTGGCTCCATGCAGGGCCACGTGGAATTCAAGAATCTTCCTGGGCCAGCCTTGGCCTCCATTCCCATCTGCTGGGCCCCGAGTCTGCTTAGAAGCCCATCTGGTGGACGGAGAGGGAAGGTTTGGTCAGGCCAAGTCAGCCTATCCTTCTGTGGGTCACTGTGGAGAGTCTCCATGCTCCCTCTGTTCCACACTCATACAGAATGGTCTAGAAGGAAGGGGGAAGAGAAATGTTCCCTGAGGAGCCTGAAGCCTGGGTGGGCAGGCAAGAAAATGACAATGGAAAGAAATGGTCCAGGACCCTGTCCAGCCATGGGCCAGGGGCTGGGTGTCCATGTGGACATATACTTCCAGAGAAATTTGGAGAGGTCACACAGCCTCATGTCCAAGTCAGGTCCGAACCACTTCCTTGTTACGGGATCTTTCTGATGAAATGGAGATAAAATAAGAGTGACCTGACTGGCAGGGGACTGGATGGGATAATGTCCACTGATCACTTAGCTCAGTAGAGCTTAAATGTGGCCATTTAATCACAGAGAACATTATTCTCCATCTCCTTGCCCCTTGTCAGTGTGATTTCCCTAAGGACCTACTGTGTGCCCAGATCTTTTCTAGGTGTGGAGAGAAAGCAGAAAGAATAGCCAAGAGGTGGTGTGTGCCGTGGGTAAGTTCGCAGACTCTAGCCTGGCTTTCTGGGGTTCCCATCTCAGTGCTCCCTCTTCTGAATGCTGTGGTCTTGGGGATGTTTCTTTATCTCTTTGTGCCTCTGTTTCCTCCTTTGCAACATGAGGAGAAATAGAGTACCTACCTCAGAGGGTTCTGTCTCTGTAAAGTGGGCGGTGGGGTGCGGGGTATCTTTCCTGCCTTCCTCACAGAACCACGGGAAAAGTCAAGTGAGATAACGGATGTGAGAAGACTCTGGAACCTAAAAATGGCACATCATCAAATGAGACTATCATTGTTATTAGTGTGTTCCCTGCATGAGAAGCTTAAGACTTTGCCAGGCGACACCCAGAAAACTTTCACTCAGGACAGAAAAGGAATGCTCCTCAAAGCTGAGGAAGCCAGGATGGGAGGACATTATTGGTGAGAACACTTGGATGAGGAGATACTTCTCCAATCCACCTGTCCCAGGATTTCCAGAAGGACATTTCTAACATACCAGAGAGAGGGAGAGTGAGCGAGGGCAAAAGCAGAAGGAGCCACAAACAGGGGGAGAAGCAGGCTGCCTGCTGAGCAAGAAGCTGGATGCAGGACTCGATCCCAGGTCCCTGGGATCATGACCTGAGCTGAAGGCAAATACCTAAGCAACTGAGCCACTCAGGCATCCCCGTTGGGTTTCTTATAGACAAAACAGGAAAGGTTCAATAATGACCACAAATTAGAAACAAATGCTGTCAACCTTGACAAGATAAATGAAATAAGAAATTGGGAGGCAGAAGAGGATAGAACTGGAGGGGAAAATAGGAAGACTAATTTCCTCACCAAAAAGCCCCAGCAATAGAAGGTTAAAAATACTGCTTGAATTTACAAACTTAAGCAACAGAGAAACTACAATAAGGACATAATTAGCAAAAGTTGGGAAGAGGAAGGAAGCTAGAGATGGGGTATATGCGTTGAGTCTCACCCATCATGGATGAGAACTTCAGGTTGACCAGATGCCCCGACTTCCCTAAGACAGTCCCATTTTATACTTGTTGTTCTGTGTAATTATTTGTTCAGTCCCTTTTCACTTTCAACAGTCTCCTGATTGGAGGATTCATGATATGTCATCTTATCTAAAGTTGATAAAAAAAAAATTAGTATAAACACACGACATGAAGAAACCACCAGAAAAATGAAACAAAAACTGTTTGATGTGGGTGACTCATGGGAGGTGGGGGTGGGGCAAAATATATTTGTTAGAACTCATCTAACTGTAGTTTAAATGTGTGCATTTTATGATATATGGATTCCACCTCAATAAAGTTGATTAAACCAAATAATGTAGCGTTTGGGGCTGGCAGGGTAGGTGAGAAGTCATTCTAGATTATTTGATATTGATAAAATTATGTGCATGTTTTCTCTAATAAGATTTTTAAAATTTTATATTGAAAATGTTTTAAAAAACAAATTTTGGCGTGGCAATGCTTGATGATGCCTTTGGCTCTCACTGGCTCTGGAAGACTAGAGAGTCCCCTCTAGTCTAGGGGACTCTCTAGTCTTCTAGACTTTCTAGACTAGAAGACGGGAAGAAGGTATTTCCTCTTAGAGGGTATTTTCCTTCTGGACAATAGGGAGAGTCAAAGAATTAGATCACTGGTTCTCAGCAGATTTTCTTGAGAAATTTCCAATGCCTGGGACTTGTCCCCAAGAGATTCTAATTTAACTGGTATTTAAAAAGCCTCTTTGGTGGTTCAAATGGGCAGCCAGGCTGAGGATCACTGAATTTGCTGAGAGAATCCTGGACTCCCAAGATGGGAGAAATTCAAGATGGCAGATGGTCACTGAGTCGCAAATTGAGTCACGGGTGTCCCCTAATCACACTCTCTCCTTCTGCAGGTGGGGAGACTATGGTCCAGGGCCCAAAGAGAGAGAGGGTTTTGCCCAAGGTGAGGGTGCTAAGCCAGTGGCCTGGTTGAGGCTAGAACGTGGATCGTCTGAGCCCTAGCCTTATGCCCATTCCTCCATAGCATCAAGGCTCCCTGGGCTTAACCTGAGAAGGGCAGTAATAGACGTACGGTGATCTGCTGAGCACCGATTGGGTGCCAGGCTCGTGCTAGACACTGGATGTAGTGTGTCTCCTTTTATCTTCTCTCCTTTAATCCCCGTGCCTTTTGGCACCCCGCTTGTTAGACTCTAACTAAGAGCCGGTTAGAGAAGTTAAATGACTCACCTGATGTATCTTGTCCCACTCTCACTAGGCTCTAACACCATCTCTCTTTAAGTGTGGCCCTAAGTAATACTTTTCTTTAAATTTCCTCAAGTGCTTGTTTAAAAATGCAGATCCCTGGGCTCCCATCCCAGACCTGTGGAATCAGAATTTCTGGAGATGGGGTTTAGGAAGGTGCATTTTAATTAGCGTCCCAGGTAGTTCCCGAGCTCATGAACAATTGAGAGCCACGTCTCACCTGGGCCTTCTTCAGATCTCTAGAGTGGACCAAACTCCTCCTCCAACCTCAGGCCTTTTGTCCATCCCCTTTCTTCTGCTTGACTCACAGCCCCCACCTCCAACTCACCCTGAAGTCTAAGCTTCCTCTAGGCAGTGCTTTTGACCTTCCAGACAAGGGAGGTTCTTCCCACAATCCACTCCTTAGGGTGAAGACTTTTCCTCCACGGTGTTATCACAAAGGTAACTTACAAAACAGCATGAGTGATATTTTGTTTAATGTCCCTTCCCTCTCCTATGAACCCTCATCAATCACGTCTACTAGGTTCTTCTCAGCCCCTGAACCCCCACCTGGCACCCAGCAGGGGTGAAACAAGCAGCCGATTACAAGGCCAGGGAAGAACAAAGCCAGAATTCAACCCCAGACCTGCCTGATGCCAGATCTGCTGACCCTCCATGATGAACTGCCCCAGAGGAGCACTGACCTGACCAGACGTGGGAATCCTAAGCATCTGCTCCATTCTCCAGACCTCCAAACCACTCTGCTTACACACAACTCGTAGTTCTTCTTGATAAGAACTGATAGTCAACAATTAAGGGACAGGCAAGAGCTTAGATCTTTCCTTACAGGCTCAACCTCCCCCGGGCACAGTGATAGTGAGGCACAGGCAGGATTGAGAGCCATTCCTGCAAGCAGACCGACAGCAAGACAGCCAGCCAGGGCTCAACAAAGGCCTGGCGCTGTCCTTTGCGGTGTTCTGATAGCATCAGCCATGAAGGCTCTGCCTGCGTCAAAGGTGGCAATAGTGGTGGTCAGCGATGCTTGTGGGCAGAGACAGACACGAGTCTGCCAGGTCAGTAGCTGTGCATGAGACCATCTAAGAACTGAGTCTGGGGAGACTTTTCTGGGCTCAGTATAGTCTTATACCTCCTTCAGGCTGGAGCTATCTCTACTGTGTTCTAGCTCACTCCCATACCTTCAATACTGAAGGTGCCAATGAAAACCCCCTTTTCACGTCTATTCTACTGATTAATAAAACCTTAGACTTGATCAGAGATGAAATGTAAGGGAAGTTGTAGCTGGTTGTCCCTGCTTCTGAAGGTGAATTTCCAATCGGTGTGATTGAACATGCCAAGGGTAGAGACGAAAACTAACCAATGCACATGCATTGTTCTCTTCCGGCCCCAAGTGAGATATTTCAGAAACCACAGTGTAACTCCACCAGCGGTGGTGGTGGGGGAGGACAACTCAGATCTTGCAGGTCCCCGGATTTCTGCTCTGCTGTCGGGACCAGTGCTGCCCTGAGGTCTGGTCAGGCCCATCTGCTAATTCCCAAGCAGGGTCTGGAAGGCACTGGGATTTGCTCAGAAGTTTGCTCTAGTCTTGGTCTGGAGAGGCTGAGTCCAGGCATGTCAGAGGCCAGAGGTGGTCCAGGACTGTGCTTATCAAAGTTTGTTGGGTATCAGGAGAAATTGTGAAAGATGAAAATGGAGTGGGGGAGAAAAAGAAAGGACAAAAGAGAGAGGTAAGCCCTGGGTATCTTTCAGGGGTTTGTGGGTTTTATTTTGTTCTGTTTTGTTTGTTTTGTTTGCCTTTCATTCTCTGAGCTGTTTTCTAGCTCTGGAAGTTGTGGAAAACCGATAGCAATGTCAGTGATTCTTGGAAATGCAAATTATGCCCAATGCCATACAATTGATTATTGTCCTATGGATTTTTTTTTTTTGCCAGTTTTGTATCTATTTGTAAATTCAGTTCAGATTCCTGATGACCTAGATATGTATCTACTCTTTGCATTCTCTTTTGAAATGATTAAAACATCTTAGTGGTTTCCTCATTAATTAATGAGTTAAATAGAATCTTTGACCCAGATTCATTTTATATTTGTACGAGATCATGATTATACCTCTTTTAAAAAATTTCACATGTATACAAATCACTTAGGGGTCTTAATTCAAGTACAGATTCTGATTCAGAGTGTGGGGAGGGGCCTGAGCGTCTGCGTTTCTAATGAGATCTAATGAGCATGGGTGATGCCCATGCTTCTGGCCCATGGATGTCACTTAGCTGTTAAACTACATCTTTTAAAAAGTGATGATCTACTCTAAAATATCTTAATCCAGGAACTGCATTGACCCAAAGGATACAAAAATAATAATCTGAAGAGATGGATGCCCCCTGATGTTTAAGAAACATTATCTCCAAAAGCCAAGTTATGGAAGCAGCCCAGGTGTCCATCAACTGATGAATGGATAAAGAAGTTGTGGTTCGTATACACAATGGAATATTGCTCAGCCATGAAAAAGAATGACATCTTGCCATTTGCAACAATCTGGGTGGAGCTAGAGAGTATGATGCTAAGTGAAATAAATCAGAGAAAGACAAACACCTATGATTTCACTCATATGTGGAATTTAAGAAACAAAACAAACCAGTATGAAGAGATAGAGAGAGAGAGAGAGAGACCGAGAAAGACAGAGAGGGGAAAACTAAGAAACACTCTTAACTCTAGAGAACAAACTGGTGGTGACCAGAGGGGAGGTGGGTGGGGGGATGGGTTAAAAAGCTGATGAGAATTAAGGAGGGCACCTGTTGTGGTGAGCCTGGGTGTTGTATGAAGTTTGAATCACCATGTTGTATGCCTGAAACCAATATTATACCATACATTGAAACTGGTATTTTAAAAAATACTTTAAAAAATTATTCAAATGATATAATGTGTATTTGAGAAAATTAATTACTATCTGTGCCTTAGGTTTGATGAATTAGCATAAAGAAAATGTTAGAGCTTTTGGAGGTATGAATTGTGGTGTCATGGGTCCCACAGTCCGTGCACGAACAAGGTATTAAAAACTGGCTAACCCCTAGCCCTAGATCCCACCACTTGACAAGGATCTTACCACCCCACCTGCATTGTGAGCCCCACAAGCTTGCAGGGCTCTCTATATTTCCATGGCCTTTCCAACTCTGGACTAACCCTGCAATGGGGGCGAGAGGGGTTGGTGGGGAGGTGGCTATTGGCCCCAGCAGGGTTCCCATTCAGCCCGGGCTTGGTTGTCTCTAGCAGTAGGGTTGGGAGCTCACTACCCCCAGGACTTCCTTGCACCTTGCAGACCAGAGACTGGGTCCTGGAGGGTGTTCTGGTACCAGAAGCCCTTCTAGAGATGGGGCTGTCCTGCTGAGAGGCTTTCCAGGCTCTGCTGCTGGGGCAGATGGACACCTACCCTTATCCTGACTGACTTCCCACCACACAGGACTTCTAGGGCAGCGTCTGAACCAGTGTACATCAGCAGCCTCAGCTCCTGGGACAGCTACCACAGCATGCCTGGCTCTGGGTCCCTGTGCACTTCTGAGCCAGACCAGCCACAGGGGATCTGGAGAAAGACTCGCTCACTTGTCCACCTCACTGAGCCTGGGAAGGGGCAGCATGGGAAACACTGGGTCCCTTGGCCCATATCTAGGGCAGGAGGACCCGAATGCTCGGAAGAGTGTGGGCTCATGGGCTCAAAGCTGACTCTGCTCTTGGACGAGGCACTTTGTCTCTCCAAGCTTCAGTTTCTTCACCTGTACTATGGGGATGATATTCAGTGCCCAGACTTGAGGCCAGGCTGAGCGGACAGGTGGAGGGGAACACTCTGGACTGACTCCCACTCCCTGAAAGGCTCTTCCCTCATTCAGAGCGTCTCTGAACAGGCTTTTCCCTCACACCTTTGCCCTGCTTCACTCTGCCCTGACATTCATTCCTGAGCTTATTTGTGCATTTGTTGTTGTTTTCTCTGCCTCTTATCTGCTGCTTGCACCTCCCCCCTTCCCCCTCCCTACCCCCACCCCCGCACCACCCGCCACCGCACCCTACCCAGGGCAGGGACATTGTTCGTGTTGTGTCCCTGCTCCAACGTCAGTGCTCACACACACACAAGGCACGCCACAAACCACCGTTACACAGATGAAGGTGTGTGGCCCCAAGCCCGGCACTTAGTAGGTCAGCAGGAAACAAGTTCCTCTCCCAGGACCCGTGGCACACAGCACGGCAATGTTTCCCGTGTTCTCTTCACCTTAAATCCAGGCTCCGGGTGGGGTTTTGTACTCTCTGCCAAAGCAAACACAGAAAACCTGTTTCCTTGCCGTTCATAATTGTTTCATATTTTTCCAACAGGCCGAAGCTTGGCCTTGAGGTTTGCAGTCATGGGCCGCTCTCTGCCTGGCTGCTCTCCCAACCACGGAAGAGGACGCCTATGGCCCCTGAGTGGACTCCACCTGCCAGGACTCACCCCGCCGGTTCCAGCCAGTGCTGCCAGGAGCCAGCTGGGGTCCAGACCCCACATGCCCACATTCACCCCCTAACACTCTCTGGCAGTGGTGTCCGTCCCCCATGCTTCAGAGAAGGAAACTGGGGTTTGTGTAGCTAGGGGTCTTGCCTCGTCTCCTAGCTAGAAGCCACAGAAGTGGGGTCTGAGACCAGGTCTAGCTCCCTTCAAGGCCAAGTCCTGGCACAGTAGAGAAACAGAAACGCTCTAGGGCAGAAGGGCAGAAGGGAAGAGGTCGGGATCAGCAGGAAGGAACTGACCCAAATGAACAAAGTGGCTCCTTCAGGAGTACCCCAGACACCGCTGGGGCCTGGGACAAGCCACTCACTGCAGCCTCATCCATGGAAGACCTCTCCTAAATGCAAGATCCCTTGGGAGCTCTCGACTGTGCAGAGGAAAAAGCCCAGGGTTCTTAGCTGCACGGTGAAGGTCCTCTGGGATCAAACCATTGTCTGCCTTTCCAGAATCCTCTTCCCCAGCGTGGGGTATGCTCCAGCTGCTTTTGCAGTACCCAGACTCTCCACCCATTGCCTTCAAGCCTTCCCCCCCCTGCCTGGAATGCCTGTCAGAGTCTGATCGGCCCTCTGAAGTTTAGCTCAAAACCCAACCCTAGAGTCCTTCCCTCTGATCTTCGCAGTAGCTACTGTAACTGTCCCCATTTACAGATGAGAAACCAGAACGTGGAGGTGGCTTGCTGGAATCACATCGTAAAGTCAAAGGATCTGGAGGCATCTGGGTCTCTCTAGTCCCCTTGCCCCTGGTCCCCCAGGACTGACCCTCAAGGAGATGTTCTTTCGGGGGGTGGGGGTTGGCAGGAAGACCAAAGGTGTTAAGCCCTGGGCTAGTGTTCAGGCCCCTGTGCATCTGTCCCCTGCCTTTGAAGAGACATGCCAGATTATACTTTCTGGTCCAGGGATCTGATTCATCCTGGTTCTAGTCCCCGTGGGAGGAAGAGCCTCCCAGCCCGGGAAAAGTTGACATATCTTTGTGTTTATGGGGCGTGGGGCGGAGAGGGGAGGACAGAGAAAGAAGGGGGTTGGGCAGGTTGTGTGGGGGCTCTTTCAGTCCCTTTCAGTCCCTTCTGTCCCTACAGGTTTATTCAGAGTGGGTGCAGCCACCTATCTCCGTGGATCGGGCTGCCATGCCTTGTTTCCAGGGTCACCTACGTGTCTGAGTGTCCACCTGCTTCTTGTTTCATCTCCCCCTCTTCTTCCCTGCCTCACCCCTTTCTGCCCTCCCAAAGGTTGGGAGCTTCATCTTCAAACACCTGTCTGCCCCTTCCTTCCCCTCCTCCCCTTCCTCCACCCCTCAACCCTGCACCTGCTCTGTCTCCAGCTTATAGAAAGTGCCTTCCCACCAAGGTTATCCACACAGATCTGCTCCAGCCTGGTTTGGACTCCTTCTCCCACTTCTCCCAGTGGATCTTTTAACTTCACGGGGCAACGCTTCACGTGGAGGAATGTGTTGATAATGGTGGAATTTCAGGCATCTGGGAGGCCAACTTATAAGCAGCATCTGGCCTTCCCCAGCTCGAGCAGACCAGGAATTTGGCATGTTTAGGAAGGCTGCGGATTTATTCTCTGTACCTAAAGGCTAAAAGAAGGCATGCCTTCTTGGCAGCATGAAGCTCTGGCTGCTTCCTTCCCGGCTCATGGAAAACTACTGGGGTTGAGATCGGTGGGGCTGTGCTCTGCACCTCGGTGGAGTCCGATGACTTAGGTGGGACAGAGAGGTCCAGGCATTCCAAGAGCCACGTCTTCTCTCCCCTGCTGGCTGGGATCTCCATTGCTGACAGCTGGCAAAAGAGCAGGCACCTTGGTCACTAATATTGTTTAGCAGGGGCGGCAAACTCACACGCTTCAGGGGCAAAGTGAACACAGTGAGAGTGTTAAGCAGACTGGAGGAAGCAATAGGGAGTGGTGGGGACTAGGGCAATGGGAGAGTCCTGATGTGCCTTATGTAACCTGAAGGGAATTATGTTCCAAGGGCTGACTGCCAACTTCTGCAGATACCTTACAGGTTCCAAAGCTCTCTTCCATGTTCTTTCTCTGAAGCATCATTGTCTTTCTTCCTTATGGTAATTATCCCCACTTGGAGGATGAGGAAAGCAGACCTCCACAAAGTTTAGATGTTCACTTGGACTCCTTTCATGCACTGACTTACAGGAGAAGGCTTGGAAGATACGAGAGAGAGGTCTCAGCTGCCGATTTTCCACCCATCACTAGTCATGGTGTTTGAAATCCAACTCTACAAGTTGGCCATTCAGATCACTTTCTGTCCTGATTCAGGATTTTCATTCAAATTGTCTCCGGCCCCTGTCCCATGTGTGAACATATGCTCCTGCCCACTCTTCTGTGTGAGGGAGGACCCCGAGGGGCGTGCCATGGGGACTGGGCTCTGTGACAACCCTCCCCCCCCAGCCTCTCAGCAGCACACCTGCCCCACACTCGTAGTTAGTGGTAGAGACACAGCCTCGAGGGTTTGTCTCCTGACCTCCCCCGCATACCCCCCGCCGCCCCTGTTAGGACTGTAGTTTCTTTCTTCATTGCAGTACACTGATAAGCAAGTAATAAAACCACGGACCTTCCTTGCACTTTGCATAGGTTACTTCTTTAATCCTCGTAATGTAATCCTAGGAGGTAGGAACCCTTACTATTCTCATTCTCCAGATAGGAAAACTGATGCAAAGCTTACGTTTATGCAGAATTAAGAAACTAATGAAAGGGTGAGACAAAAGCTGTTCATCAGTTCCCAGCCTGGTAAAAATCACCTGTCATCATTCCACAAACCCTGTTGCCGGGCCCTGGGCTGGGTGCTGCCTTTACAGTAGGGCACATAGGCTTGGAAACAAGCTGTTGCAAACAGCGGGACAAATGATACCTGAGAAATAGGGACTTTGAGAGCCCAGCATGTGGGGAAGTCTGAGAAGTCTTCCAGGAGGTGGTGGCATGAGGAGAAGGGACATTTTCCAAAGTGCGAATGGCAGGTGCCAGGATCCCTTGTGGGTATGAGAGTCCTGTCACCTTTCAGAGGCATCAGAGGAAGAGAGTAGTTGGTGTCACAGAGGAAGGGGCAGGGGGCTTAGGGTTGGGATTATGAACATTTGACACTGCTTTCATGGCAAGCGGCCTTGAGAAGATGAGCGAGGGCCTGGCTTTTTAAAATTATTTTGTTCAGAATTCCTAATAGGTTCACGGTTCAAAGGGCATGAAAGGTATGTCGTGAAAAGGCTCCTTCCACGTCATCCAGCTGCCCAGAGCCCCTCCTCAAAGTCAGCCGTTCTCCTGAGTTTCCTAAGAGCCGTTCCAGAGATACGTTATTTTATGCTTGTATAAACTAATCTTTCTCCCTCTGTCTCTAACTCACTGCATTTTTTAACCCCAAAGATAGCACACTCTTTATGCATCCCTGAACCTTGATTTTTTCCACTGGAAGAACATACCTTGACAATCTTTCCTATTTCCGCATAGGCTGTGTCATGCTGCAGTTAAAAAACATTGTATTTTATTTTACCAGGCCCTGTTGATGGACATATTGTGGGTTTTTTTTTTCTGATCTTTAGCTCTTACAATAAATGTTGCAATGAATGATCTTGTGCATCTATAATATCCTCCCCGTGCAAATACATCGACAGCAAAAGAATGATCAACAATAGAATCGCCGAGACAAAGGCTATATAAATTTTACTTGCATTAGAAAAACTTTACTGAAGTTTAACTTACTAAAAGGAAAGTATACAGCTCAGTTAAGTTTCACACAGGCAGGCACCCATGTCAGTTCCTACGGAACTTACTGCCTTGTCTTGGTTGATCCCCGCTAATAAGGTAATTTACTAATCTGATCTCTAGCACGTGGATTGGCTTTGTCTCTTTCTGAATTTTGTGTAAAGGAATCATAAAGAATGTGGTCTTGGGGCATGTCCGTTGGTTGTAGGACTAATAGTAGAATCGCTGTACGCATTCTTAATGTGGGTGTATATTGCTACGTTGCTCCCGTGGTGTGAGGGAGCGACAGGTTCCTTGTCCCCCCCCAGTGAGTGTCCTGCTTAGCACAGTACCCAGCACAGCAACAACGCGCAACAGTAAGCAAACCCAACTCCAGAAATCCGAAGAAAATGCTTTGTGAGTCCTAAAGCCCCACTCTGGGCAAGGGACTGTGGTTTTGCTAATGTGCCTCCCTAGAAGGATCAGGTAAGAGCGAGCAGGGTTTGGGAAACCCATTTCCACCCCCAGGGACACCTCTGTAATGAATCATGATAATCTTCTGCTCAGGTAGTTCTGGCCTTTCTAAAGCGCCCTGACAAACACCAGAGGTTCTCAGTCTGGCTCACATTAGGATCGTCTGGGGAACTTTCCAGAAACATCAATGCCAGGACCTCACCTGTACAGTTCTTATTTAATTCTCCCAGGGTGGAGCATGGACATGAGGGTTTTATAAGCTTGCCAGATGATTCTAGGGTGAAGCCAGGGCCGGGAACCATCGAGGACACTGTTTTGTATCACGCTATGAAGGGGGAGACCCTGATGAGGCTGAGGGACGGGGTGGGGTGGGGGTAAAAAACAGTCTTCAAGTATGACAATAGTGCATGCCCTCATGTCAGGAGTAGTGCCAGAGCTACAGTATGGCTACGGAGTGCCCTCATGGCCACCCAGCTGCTCAGGGCCACTGCTGGGTCCAGAATACAGGGCATCCCCCTAGAGACTCAGCCCACACGCTTAAGCCTGCCTCCAACTTCTGACCTCTGTTATGCCTGGAAAACAAGCCGAAAAGAAAGTACATCAAAATGTTAACAGTTGCTATCTTTGGCTGATATCATCATGGGTAATGTTTCCTTCCAGATACTTTTCGGCTCTTTTCAAGTTTTGATCAGTAACCATGTATTATGTTTATCATTGCAAGTAAATAAAAGTGCTTTCAAGGTGTCAAAATAAATAGCATTGCCATTTTCCAGAGCAGAAAACTGAATCCAAGGGCATCCAAAAGGGAGTGAGTGACAGAATTGGGGCCACACCTATCTCCTGAGTTCCACAAGGAGCTTGAGAGCGCGCAGAGGTGAGACAAAGTGTGATCTTTTCCTACAGGACGGGCTCTGGAAAGATGGGAGGAAATGTCTCCAAATCAAAAAAAAAAAAAAAAAAGGCTGCATTAATAAAATTTTATTATATATGCTCTTGTAAAATAGCCAGGAAATTTTAAAAAATGAAAATAAAGTAAAAGAACCTGGTATCTCACCACCTAGATGTAAACAGTGGGGAAATGTGGGGGGGATTTAGTTCATTCACACTGTCTCTATCCATAAATACATATACGGACCTGAATGAGCATAATTTTCCATGTATATGTCAATGAACAGAGCTACACATCAATCTTGGAATGACTGCGAAGTATTATATAGATGTGCCATAAAACATTTAGCTATTCTCCTGGTGACGAACATATTTCTATGTTGTAACCACATTTTGCTTTATGTTGGAAAATGAACATTCTCATCTATTCCAGGAAAAACTCTGGAGTAAAGTCTTTTTATTTGGTTGGGGTTTCTTTTGTTTTTGTAGAGTGGAGAGAGAGGCTGAATTTGGGTTTATGGATGTATGTGTGTGTCAGTGTGGGTCTTTGTGGATTGTATTTGATTTAAATAATTTAATTTAAAGAGTATTAACCTCACAGAGATCTCATAGAGACTTCCCTCTCCCCTTACCCTCTCTTACACACACACACACACACACACACGCACGCGCGCGCGCACCTACACACACACACACACACACACACCCCATTTGCAGGTGAGATGTGTTTGCAAATGCTCTTAAGCAGAGCTGGGCAGAGTACAGGATAAGGCCACGCAGCCAAAAGCCAAGGTCAGGTGTTGTCTGCCAGCTTGGGCTCCGAGCCCACAGTTTGCTCTTAACAAATGCCTGTGGGCAATGACAACACACACACACACACACACACACACACACCAGCCAATCTCATTCTCCCTGCATGCAAGACGCTGGGCGGTAATGGAATCGCATGTCGAGGCAGGCATAATTGAATGGCTGAGGGCATTAAGTCCTTGATTAAACTGGTTGTTCATTTGAAGGGACAATTAACCCAGCTAATATTCCAGGCCAGCCCTGCGGGTCTGCCTCCGTCAAAGGACATACCGAGCAGACAATAAAGTGGCTGCATCACCTTTATGGAGGAGTCTTCACACATGGCCCACTGTTCAGGTCAGGTCAGGGCCACAGATACTTTGAATTGGAGTCAAGGAGACTCTGAGTGTAGCCAGCCTGGGGTTGTGTGAGCTTGAGTTTGGGAATGTTAAGAGGATATTTCTTCTGAGGAAGTTTTCTCTCACAGAAGAAATGACGTTCCACTCGGCTTGTCTTTGTCACATTTACATGAGGTGCTCGGAGCTTCAGCAGCCATCTTGTGACCATGTGGAAACCTCACTGGCTTGGCCCCACCTCTGGGCCTTCTGCTGAATGTGGTGCCACAGCATTCTTGTTGTTTAAGTTGAGTTGGGTTTCCTTGTTTCAAGCAGTGGAAAGCATTCTGACTGTTGAAATGGGTCCTTTTCATGACCCACCAGCTTCCTGGAGGGGTGGAGGTGAGGAAGGGAGGAGAGAGGGAGGAATTTTCCTCCCCTTTCTCTTCGGTTGCCAGGTGTTAATCCCAAGGTAAGGTCTCTCCCAGAGCAGACATGTTCCGAGTTGCCTGGATCCTAGAAGGTTGAATTCAATAACTACCTGTTCTGCCCCTAGGAGTCTGGCAACAGAGGTGACTGTGTTGCAGGATACAGGGAAAGGGAGCACAGGCCTGGCTCCAATTAGCTACTTAGGTCAGGCAAGGCCAAAGTAATAACTAGTCCACCACCAAGCCTGGCCAGAGATCCCACAGACTGGTAGAACCCAAGAGTGGGCAGGAGTAGAAGTAGGTGGGCAGCTTGGTGGGCGATCCAAGTCCCTGCAGGCACCAGTAGAAATAATTCTCATGATGGAAGCATGTCTTCATCCTAGGGACCACGCCATGGGCTGGACGGTTTGCCAATATCATTTTCATCACACCTGCGAAGTAGATGCCATTACCCCATCTCCAGACTTGGCAAATGAGGCTCAGGGGGATTGAGTGTTTCTCCAAAGGCACACAGAGAAGAAGATGGAGGCAAATCGCAATTTAAGATCATGCAATTCCAAAGACTTTCGCCACCTTTGTCAACTTATGCATCCATCCATCCATCCAGCTAGCCTGCCAGCCAGCCATCATTTATCCAATCTATAAACATTATCTGATCACCTGCCCGGTGCCAGGCACTGTGCCGATCCCAGAAGGAGAGTGATGACAGCAGTGGGTCCTGCCTTCTCAGGGCCCTAGGTGGGGGCCCTTAGGAGTTGAGGACCACATTCAGGGTAAAGGTAGTCTTCTTACCATCCAGTCAGGAGTTATAAAGACCTCCCCCCTCAATTCTGAGCACACTCTGGAATGTTCTGAGCCTCGAAATCACAACCCCTGTCTTGGATTTGAGCTTGAGCAAGCACTCTCTCCATCCAGGACCTCCAGTTCTCACCTATAGATTAGGGTACAAATGTCATTTGCACTTTTTTGCAGGGGTACTGGGAGCAGAAAAGGAAATTCTTATTTTAAAGGGCTTTGTAAACTCCAGAGTCTTAGGCAAAAAGCAGGCAGTAAACCCAGTTTTTCCATGTTTTAAGGGACGGTCTACTCCCATTGATGTGATCAGCAAGTCTCAGGTAATAATAACCTTTAAAAGCTGATTTGTCACATGTTGGAGACTCACCCTGGCATGCACTGCTGGGAAACCCCTGGGGTCTTGAGGGGGCCCATGTAAGAACCCGTAACCTGTCATAAGGGGAGGGGCTAAGGTGCCTGTCGCTAAGCATGGGCGAGGTTAGGAGCTAACTCAGAGTCCCGCCCAACGCTGGGGGCCGCTAGCCATGCTCGAGGGGGACTGTGTTGGGTCGAATATTCTTTGGCAGTTCTGCCCTCCAGGAGGTGGTCAGAAATGAACAGATTTTCTTCTAGAGGGAGAGGAGAGTCGGCACATCTCCCTAGTTGCTCCGGGGTAGAGCAGCTCGCCACATGAGGAACTGAGCAGAGTGTAGGCTGCGTGACTCACAGCCAAGGGGCGACTTGTACCTGAGGGGTGGTGGGGAGGGGTCGATGAGCAGGCTGAAGCAACATTAAATTTCTGCAAGGGGCGCGTCCTGTTTTTAGAGAATCTATAGACTCCCAAGATGACAAACCCCATATTTAAAGGTTGAAAATACCAATTTGATAATGAGGTAGAGGCTGCTTTTCATTTATCTCTATTAAAGGCATTTACAGATGATTTATTGATTCAAAGGAATAGAAAAGAAAATCATCCCTTCCCCAAAACCTCATGTCACTATGATTTATCTGATATTAAGGTTTAGGATATCCTGAACAAGAACTGTGGCTTAAAAGATGCAGAAATAAATTTTTCAATACGAAGCAATCAATACGCTACCCTCTGATGGAGACGCGAAGTAATGTGGGGAAAGAGCTCTGGAGGTCACCGATGTAGGAAGCTGTGTGTCTGCGTCTGTGTGTGGGGATCTGTATGTCTGTGTGTGTCACATGTGGACATGTGTATATAAGTGTGCAGGGTTGTGTGTGTGTGTGCGTGTGTGTGTCTGTTGTATATGTGTGTGTTCTTGGATGTGTGTTGATGTGAATGAATGTGTACATATGGGTATCTGAGTATGTGTGTGACCTTGAGGTGGCCCCTGGGTGTCTGGACTGCAGTCTCCACAATTGGTAAATGAGGAGGGAAGATCAAATGACCTTTGGTTTCCAGTGGGCGCTGACACACTCAGCTATCTACTGGGGAAATGGGACGGGGAGGTGGGTTCGGCCTTCCTTCTCCTGTTCTGCAAGTTCACCACTGGCCTTTCCCCCTCCCTGCTCCCAAATGCTGTGCATTCCTTCCAGCTGACTGGCTGCCCGCCCGTGGCCCCCACGCACTATTCTAGCCACCCACAGAAGCCTAGGCCTTCACCTCTGTCATAGCTCAGCTGTTGCTCCAACTTAGTGTGACCTCGGACAGCCCCTTCTCCCCCCTAAACCTCAGACAGGAAAACGAAGTGGTGAGAAGCTTCTGGCTTTGACCTTGTCCATAGGCAAGCTTCCAGCCCTGGAAGTAGGGGGAGGGGGCATGGGGGAAGCTGGGACACAGTCAGGGAAGTGTCACACCCACCACGATCCCTTCCAGACTGGACACTCCCCGAGGCAGGGCTGAGCAAGTCAGCATTCCAGCTCGGGCCCAGGGCCTGGTGTGCAGCAGGACTGGAAGCACAGGGGGGAAGAGGCGAGGCTGAACCCACCAGATCAGTGCTTGAAGGGATGCCTGCCCCGCCCCACCCCTGTGCCGGATGGAAGACATAGGGCTCTCACAGTCTCTCCCTCTCTCCCTCGCACCTGCACAGAATCACCTGGAGAGCATTACAAGTAATGGTGTCCAGCCCCCTCCAGCAAGTGAATCAGGAGCTCTCAGCGTGAGGTCCAGCCACCGGCTGTCAATGCTTCCAGATGATTCTAACGTCAACGATCCGAGCTGAGGACTCCTCCCCATTAGCCAGAGAATCTCCAGGCCCTCCAGACAGACTCTATCTCCCAGTGGCCGAATTAGGTCTTCAGCCATCACTCTGCTCCCACGTTTCCTGTTGAGGGTGCAAAGTACAGATTCCAGGACCACCCCAGAGTTTCTGCGTCCAGAGGTCTGACTTGGACCTGGAAGTTGTCATTTAAACCAGCTCCTAGGCCTCTGCTGGTAAGACAGGCAGTCCGTGGTCCTTCTCTAACGCAGCAGCAGGAGGTTTCAGATAGGAATGACGGGGTCCCCTGGGGCCCGCGCCCAGGCTGCTTTAGAATCTGAGGTCCCCGATTGCCTGGGAGCCCTTGCTCTGCACTGCCCTCTCCCCTTCAGCTCTCAGACATACTCCAAAACCCAGTCTGGTCTGTTCCTGCCTTCAGGAGGAGATCCTAACCCCTGATGCTGCCCAGGGGGCCTGGCCCTGCCTGGGGCCTCCTCTGAAGCCTTCCATCCTGGCCGCAGCTCCTGTCCTTTGCCAGTTCTCTCTGCGAGGCTTCTTGTTGCCTGGTTCCCCGCCTGGCTGGGCCAAAATGCCTGCTCACCTCTCCTGACCCCCGGGGGCACCGGCTTCCCAGTCTGCCCCTCCTTCAAGTCCCTGAGCCTCAGGAGGCACCGTGTCCTTCAGCGGGGCAGGGCCTGTGGTGCTCGTGCTTAAGCACTCTTCTCTGGCACCCGTGTGTCCGCCCGGGGCCTGCCATGTAATAGGGGCTCAGTCAATATTTACAGAATGAATAAATGACGCACCACAAACACCTGCTTCTTCAGTCTCGGGGATTCTCACCCCGAATGGGCTTTCCAGCCGCACTGAGTGAACCGGCAGAGGAATGCGTAATCCGGGACGTCCAGAGACAGCTGGAGGCCAGCCACCCCTCATGTATGTGTATGTGTGTGTGCGCGTGTGTGTGCACGCGTGTGGGCATAAGCGTGCGCACTTATGTATGCATGTGCACACGCGGTATATGGTAAGGACAGGCTACATTTGGGTGGAACTCAGAGACAGTCTGACCCACTGCCTTTTTCCAACAGTGACGCAATGGCTCCTGGGAGTCTGGCTTTTCTTTCTGGAATAGGGCCCTCCTCCAGGTGTCTGCAGGCCGTGGCAGTGCTCGGAGCCTGACTGCCCGTGGGAATGGGATAGAGGGAGTCTTGGTTGTCTGGGCCCTGACCCCAGTAGGGCTTAGGAGCAGTAGAAAGAGCATGGCTCTGGAGTGCGTCCGGGGTTCCAAGCCAGGCCCCGCCCACCCGTTGCCACCTTTGTGACCTTGCATGAGTCCCTCATTGTCCTCTTTGGCCCAGTGGGAATAAGGCCGGTGAGCCAGCCAGCTGGGGACTGGTAGGACAAGCTGGTGATGCGATGTGTTCTGCTCTTACCTTTTTATTTTCTTTGTTTTTGTTTTTTTTAAAGATTTTATTTATTTATTTGGCAGAAGAGACAGAGCACACGCAGAGGGAACAGCAGGCAGAGGGAGGAGAAGCAGGCTCTCCACTGAGCACGGAGCCCACTGCAGGACTCGATCCCAGGACCCTGGGATCAGTGACCTGAGCCAAAGGCAGCTTTCTACCTGCCTGAATCACTCAGGCGTCCCTGCTCTCCCCTTTTAAAGGGAATAGTTCTTCAGACATCTCTCTCTCCTCCTCTTGACCCTCTAGCACCTGCCCAGCCCAGCACAAAGCCTACAATTAGTGCTTAATAAAATCTTGCTGCGATTCAGCACCCAGCCCAGAGACTGGCACATGATAGGTACTTCAATAGCTCCCTTTCCGTTCTTGAAGCCGTGCTGACCTGAGATGCAGGAGACCGGCATCGCAGCCCAGCAGCATACATGCACACGCACACCCGTGCCCCATCCCCCTGACCTTGAGCAAGCACACACCCCGTTTCTGGGCCTTGACATCTTCCCGGGTCAAAGGAGGGGGCTGAGCCCGTGATCCTCCCCTGTTAAGTTCTGCCTGTTTAAAACCAACCTGTGCAGGGACGGCCTGGTCCCGGCTGGGGTGCCCTGGGACGCTGGTGCAGACTGAGGGCTGGTGTCCAGCCCCAATCTGCCCACGGTCCTGGCCTGTAGGAAGGGGAGATGCATTCCTTTCTTACCTGCTGAGACCAGAAAGCCGCTCCTTCAGCTGAGCCCTTCCCTTCTTTTGCCCTAAGCTATGAGGAGTAGATTGGATTAAAATTATCAAGCCTCCTCGTCTAGAATAAATATTCTTGAAATGGAGCAAGTTATAAATAAGCAAGCAGCAATATCCTGTGTTATGAATATATAATTTCCATCTTTAATAGCTGACTAGGCCCCGGAGACTGTCTGAAAATGGGCTGTCTGGTCCTGATATTTTATGTGTTGTTTTTTTTTTTTAAAGGCCCCCAAACTTTTGTTTCTTAGCCCTTCGAGAGTTAATCTCTGGGGGAAATGGGCAGGTACTTTACTTTTAAGAAATTCCAGGGAGCTGAGGGCTGCTGGGGGGAGGGGGGTTGGGAGAAGGGGGGTGGGGTTATGGACATTGGGGAGGGTATGTGCTATGGTGAGTGCTGTGAAGTGTGTAAACCTGGCGATTCACAGACCTGTACCCCGGGGGATAAAAATATATGTTTATAAAAAATAAAAAATTAAAAAAAAAAAAAGAAATTCCAGGGAGTGCAAAGTCTCACAAAGAATCCCAGAGGGAAGGCTGGGAGGGGCAGCTGAGTTGAGTTGGGCTTTTCCCCACCCCTCATTTTACAGAATAGGAGTGGAGGCCCAGAGAGGCCAAGCGACTGACCCAAAGTCACACAGCAATGAGCTATATTCTGTAAGCCTAGAGTGCAGGCTTGTCCAGATCACGAGGCAGTTGGCTGGCTCTCTCTTCTGAGAGGCTACATTCCCAGGGAAAGCGAGAGTCTCGGGACCCCCAATCTACAGTCAGGCTGACTGACCGTGAGGTTTGCCTCCAGTGGTAGCCCAAGTCCTAATGACAGGAATTGCCTTGACTCAGAGGTCCGGTGAGTATTGGGGCTGACTTTTCTAGCTTATGCCTTTTGGGCCGCCCACATCTCAGCCTGGCATCGAGAGCCTCTGACACCGGTCCTTTCTACTTCTGCAGCGCCAACACTTAAAACTTAGTGTGGGTAACTATCACTCCTGCTCGGCATTGCACCGGGTGTCATGAAGAGCCCACAGGGCTGTGGGGTCCCACAGATCCCAAATGACCATTGGCACCATCGCTTCCTGGCTCTGTGATACTGAACAAGCTGGTTGGCTTCTCTTAGCTTTGATGACCTCATCTGTCAAATGGGTATGGGGATGGACGTGAGGGCTACATGAGATAACGTATGTAAAGAGACTAGAATGAAGCCAGGCAGGAACAAAGTGCTCTGAACGCCATCTGTCCTTCCAGGACTTTGAGCCCCTCTGCTGAGTCCACATCACTGTAAACGGGACCATCACTTACTCCAGACCTGCTCCTGAGAGCCTTGGTCTGGATGAGCCAGATGGCTTTGTGTCTGTTCATTATGTTTTCCAAGGAGAATGAATCTCCTCCTGAGCCCTGCGTCCCCCTGTCTGGCCCCCAGCAGTGTTCCACAGAGGGCGGAGTGCCCGGCACTGGGTTGGATCCTTACCAGTTGTCCAGCATTGACTTACGTGTGACGTTCGGAATTGTGTCGGCTCATTTCATCCTTAAGCCAGAGTGCTACAAGAGGGCATTGTCATCCCCATTTTAAAGATGAGCAAAAGGAGGTTTGCTGAGATGATGACGTGACTGGCCCAAAGCACTAAGGCCGAGCACAGAGGGCCACCGCCAACCTGAGGCAAAAGCGCTTTCCACTCCTCCCTGTTTCCTTCTTGCGAGATGACCTGCTTTTCCCAGGATCGGAGTAAAACTGGAAAGCGAGTGAATTGCGCAGCAAGTCCCCTAATGGTGGGCGCAGGGGTGGGTGGGGGACATATTAATGCTTGTGCAGTGCGCATGTTAAAATGTCAACGTCCTCTCCTGTGGGTCTCAAGGCATGCTCATAATTACAAGCCAGTGTCTGAGGTTCTGATTTTGATGGAATTTGCTTTAATGGCTTTATTTTTTTTTAAGCTCTTTAATTACTAATCAGTGCTGCCTTGCAAGCTACTGTGAGATACGCACTTTGCATTTGAGGACGAGGGCCTTCTGCGGGCGGGGGCGGGGGGGGGTGGTGGTTGGGGGGGCAGCTGAGGAGCCTGCCAGGGACCTTCCCCTGGTTCCCCTGGGCCTGCTGGTATCCCCTGACTTGAGGGGTTCCCCCATCCCCAGTCCCCACACTTCTCTGCTATTTGACGCTTCTTTCTGAAATCACAGAATCTCATCACCTCCAGGAGGAACCTCCGCAGTGGGCTAGCTTGGTCCCTTCCCCTCCCCTCACTGAAGGGGAAACTGAGGCCCTAGGGGGTGCCCTGGGTTGCAATGACTAGACTTTGTGGCGTTTCTTTCTTACTTGCTAATTGATTTCTAGCACATGCACTCATTTGCATTTGCAATTTCGATAGTCAAAAACTTTCCAATGCTAAAACCTCATTTTCTGAAGCTAATTTAGGTCTCATTTTCATTAATAGCTTGGCAACAATCATGCAGTGGAAATTTCTTCCAGGTCAAAGCAAGAGCCTTGGCCAGGGACTCGTGGTATCTGTGAGCTCTGGCTGTGGGTCTGGACAAGCCGCGTCACCCCTGGTGGGCAGTCTCCCTTCACAATCAAATGAGGGGATTGAGTTATCTCAGTGTTTTTCCAGGCACGTGTCTACGAACCACTCTGTAAAACAGAGCACGCCACAAGACATAAATATTTGTTATGCAGGGAAAAAAATGTTTTTGAAAGGTGACATGGTCGACTAAGTTTGGGCAACGTTGCATGCAAGTTAATCAAGTTGTTTTTGTTTCTTTGTTTGTGTGTCAACATGTGTGCTGTGTGTGTTTCCCATTAGAACACAGCTCTTTGTGGCTTTTGAGGAGTTATTGTCTCCTGGCATATTCGAGTAGCTATGCAGCACAGGCATTCCCAGGAGCATGATATGGGAAACCCTGGGGGGATGGCTCCCAGGTCTCTTCTGCCCTCCTTCTATGGGACTTCTGTGACGCCTAGAGCAAGGAATAAAAGAGACAGCCCTTGAGTCATCGTCTAAGCCTTAAGACTCAGACCACTTGCTTCCCCCAAACGTCACTATGCTCTTGTTCAGGGACACCCTCGGTCTGTGCTCCCGTGTCCATCTCAGGGCCTTGATCTTGCCCCTCATGGCCAGGAGACCTGCGCTGGCCATCCCAAAGCTCTCCTTGCCCTGCCTCGCTCCCTGGCCAATGGAGTTCCCCTCAGCCCAACAAGCTCCTCCCCAGGGAGCCCATCCCTCTCAACACACACCATTCCCAGTCCTGCATGAGCCCAGGCTTAGAATCAGAGTCAGATTCAAGTTTTGTCTCTGCAGTTTCCTTGTTATATGGTTCCCGTGCAATGGCTGAATTTTTCTAATACAGAAACGGGAAGTGATCGCGGTACTGACCACTCAGCTTGAGGGCAAACACTAACAGGGCCTGACATTCTGCCTTAGCCTAAGTTCCCTAGAAAGCTAAGCCCGAGGCAAACGCTTGCCTGCCGCTCCTTTTTTAAGGACTACAATTCCAGAGACATGAGAGTGAGGGACCCGCTAAGCAAAGCTGGGGAGAGAGAAAAACAACAGAGTGCCAGAATACGAGGGAATGTTGACCACCCACCGGTGTCAAACATGACTGACATGTTGATCTCATCAGGGCATCTCTCAAAAGGCTGTATGGTGACTGTGTCATAATTGTCCATCCAGGGAGAGGAAGAAGGAAGAATATGCCCGGAGGCTTTTGCACCCATTGCCCAAAGGGATGCCCCAAGGCGCATCATTCCTCCGAGCTTCCTCAAGGCACAGCGATGGGTACCACGTGGGTCTCCTGTTCCAGGCCTCAACATCAACAGAGGAACCCCGGAGCAAGGCTGATATGGGTGGGGCACAGACACGGGATAGAACGCTTCAGGCTCGTGCCCACATTCGCTCAGCAAAGTCCCACAGAGCTGGCCTCTGCAGTGGAGGGTGGCAGAGACAGTTGTGTTAGAAGAACAGAGGGGGTGCAGAAGAAACGTCTGTACATCCCTCCCCCTTTGTACCACCAGATCTGCTCTGTCCGCCCACTCTGTCCTGCCCCCATACCACATCTGGGGCCTCAGCTTTACAGAATATTCTCAGTTGTGTACCAGGAGAAGTGCACAACGAGTCACAGAGCCTCCTTCTGACCACTGGGAAGGCCGGAGGCAACAGGGCTAGTGCAAAAAGCCTGGGCGAAGCCAGCTAGAGCCGGTCCTGAGGCCCAGGGGACACCTGGCATATTGGAACCCCCTGTTGCTCAATGTCCCTCGTCCTCAATTTGGCAGATCTGGGTTGTTTTACCAGGCAGGGGGGCGACGACCACCATCCACTAAGGGATCAGTGCCTTCCTTTGTCATGTCTTTATTGAGTTGTTATTGCTACCGTGGCTCATTTACAGATCCTTTGCATCCAACAAGGGAGGACCAAGACCCCTGAACCTCCGTCTTCACTGGCAGCGACAGCCCTTGCTCCGCACTGGAACTGGGGTGCGTTGCTGACATGATCAACCTGAAGTGATAGGTGGGGTCACAACGTTAATTCAATGGGATCCTTACAGTGTCACCTACAAGGAGCACTAGCCCCACAATGGAAGTGTCAGCTGCCTGGGGACCAGGATCCCCCTCACCTCACAGATCCTAAGTTTTGTGGGGAGAGGGTGCATAAATTCTGCCTGAGGGTCCCTGGGGGGGGGGATGGTAATGGCAGAGGGACTTTGGGCTCTTGATTCCAGGACCCATGTATTCCACCATGGAACACAGCACCACTTATTGTCTTTTGGGTTAGGTCCTTTGGCCACATCCTAAAAGGATAATACTCCAACCCCACAGGGGGTTGTCCTCAAGCTGGTATCTTAGCTCTACCTTTAACAGGTCATTGCACCATGCTGACAGGCGTGATGGGTATACAATAGACCGGGAGCCATGGCCATGTATTCATTGTTATCGTTCTTTTGCCATAACCCTACAGTGGGTCCCTTGACGGAAGCCACTGACATGTGGGAAACTGTGTAGGTAGACAAGGCATTCGCTAGGCCTTCCTGTGGTGGTGTCCTTATCCTGAGGGCAGGAAGGAGAAATCCCCATCCATTAAGAACAAATCATTTTTCTGTCAGGGTAGGAAGGCTCCAAAAAGATCTACCCACCAAGAAGTGGTGGGACGGTCTTCTGTTGGGACAGTGTTCTGTTGAGGGTTCAGAGACAACATTTGCTATTGACGGATGAGGTATTCTACAGCAGCGATAGTGAGAAGAGCCTTGGGGAGAAAGTCTCCCTGCTGCTGGAGCCATTCATGGCTCCCATCCTGACTTCCATGGCTGACAAGATGAGGAGAGAGGCTAGTGGACACCCACAGGATGAGTTGTCCTGCCCTCCTGATTGTTAAATGCCTCCCTGGCTGTGGCATTCATGTCAGACCCCGAGACCTACCCCCTGTGTGCCTGTTCTCCTTAGTCCCTTCCTTACCTTTCCTTCACTCTTATCCCACAGCTTCCAATTTTCTTCCTTCCAAGCCCTTGACCAACTAGCCAAGCCATTTACCACCATGTCTTTGTATATGTTTTCTCTGGGTCACCTTTCCTTGCAGGTCCGTCCTCCAGGAGAATGTCCTTCCACTGCTGTCCCTTCCAGCCATCCTTTGGGGTGGGACTAAAACACAGCATAGCCCATTTTCAACTGATGATGACATGTCACATTAATCCATCTATGATCCAAGTCTTCTCCTTCTCCATCAGGTATTCACAGAGGATCCCTACCCCATGAAGTCACCCATGTACAAGAAGAAGAATCAGCAACAGAGTGGGAGGACAGAGCAGATCTGGTAGTACAAGGGAGGAGTGATGTACAGACGTTTCTTCTGCACCCCCTCTGTTCTTCTTGACCTTGCCCATCTCCATGGTCTAACACACTTGTTTCTGCTACCTTCCACTGCAGTGGCCAACTCTGTGGGACTTTGCTGAGCGAATGTGGTCACAAGTCTGAAGCAGTCTATCCAAGACATTTCCATCATAAGTAGACTACCCAACCTTGTGACTTGGCATATCTGGTAACACACCAGCTCTTGATGGGCAGGTCTGGTCCCATAGTCACTCCTATGACAATTCCAAGTGGTACCCAGAGCAAGAGCTCCCTGCCATGAGATTCACGGACTTACTATGGAATCCTGACAGTATATTCCACAACTTTTCAAAGTGTTCTTGCCAAAGATTTCACCCATTCAGCATCCTGGTCCACTGTGGAGATCTCTAGCAGAGGTCCTCCTGCGTCAGACAGATACAGTAGTGGGCAGTTCAAACCACAGCCTGGACATGCTACAAAGCCCTCTTTTGATCTCAGAAAGTCAGCTTGCTTTAATCCTATGCAACTTATAAGATCTGGTAGGGTATTAACTTTGATTTTTATTAATTTTCCAATTAGTTGTTTGAATAAATAAAACATTAAAATAGTTTCAAAATTAAAATAGAAAAAAGGTATAGGAAAGTATAGAGTAAGCAACCTCCCTTCTACCATTTTCTTTCTAGCAGAAAATGGTGTTTAGTAGCTTGTGAATTACTCTAGAGCTATTTTATGCCTACAGAAGGAAATACAAGGGTGTGTGAGTGTGTGTGTGTGTGTGCGCGTGTGTATCTTCTGATCTCCCACCATTTCCTAAAACAATTGGTAGTTTACCACTCTGCCCCTGCCTGTAACTCAAGAGTATATTCTAGCCATCTTCACGTAGCAAAACACAAAGATGCTCTTCACTACAGTTCACAACTGTCTGGGAGGTCATTTAATGGACGTGCCATAGTCTACGTGACCATGGTCCTCTTGATGGATATTTCATTGTTTCCAATAATTTGGAATCACAGGGAGTATGGCAATGAATACCCACTACACATGGAAGTACAGGTCCCCAGCATGCATTTTTTATTTTAAAGGATGTCTTCAGACGGCTCCCCTTGAAGTTTGCACCAATTTGCATTCCCACTGACAATGTAGAAGGGTGCTCATGTTTCCAGACCACCTCCCTCAGAGTGTGTTTTAATTTTTGCCAATCTGATCAGTAAAATGTGTTACTTGAGTGTACTTCAATTTGTTTATGGGTTATTTTATTAAACTTGGGTGTGTTTAATCCCTTACGTCACCAGTCAGCTGTAAAGCTACTTGGGTTCTCCAAGACTCCATATTTTATTTATTTTTTTAAAGATTTTATTTATTTATTTGACAGAGAGAAATCACAAGTAGGCAGAGAGACAGGCAGAGAGAGAGAGAGAGAGAGGAGGAAGCAGGCTCCCTGCTGAGCAGAGAGCCCGATTCAGGGCTCAATCTTAGGACCCTGGGATCATGACCTAAGCCGAAGGCAGAGACTTTGACCCACTGAGCCACCCAGGTGCCCCAAGACTACATATTTTAAATCTTGATACGTAATCACAGAAATGAAGGAGGAGAGCAAGACCAGGCCTAACTTGTTCGTGGCTCTCTTCCTAATTCCAAGCACAGTGTCTAGGACCTAGTAGATGCTCAGTAAATATTTCTTGAATGAGTGAATGGATCAAGCATGATGCAGGGCTCATTTGTGCAGTGGTTTGTAGATGAATGAGTACTTTCTCCCTGTTTTAGCAATCCCATCCTCTCTTATTCTGGTGAGAGGATGCTAGAGAAGTTGAGGAGAGCCTACTCCGGCTGAGGGACGGTGCCTCACCCAGGACCCTGCTGGAAAGTCACGGCCATGCTTCCACATTTCCTCCCACGGAATTCTCTGCATCCTTTGCCTAATTGGATGAAATGGGCGTCTTATTTCTACACTGGCCAAGAACCTATGATCCATGAAAAATGGCTGGAAAAAATGGACTGAATCAATCAGGCCTGGGGGTAGGGAGTCCGAATTCAGTAGGCTTACTGCCGAAAAGTCAAGAGGAAGAAGTTGAATCACGGTGGCCATTATGGGTCATGAAGAAGCCACAAGCTGTGAGGAAGGACTGAGGAAGCTGAACAAGCAGAGGAAGCTGGACAGCAGAGCGGGAAGGTAGCAAGTTCCACCAGAAGTGAATTCCCTCATGTGGTCCCAGGAAACAAACTGAGAGCACTGTCTGTTCCTGACAGCTTCCCAGGTGAGTCCCACGATTCCTGGAAATGAATCTAGGTTTCAGACCTTAGATATCCACGGGACCCTGGAGTGACCTGCCGATATAGTGTTTCTCCACTTGAGATGGCCTGGACTGAGACTCTGTTTCTTGCCATCCAAAGATCCCTACCTGGACCCCTTGTACAAACATGGAATCTGAGAGTCTGTATGGTGGAGTCCAAGTCCTCTGCCTGCCGCGTCACCTGGCTCAGTGAAGTTGGACGCTTGTTCCAACGCACATGGGAGGTGGTTCCAACGCACATGGGAGGTGGTCGGTGCATATTTGACCACTGCTTGATGGGTTGATTCATTTCTCACGGGCTTCATTTAAAGAAACAATGGATCTTGTAGCAGAATGTGTTTTCCAAAGCGACGGCAACAGTAACTCCAATCCCACATGCTCTTTGGCGATGCAACCTTGACCTCGCCACTCCCCCATCGAGAGACCAAATCTAATTCGTGTTTCTGAAGTTTGGGCTGGCCTTAGTAACTCCCTTGTCACCAACACAATGTGGCAGAAATGGCATCACATGACTTTGGAGGTTAGATCATAAAAGGTCTTGAAGCTTTTGCTTGGTCTCTTGGAACATTCTCTCTTAGGATGCTCCCCTGCTCAGAGCCCAGCGTCCATGCTGTGCAAAGCCCTATCCACGTAGAGAGGCCACAGGGGGGTGCTCTGATGATCACCTGAGCTAGCTTTTGAGTATCCAGTCCCAGTCGCAGACTGGTGAGTGAAGAATCATCCAGCTGATCCCATCCCCCCGCAGTTCCACTTTCCTCAACGCATTCCAACCTTCCCTGGTGAGGCCCAAGACAGGACTGAGCAGACACAAGCTGTCGCCACTGTGCCCTTTACAAATTCTTGACTTCCAGAAGCTATAAGAGCTTAATAAATGGGAATTTATGTGACTCCTCTAAGTTTTGGACTGATTTGTTACCTGATAGGTAACTGAAATACCTCATTGGAATGGACTTTATTTCCCCTAAAATGATGACTCTATTTCTTACCCACGTCTAGCTAAGGGTTAAGAGATAAATTCTAAATCCAGTGGATATTTCCCTAACTTGAATCCATAAACAAAGGCAGAGCTTTTCCAAAATCGGGACTGGCTATAAAAAGAAGGATCCTTGACTTTAAGCCCAAGAGAGCTTTGTTCCTTAAAGCTGGTGAAAAGAGGTCTTCCTGACATGAAGAAATGACATCTGTTTCTCGGATTAAATAGACACACGCACACACACACACACACACACACACGCATACAATGTAGATTGGCTTCCTGTGCAGACAATGTACGCTTAGTTTCTTAGTTTTCTGGGAAATCATTATCCAGTTAGGAAATTCTCCAGTCAAGAATGGACTGTTGCTGGCCATGTTGTTTGGGGGAGGGCAGGCCGGCACAAACTTTGGTGGAAGAGTCCACCCTTCTAGAGAGCGTCCTTGTGAAGAGCTAGGGCCACCAAGGGGCCCCCAACACTGTAAGCTCCTGCCTCACACGCAGCTTTACAAACTGTAGACAGCCCTCCGAATGCACAGCTGTCAGGCTGGGGACTAGCCCCCAGGAGACCGGGCTTGGGAAGGGAGGGGCCTGGGACATCCTGGGGAAAGCAGATTTCGCTGGCATCCTGCCGTGGTGAGGGGAGAGGACCACACGGAGCCCCCTAGCTGTGTCCTAGACTATAAGGTTTGCATAGAGGTCTGTCTAACCACATTCACTGGGGTCTCTCACCATCAGCCGGGTCCCCACATTTCTATTTTCCTGGTGCAAACGGAAGCTCAGAGTTGCTGAAGACTGCACTAGGGGACACAGAGCTGTTGCAGAGGATAGACCCAGGGACTGAGACCTGGGTCATTTAATTCCTTCTCAGAAGTCCTGGAGCTTGTGGTCATTGCTCTGTAACCCTGCAGAGTGCCTTACAGTCGGCCCATGCTTCCCTGGGCAGCACGCCAGGAGAGCCGCGGGACCTGCTTCCTATCTCTGCTTCAGAGGCAGTTGGAGTGAATGGCCATCAGTCCTGCGACCCAGCAGGTGGCAAAGCCAGGCACGAAACAGGAGCAGGATCTTGCCTCCCATACAGAGCAGCCTCATCGAACCTTGGGTGCCTTTCCGCTCTCTCCTCCTGCCTCCTGGAGCACTCAGGAGTCCGGGCGGGGAGGTCCCTGCCAGCAGCCTTTGAACAGTGACGTTTCTGCGATTATTCCACACTTATTAAGTACCCGCAGCATGTAAGACAGCATCTAGCCCATTGTGACCGCAACTGATGTGATCCGAAAAGGCAGCCGTGACCTGGGTACCCGCCACGCCCTCTGCCCTTTCCCAGGCCCTGGGACACCCCCACCTGCACCCCCAAGTCGGAGGGCTGCTGTCCCAGGTGCGGCCACAGGACAGCAGAAACCCCAGGGGCTGCCATGTGATTAAAGTCTCTGCTGGGAGAAAGTGACACTGTGGTCTGATTCATACCAGTAAATATGTGATTTACATTTAATTCTGAGTAACCTTTCTGGGCTCGGTGAGGTGTGAAGGAATCTGATGGGGCCGGCTCCGAGGAGGAGGGGACAATTCATATTCATTAAGACCTCCCCGTCAGCGAGCTGAAGAGTGACAGGCCCCAGCCCGTCCTCCTCCCTCTCACCCTCCAGGGTCAGGGCTCCTGGGAGGCCAGCAGTCACGCAGGCTGCTGCCTGGGGAGGGGTTGGGAGGACGGGGGGCAGGAGGGGAGGCAGCGGGGAGGGCTAGAGGCGCCGAGAGAAATTGGGAGGAAAATAAACACGGGTCCCCCAGTGACTTCGGATTGCTGCATTAGCTGTATTGATCTCTCGAGGGCAGGGGGAGGGGTATTGATTGAGGAGGTGGGGGGCCTCAGAGGCCCCCGGTCAGCCTCCTTTGTCCATATTTACAAGGGGCTGTTCAGTCATCTCTGGTTCATCCAGTCCCGGTGCAGAGAGAGGATGCCATGGATGGAAGGCTCCTTGGCCCCTCAGGGTGCTGATTCGGGTCTTGATGGCCAGAGCTGGGATCAGTGCCGGTACACACGGCCCAAAGAAGTGTCCCGAGGGTAAGAAAAATGTGCTTCTTTCACTCATACAGGCCGTCCGGCTGCTCTCAAACAGTCAGTTTGTCTGTCCTCCTAATGGGTGTATCTGTAACGATCAACAGCGGTTCCGAGAGCTGCTGTCTGCTGACCGATGACATCAGAGGGGTCATCAGAGGGATGGGAAGCTGTGCCCTCAGCAGGTGCCTGGAGTGGGGCAGAGTGAGGCAAGCAGTTGCACCTGGAGGACTCCCCAGGAGCATGGCAGCTGAGCTGGGAGCTGACGGTGGGCTGGGCCCCCACCAGCCAGGCAGACAGGTGGGGGAGAGTGTCCCAGCTGCCCCGGGGGAGAAAGGGTAGGTGGGAAGTGACGAGGGAACAAGGAGCCCCTGGGGGGGGGGCAGCTGTTCTGGGTGGCCGGACAGAGGAGAGACACAGCTGGCAGGCCGTGTTAGTAACCCTGAACTTATTCCTGAGGCTGACAGGGAGCTACTGAAGGCCTTCAGGCAGGAGAGTTAGAATCAAGTAGGCTTTAAAAACTTGGCTCCGTCTACACTGTGGGACGTGAACACGGAGGGTGAGAGAGCTGTGAGGTGAGGTGGCCGGGCCATCACCCAAGGAGGGCACGGCTCGGGGAGCCGACTGGGCAGAGAGACGGTCAGAGATGACTAGTTGTTCTGGGTGTAAAGGCAGAAGGGCTTGTGGGACCATTCTGTGATTTCTGGTGTCTGTGACCGGCCCGGCCTGGAGAGGAAGAGGACACTGTGTGTGTGATCGGAGCGGAGTGTCCAGTGGAAGGGGGAGGCCGGGAGACGGCATTGTCTAGCCCCAAGGCAAGAAAGTGTGTCAGGAAGAGGAAGTGGCCGGCAGCGCCGGGCCCCATCCACAGGCCATGTGGGATGTGGAGTTAAAAGTGTCCGCTAGATTTAGCAACAAGAAGGTCAGAAGTGGCCGGCAGAGGCCAGTCCCCGGGGGCCTGGGGGGCCAGAGCCAGACGGAGGGAGGTGGGAGCTGAGGAAGTAGAAAGCACTTGTCCAGACACCCCAGTGAAGAGGTTTGGCCATGAAGGAAAGGCCAAGATGGGGGCAAGAGTAGAAAGGAGGCAGCAAGTCAAGAAAGGGATTTTTCAAGGCAGCAAAGGCTTAGCCCATGGACGTGCTGGTGGCCAGGAGCCAGCAGGGAGGGAGAGAGGTAGAGGGCACAGCGGATAAGGGGCTTCTGGGCTGAGCCAGGGTCTGGGAGGGAAGGTCTGGAAGGGGCAGGGAGGGCCATGTGGTAGAGACAGGGGGAGGGAAGGAAGGAAGGAGGAAGGGGCGTGGATGCCCCATAGGCAGGGCGGTCCTGAGGGCCTGCTCCTGAGAGCCAGGATGGAGCTGGGCGGGGACAGAAGATGGTGGGGTCTGGGCTCACACGCACACGCTGGGGGGCGCTCGGGGGAGCGGGTTTGTGGCTGAGGTTTGGGGAAAAGCATGAAAGCACAAAGAAAGTAATTTCTCCACAGGTCCATGAGGCCCAGGGTCTGAGACGGAGCCAGTATGCTCCGTAGAAAGCCTTCAGCAAGTGAGCGAGTGATGAGGGATAATAATAGCGAGACGAACTAGTTTGTAATCTGTGCTTGAGGTCGGGCTGGCCAAATGTCACAGAGTGACTGTGGGGGATGCACGCCCAGGTGAGCGTCGTCCCGGGGTGCCTGTCATGGTGTGCCCAGGGAGTCACCAAGGGGTCTGGTACCACCCGGGCAGGCAGGCAAAGTACCCCTCCTCTGACCTACCCCCTCCTGCTGTCCAGAACAGGGCCTCCCTTCTCCCATAGATGCCACAAGTCGTGGGCCCGCTGGGACCTAAGAAACGGCTGTATGCAGTGGGCGGGGCCTGATGGGGATCAGCCGGCTGTGGTCTGCACCCTGGGGTGTCGCCGCTGGGGCTCTGACCCCCAGAGACAGTTTCTCAGCCACGAGGGCACCAGCTCCCTACGTCCCACAGCTACCTCAGGAGTCACTGAGATCGGCACAGAGCCCTCATTTATTTTGGTCTTTTTCCTTTCACAACATATGTTGGGGAGAGGGAGGAAAAGGGGAGCTTCACTTTGTTCTCATGAAAATTCTACTCTCTTGAAGAGCCTCCAGAAGGACAAAGGGGGGCTGGGCCTTTGGAGAAGGTTGTGCAGTGCGTGCACTGCTCAAAGACACCCTGATAGGATGAGGGGTGGGGCAAGTGGGACCTGAAACCCAGCCTGGGTCCACTGGCCAAGCCTCATGCCCTGTGTCTGTAGAGAGGGGGCACCTTTTTTCCAATTCACACAAAGGCATTGTAGAGGCTAGCTGAGTCCCCTAGAGAAGCTTCTGGTACCTGTCCAGAGCGAGGTGGGCCAGGAGACTTCCACAGACAGCAGATGGTGACAAGAAGCTTCTGGCCACCTGGATGTGCTGCTCTCATGGCCAGGAGGAGAGTTGGGAATTGGGGCATTTTCATTTTACAGATCCCACGAAAGGGCAGGGTCAGAGTCAGGGTGAGGCTGGAATGGGTGTGGGGGAAAGGTCCAGGCGGACAGGTTCATGGCCGGAAAGGGAAAGGTGAGCAGATGACAGTGGTGGCCGGGATCCCCAGAGGCCAGCTCCCAGCCCCGCTCTGCCACTGCTCCCCTGGCAGCCTCTGGGCAGGTCGTGTTCCCTCCCTCTGCCTCAGTCTCCTCGCCAGAGCTGAAGTTACAAGAGATGGAGTGACAGCTCGGCCACCCACTGCGTCTATGACTGGGGCCAGGTCATTTGAATGCATCAGAGCTCATGTCTTCCTCTAGGCCACAGATGGCCATTTGTCCTCGGCCTCTTGGCCAGCCACCCAGGTGCCCTCCCTGTCCCCGCCCACCCGCCTCTCCTTCCTGAGGGGAATGAACCAGAATGGGACCTGTCTCTCCTTTCGGGGGAGGGGGTTCCGTTTCCATCAGCCCCAGGGAGAGCAAGAGGAACAGGAAAATTACAGTATCAGCATGGAAATTACAATTGGAGGCGTCTGATTCACCAGGGAGGGTGACTCGTTCCTCTTTTATTTTTTTAATTTTTTTTATTTTTAGTCGCTATTATGTCGGCAAGGTCTGTGCTCATTAACCTGCATTGCCAGCGCAGAGACTCTGTGAAACCGGCTGGTGAGCAGAGCTGCCCCCTCAGCCCCCTCCCCTCCCATCAGTTATTTATAGCCTCCTGTCCCTCTGGTGAATTAATTAACTTGTACCAGTGGCCTCAGACACCGCCTGTTGTGTTTAGCTTGGTGTCCCTTGGAGGCCAGTAAGGGAAGCGGGCAGAGAGACGGGGATGGGCGGGCAGGTGGGGCTGCTGGCTGGGACCTGCCTCCCCCACCCCAGCTTTGAGCCATCCCCAAGCCGTCCTTATCCCCAGCAGAATCGGACTGAGAGGTGTCTCGTACCCCAGCTTCCCTCCTTAGAGACTTCCAAGGTTTGGGATTGTCAAAGCCAGGCAATCTGTCCCCAGTGGCAGAGTCTGACAATGTACCAGGAGGAAAAAAGTCCAAAATACATTCCTTTCCTACAGCAGGGAAGCAAGGGACCAAGACATAAGACTTCAGAATTCTCCATGCCCAAAGCGGTACCCAGCTGAGTGCCAAACCGCAGAGGAAAGGGGAGGCCTTGGAGATCTGGGGGATTCTGGGGCACACAGGGCAGAGAGGGGAGGGCACCCACATAGGGACCCAGTGAGCAAGGATGGGGAGAAGTTACGCATTCATGACGAGCTCCTCCGGCCTGGTCTTCTATTTCACAGATGGGGAGACTGAGGCCCAGAGAGGTAGCCTCTGGTCCATTCATGCAGCCATCCGTTCTTTCATTCCATACACATTTTGTAACTTCCCAGTAGGCGGGTGAATTAGGAACCTGTGCTGGGGAGCTATTCTGTCCCCACAGGGGTCCTGTCTAGCTGGGAGCTAATGCCCACCAGGCTACACCCGGCCCGTGCCTGGCCCACTGCAGGCTTGAGGCATCATACAGAAGTTGTTCCCTCACACTCCAGGAGGGAGATTATAGCCCGTGCCACAACAGTCTCCCTCACGCCTGGGGCCCCCAGACACACACACACATTCGTATAAAGAGCACCCTGGGCTTGCCAGTGCAACTGGGATGCCCATTCCCCAGGCATTCCCACCCCTGTCCCCACCAAAGGATGCTCCCGTATCCTATACCCCAGAACCCCTCCCCCCATCCCAACCACACCCAAAGTTCGGACCCCGGGGCAGCCTTCTGGGCAAGGACACACACAGGGGAAAGCCCTTGTCACCTCCTACAACTCCCAAATTCCAAGACACCCACTGCCCAGATTTACAGCCCCCTGCTCTCAAAGCCTGGGGCTGGCTGGGCTCATGTCTCCCACTGGAGGCGGACATTTTGCGTCTCCCACCAACCCCCCTCCACCTCCAGTGCTGACTCCTGCAGGAAGGGGGTGGGAATGGGACTGGGCTTGGGCCCCACCCATGACATTCAGCAGCATTTATTCTTCGGGCCACATGGCACCATGGCTCAGGAAGTGCTCCTGGTCAGTGGGCCACAGGTTGGCCTGCCCCGTGCCCCGGAAGTGGACTCCCAGGGTAGGTTGGGGTCCAGCCCTCTGCACCAGCCTAAGAAGGGTATCAGGCGACTGCCCACCTCCCGGTACCTTGAACAGTCTTGCTGAGCAGTATGATGAGTCCTCATCAGCACTGGTGATAATATGGAAATCACGATGGTTAAAGCCGGCAGATGGTTAAAGGGCTGCAGAGGACATCAGTTACTTAGCGGGATACTCCCCACCTTCCGGCCCCGCCCCCACCCCCCAGTGCCCCACCTGGGGACCTTCCCTCAGCTGGAGAGACCCCTGCTTTCTCTAGCAGTCCTGTCTCCCCTGGGCCCCCTGGGGCTCAGGCCAAGTTCTCTGGGCAGTTTTGTGCTTAGAATTACCTCCTTATGCCTGCAATTTGCCATTTGCGCCTTCAGAATCTACCTCAACTGGCTAATTGCCATGGCAATTAGGTAATTGCAGGTACAATTAACATCTCTCGCAAAGCACAGGGAGAGGGAGAGGGAGAGGAGGCAGAGGGGAAGAGGGAAATTGGAGAGGAAATGCCAGCCAACGGAGGCTGTGAGAGGACGGAGGGGTGGAGCAGAGGGACAGCAAGGGCCAGTGGATGAGGAGGGGGTGGGTGGGGAGGGGATGTCTAGAAAGAAGAAAAAGGTGTGCACCATGAAATATAAGTCTATAGGCCAAGCCCTGCAAGCCGATGGCCTAGAGGAAGCCCAGCAAGGTAGGAAGCCAGTGGTAGGAGCTGTGCAGGCTGGTGGCTGGGCTTCCTGGGGAAGCTGGGCCTGGCCCATGCCTTGGGCTTTCCATGAGCAGACAAAGAGACACCGGCAGCCTGCTGGCCACCAGCACAAGCAAAAGTCCTGTGGTGGGAAAGCCCATGTGTGGGGCCTAAGATAGGCTAGACGCAGCACGGTCCAATCGAACCTTCTGCCTCGATGGAAATACTTGAGATCCGCCCCACTCCATGCGGTGGCTACCACCTCATGTGGCTACTGGGGGACTGAAAGGCGGCCAGCGTGATGGAGGAGCTAGGTGTTTTCTTTTATTTAACTTTAGATTAAGATATAACTAGCCACACGGGTGGGACCATCTGTGAGAGGAGCAGTGAGGTACGGGTGTCAGCGTGAGGCCCCCATCGGAACTGACAGGCTGAGGACTGGGGCTGGGGTGCTGGGGCTGGGCTGGAGAGGGCAGGGGAGGGGTTGAAAACAATGGGGGGTTCCCCTGTTCACACATGGACTTGTTTGGGTTGGATGCTGGCGATTCCCCAGGAGGAGATGCATAGCAAGCTTGGGACTGGAGTGCCTACCTCTGTCCCATGCCCTCAGCTCCTCACAGCTGTCTCCTGGTACCCCATTTTGTGAACGGTCCATGGTCTGGGAGGAAGCAGGGGCCCCCACATCTCCCTGGCCCTCAGGCCCCATGTTCCCAGGTCCTGACCCAACGCAGGACCACACCCCCCCCCACTCACCTTGACTACCAAACAAGCTTCCAGAAAGATCATGGGGGCTGGCGGGACTGCCGTACTCACACTCACACACCCACACACCCACACATGCGCGTACACGCGTGGTCACACAAGCACACTCGGACCTCTTCATGCGTGCACACACCGCTCCCCAGAGTGCTTTGGTGAGTGTTCCCGGTGGTTGCAGGGACCCAGAGGGGTCTGGGGGTGTCTGCCCCATGCAGGCGGGCAGGGTGAGGAGCCCCGTCGGTACCAGTGAGAGCGGGGTGCAGCGCCCTCAGACCTGCTGCAGCCTCACGTTCTGACCCCAGCACCGGGGGCCTTTCCCTTCAGTGCCTCCCGGTGGGCAGGGTGGTGGGCTGGTCAGGACCAGGAATGCCAGGCTATGTGTGGGGAAGAATGTGAGCCCCATCCTGGCCTGTGGGATGGTCTGCCTTGCCCCTGCCACCTTCTCACCCTCCCCTCCCTCGCTCTCCACCTCACCCCACCCCACACCACACCACTCCTTCTAGGCTCTTCCTGCCTGGCCCGTCCCCCTACCTCCATATCTGTTCCCTGTTCATCTCTCCTCCTGCTTCCCCTGAGCCCTTCCCAGCTGCCTTTCCTCACAGGCTCTGGCCCCCTCTTCTCTTGTGCTGCACCCAGACATTCTAACCAACAGGAAACTGCCATCCAGAGACTACCGTGGGAGAGTTCCAGAACATTCTTTTCTTTGCCGATACTGGGGCCTGTCTGTGGAAGCTCCAGGTCCTGGGACTGCAGCAGCATGATGAGTAGGACAGGCCCCCAGGCCGGCAGAGGTGACAATGGGCTTCGTAGGTGGAGAAAGGAACGGCCCTTTGCACATACACGTCTGTGTGTGTGTACACACGTGCACACATGCGCGGGGTGGGGGGGACTGGGGGCTGAGGTTTCCTTTTCAGTGTCTGCTCTCAGCGTGTAGCACCCTGGAAAGGGCTAGGGAGGCACCCCAGAGCAGCCTGGCCTTGGCTGGGCCTGCATGAGATTTTAGTGGAAAGCGAGCACTGTGGTCAAGACAGTGGGTGGCCACAGGGGTGCCTCCGTCCCTGGGATTCTGCGGTGGCATGAGTTTGGGCAGCCTTTTCCCTTGCTCCCCCCACGGTGCTTGATGCAGGTTCCCAGGGGTGGGTCAGCCAGAGGAGGTCTGAAGGAGATGGTCAGAAGCCTGAGAGCCTCTGAGCTCCAGTTCTATCTGTCTGTCTGTCTCTCTGTCCCCTCACGGTTTGTGTCCCTCAACTCCAGATAGGCAATGCGGAGATACAAGACCGAGACCCCACACCAGGTCACAGAGCGGGGAGGTAAGCAGATGGACAGGAAGAACATGGCTTTCCACATTCAGCCCCAAACCCACCTGTCCCCAAGGCCAGCCAGGGGGACAGTCCCCACCTCCTCCACACCCCATTCTCAGGCTCTACATCCTCATTTTGAGACCACACACACAGAGGCGCAGGGCAAGGCAAACCTCCGCGTTGATCTCACCTGTCTGAAAGTGTGGAACCATCCTTCGAAGCGCTGGTTGGATTCCCCTGGGCTGGAGCTGGGGGACACACTGGGCAGAGGAAGCAATAGAAACCCAGACTGTTTAAGGAGAAAAGGAATTCATTAAAAGCGTTTTGGTTTGATTCCCAAATCAGTCTCTGGGGGACCCAGATACCCAAACGAGGAGGCTACACGGCAGGAACCTAATCTGAAAGCCACCTGTAGGATCGGCCAGGGTCGCTGCTGTCCCGAGTCACTACACTCAATGCCATGGATGCTGGGGGCAGGGTGCCACCTCTGAGACCCTGCCCCAGCCACACCCCTGCCAGACAGGACCTCCCCACACCTGCTTCTGCTCATGCTTCACTTTGATTCGTGCCCCGTGAGGGAAGGCCTGGGAAGCTGCGCCCCAGCTGCAGCGGGGCCGCAGGGGTGTGGCAACGGGTGTGTTTCCCCGAGGACGCGGGGACTCCAGCTGGGATTCCCAGGTGGAGGGAAAGTCCCAGTAACCAGAAAGATTGACCAAGAGCCCTAATACTCCAGCAGCTACCCTCCCTACTCTGCTTGTCCCCCTCTCCAGCCCCTCCCTGAAGACCAGGGTGCTGCCCTCACCCCTTCCCCCTGGTTTCCAGAGCCCCCTGGCCTGTTCACACGCTCTGCCCCAGGGGGCCCTCTGCCTCAGAGGCCCTGCGTACTCAGCAGTTTTCTAGGGCCCGAGGGGCGGGAGTGTAAACCAACCACAGGCTGTTCCTTTCCGGTGACATTTGGCTCAGGCTGGGGTTGAGTTCAGCCCTCCACGACACCTCCAGCTCAGAGAGAGAAACATGCACCATCAAGCAAGCTTCTATAAGAAGGGCTCCGAGTGGAGACCCCTGAGCGACAGCAGGGGCTAGGACGGAGCAAGGGGACGCCTGCTGTCCACAGACACGGTGGTGGTCACAGCTAAGGCTTGGCGAGCACGGGCTACGTGGGAGGTGCCGAGCCGAGCTCTCGGCTCTGAGAATCCAGGCAACGGTTTCATGAGTTAGGAGCTGTTGCCGCTGGCTAACTGGCAAGAAAACCAGGACAGGGCAGGGAGAGGTCAGCAAACTCAGTGGCAGAACCAGGATCTGAACCCAGCCTGCCCCAGAGCCCCAGCCACGTTATTATGTGGCCCCTTACGTGGCTTCTCCTTGCTGTACTTCCACTGCCTTTCTGGAAGGTGGGCCCCAGGGGGTCAAGGGACAGTGTGGTAGAGGACCCAGCTCAAGTCGATGACTCTAGATTTCAACACCGGCTCTGTTTTCTGTTGGTTGTGTGATCGGGGACAGCTAGTTAAGAGCGCTGAGATCTAGTGTCCTCCCTGGTGACACAGGGCAAGGGCGTCTGTGGGGGCAATAAGGGGTGGGAGCTGGGAGCCTGGTGCACGGCAGAGGCTCAGGAAACGTGGGACCAAGGGCACTCGAGCCTGAGTCCCTCAGATGGCCCCCAGGATAATCTGTACCCCCCCACCCCCGACAAATGCATCAGAGAATCTTAGATGCCCAGAGTGGGATGGAATTATGGCCGCCTCCCCTCTCTGGCCCCTCTGAAAAACCTTATGCCTTTGTCTCCACATACCCTGTGCCTCCTCATCACCCAGCTCCCTCCTCTCCTGAAGAAGCAGCCACATGCCCTCCCCTCTCTGGGCCCTGTGGTCCTCAGGACCCACGGTTCCTGAGGAAGACAGTAGAAGGCAGTGCCCGACCCCATCGGGAAGCTGCCTCCTAAAAGAAGGAGGGAGCGTTTTGAACAGGGAAGTCCCTCCAAGTCAGAGAGAAGAATCTTCTCTGAGAAGACTCGTACTCTGGGAGGGCAACAGGTCTCACATTGGGTTACCCGACTGAGCCGCGGAGGCTGTCTGGAGCCCACTGTTGAAGATTCTGGAAGCCTGTCCTGACCTAGTGGGCAAGAACCCTGTGACTGATTACTGATGCCTGCCCTGGGCGTGGGCTCAGGACACACCTCGTATCTGTTTGCTGTTCCGGTTCTATCTGTCTGCCCATGAGGCCCCAGATGAGTTCTCCTCCTCCCCCCACCCCCCAGTGTCACTTCTCCCTACAAGTCCCCTGGAACGAGGCATCTGTCCTCTAAGCCTCCATCCCCAACAAAACTCTCCCACAGACATCAACGGTTGTACGGTTGTTTTAGTTCGTGGGTTTTCCTCCTCATCTCCTAAATAATGAGGGTCTAGGGCAGCGCCTCTCGGTTGGGGGCGATTTTGCCAGTCGGGAGAAACATTCGTCAATGTCAGGAGACTTTCTGGTGGTGAAAATGTGGGGACGTGGGAAGAGGAGGGAGGGTGGGGGCTCCCGGCATGAGAGGGCGGAGGCCAGGGGTGCTGGGACGTGGTCCCCACCTCAAACCCTTATCTGGTCCAAACCAATGTCGCCAAGGTTGGGAAACCCAGACCCAGAGAATACACAGCTGACCCTTGAGCCAGGCGGGGGTAGGGGCACCGACCCTCCCCACTCCATGCAGTCGAAAATCGGCATCTAACTTTTGACTTGCCCGGAACGTAACTACTAACAGCCCACTACTGACCAGAAGACACGCTCGGTGAACACGTACTATGTATGGCGCATGTATGACATGATGTGTTCTTACAATAAAGCCAGCCAGAGAGAGGAAACGGCTATTAGGAAAATCATATACAGTACTGTACTACATTTACAAAATAAATAAATAAATAAATCGGGGTGTCACTGACCCAGCTTTGCCTGGGCCCGATTGCAGGGCCAGACCCTGTTGGAGTCCCCACCGCAGAGTGGTTTAGAGGGTGGGCTCCTGTCCGGGCTCTGCTTGCCACCGGCTGAGTGCCTTTGGACAGGGGGTTTTGCCTCCCTGGGTCCTGTCCGCTCTGTAAAATGGGGACGATGATCAAACCTACCCTCGTCATCAGGATTCAAGGAGTTAACGTATATGAAGTGCTCGGGGCTGTGCTGATACGGATCAGGGGCTCACACGTTGATCATCAGATGAGGTTCCTCTGTTCAGGTCACAACGCAGCCAGGAGGGCCCTCCGGCTGTCCCATTTCATCACGGATGTCCCTATCTGGGAACCACGACTGCCTTCCGCTATGGCTGCGACCTAGTTCCCGTCACCCAAGTCCTCCTGAACATTCAAATGCACCAAATGTTCCTCCCTTCCAGGCTGTGCCAAACCCCCAGCCCTGCTCATCCCCCCTCTGACGCCCTCCTATTTAGAAGCACCCCTCACCCCCGCCCCGCCGCGCTGGTGCCTAGCAGAGAGCCAGGCCTCTTCTCTTTCCTAGGGACGTCCTCGCTGGGTGAGCGAATGACTAATGGCACTTGTCAGTAGGACCTGGGGGCTGCAGGGAGGGGGAGGGGAGGCTGGGTAGAAGGGAGGCGGGGAGGTGGGCCTCTGCACAAAGCTCGGGGGCTGTTTCTAGGCTGGCTGATGGGTCTTGACAGGCACGATGGAGGCTGAGCAGCCCCTTGTCCTCTGCACTTTAAAAGGCCAGCGCCCCTCCTAGAATCTTTCCTTGGAGACCTGCTAAAATAATACATTTAGACCTGCCAAACCCAATCGCTTCCGTCTGTCAGGCTTCCTGCAAATAGCACATCTTAGCGGAGCTCAGCGAAAATACGATTCCAAACAGCATGGGGGCAATCATACATCAATCGAAGAAAAACATTTTCCCCTTCCCTTCCACCAGCCCCCATAATTGCATTTTAAAGCCGTTCCTGTGTTTCTGGGAGAGACACCACGGTACCTGTTGCTTTTAACTCCGCGCCGAGCGAGGCGGCAAAACGAAGCTAAACACAGCAAAGTTGTTTTGATTTCTCTCCTAACGCCGGAACGCGGGGCTTGCTGCGGCGACTCAGCCGCGAGAAGACGAGCTGATGAAAATGTATTTTTCCCTGTTGTTACTCTTAAATAGACGGGTGTTTTATTCTTCCTTTTTGCCACTTTGCTGTGCTAGACTGAGCTTTATGGGATTCTGGCAGGCGGGCGTTTGGCTTCTTGGTGTCGAACGGCCGCCCCATCCCTCCCGTGGCAGAGAGCCTCAGTAGACCAAGACAGCGGTCACCTTGGGGTTCAGCATCACCCTCTCCGGGGGCCCATTTTAAAGTAGAGTCCCTCCCCGGCGGTGTGGGGGCGGGGGTCGGGGAGGCCTTGGCTGGAATGAGTCTGTAGCATCCTCTCCCCTCAGAATGGGAATCTGGGAGCACAGGGGAGGGAGTTGTTAAGGAGCCAGAAGGAGGGAAAGGAGAGAGAGAAGTGGGTTTGAAGACAAATGCGGACAGAACCATCATGTGCCATTGGCCCAGGCAAGCCTGCCAGGGAGTTTAGAACTGATGAGTCCTGGATGTGACTCCTGACTCCACCGTGCACCAATGGGGAGGTGGCCTTGGGCAAGTCCGTATTTCAGAGCGGTGTTGAGGGTAACTTGCCTCCTCCCTGCCCTGTAAAGTCCAGGTCTTAGCCCCCGGCGCCTCTCCCAGAGGGGCTTAGAGCCCTCCTCTGAATGCCGGCTAAGGCTGGGGTGCTCGCTAGGGGCTCGGTGGTTCAGGTCCCCTGCCTCTGGCTTCCCATGGCCCGGGGGATCTCCCCTGGGCTGGAGATGATGGGGCCGGTGGGAGTTGTCCCAGCACACCCTGCCTCTCTCCTCTCCCTTGCTCCTTGCGGATCAGCTCCTATCCCGCTCCCTCCTCTAAGCCCAGAAGCTTCCCCTCCACCTAAGCGGTTCCTTCCCACCCCTAAGTCTCATGCATGGATTTTTCTCGAAGACACTGCTCTCTCCCTTAGAGAGATTCTAAGGCTGTTCCCACTTTGTGTGAGAGTGCAATGGGCTCATGAGGGGCTACCCCAGGACCCTGCCACAGGCCCTCTGCTCTGCCCACGCCAGGACCCTTGGGAAACGCCGGCCCCCTGCCCCTCGGGCTCTAGCAGCGAGTCGTGGCCTGTCACAGTTAGCTGGGGTCATTCTGATCCCTGGCGTGTCTCCCGTTCTTCCTTGCTTTTCCAGCTGGCGCCAAAGCCAGCATGGGGCACCGCACCCCTCCCACCGCAGCCCCCCCGCCACCCCACACAGGTGGGTATTAAAGCAGGATCCACACTTGAGATCCACGTGGCTTCTGGAAGGCTGATGCTGAGGTCAATTCTCCCTCCTGAGAGCACTGTTCTGGGAGTCCATCCAGCTATGCCACTTCATACATGCACCAGCTCGGGAGCCATTGCAGCTGCCTGAACTTCAGTTTCTTTGTCTGGCCAACATCTATGCTGACCAGGATCCCGGTGCCCGGGAACGCAGACGTTCCCTCGTATCTTCTGGCCTCACACAAGATCACGTGGGCCCTTCTGTCAACCCCAGCGTTTCCCAGGCCATGTCACTGGTAAAGGGGAATGTGAAGCCCCTTTGTAGACGGGGACAGTTGAAGCCTGAGAAGCGAAGCGGCACCATTTCCCTCGGACACTGGATGAAAGACCCCAGCCTTCCCAAATCCCAGGCTGTGTCCTGAGCTCCTGAGCTCCTGAACAGAGGGCGAGGCCTCTGGGCAGCCTGATGGGAGCTGCTGGCCAACCCGGGCTCAAGGGCGGGGCTAGTGGGTTGCCACGGAGACGCCGTTTCTGTCTGGTTCATGGCAGTTCTATGCAGGCTTGTCGCCTGAGTTACAAGGCTTGGAGCTTCCAGTGCAAACAGTCTCTTCCCGCAGGACAGGCCACAGACCTTGCTCCTAGCACACCACGGCCCTAGAGGGCCCCGGGCAGTGGGGCGGCATGTTGGGCTGTCCTGGCTGCTGCCTCCAGGATTCTCCCTTTGCCTCCTAGAAAACGGTAAGCGTGTGTGGGCTGCCCAGTCTCTGCTGGGCCTTCGCTCCCTGTCTAAGAAGCAAGGGGCGTCGGGGCACCTGGGTGGCTCAGTGGTTAAGCATCTGCCTTTTGTTCAGGTCATGATTCCAGGGCCCTTAGATCAAGCCCAGCATCAGTCTCCCTCTGCCATCCCCCTGCTTGTGTTCCCTCTCTTGCTCTCTCTGTGTGTCTAATAAATAAATCTTGAAAAAAGAAGTTTAAAAAGTGTGCATCCCTCGTGGGGGTGATGAGGGTTAAAGAAAGGGTGAGTACTTAGAACTGTGCCCACATGTCAGAAGAACGCAGTAAAAGTAAGTTATGGCTTTGTAAGCCTATTTTTCTCCAAGGCCTAGGGAAGACAAGCGTCCAAGGCAAGCACCACAGGTTCCTGGTGGTCACTGAGGTCCCCTTTCCTCTGTACCAAAAAAAACTCACCTGTACTATTCCCAACCCCTGAAATGCCCTTCCCTTCAATCCCCCAGTGAAGCCCTGACCCCAAAGCCAGACCCCAAAGCAGGCATCCAGGTGCTCCCAAGCCCTCGGGTCTACCATTGTACCTCCTCCCTATGACTCCTGCAGACATGTCATGGGAGCCCGCCAGCCCCTTTCTCGCTAGCTGGGGTCTCACTCTTGCTCCCAACGGAGCCTCTCATCTGAGACTATGAGCTCGTGGGAACAGCACAGACTCACCCCACCAGCATCCTGGCCACACAGCTGGCAACAGCCTCCTCCGGGGGGTCACTAGCTCACCTGACCCAGAGGTACAGAAGCTTCTGGAAACAAGCCAGTGGAGGAAGCACAGATCCTGGCCCTGAATGCTAGCCTTGGTGAAATGGAGGTGACCTAGTAACTGCTAGTTACAACCCCTCCCCCTGCCCCACAATACACACACAGTGCAATGCCCTGGGCTTTCTTAGTCTAGCCTCACAACCTAACTGTGTAAGTAGGAAAACACAAGCTCAGGAGAGTTGAATGACTTATCCGAGGTCACACAGCATATTGCAGAACAAGGTCTTCTAGAAGTCAGGCCTGCCTGACCACAGTCAGGGATATGAGCTGCCTTGGTGTACTGAGGCAGAAGCCAAGAGGGTCAGAGGCTAGGACTTGGCTACCGTCACAGGAAGCAGGCCCAGAAGCCTCTGCCACAGCTCCCCAGACTTGCCTGAGGCTCCTGGGAGGGGATTAGGGGGATTTCTTTTCCTGGCAGAGCAGGAGGTTGTGGGAGCCCCCCTGAGGCAGGTGTGGGTAGTCAGAGAGGAGCAGGTGTCCATGCCCCGCCCCCCTTCTAAAGGCTTCCAGAAAACAAGGTGAAGGGCCTGGCCCCAGCTGGCCTGATTCTCTTGCCTCTGATAGAAATAGTCCTGCCTAGCTCCCCTCCCCTCTCCCCCTCCCTGCCCCTTGAGGAGGACGGGGTGAAAGTTCTCAGGGGTATTCTAACTAATTTGAGGCTCGTTCCAGCCAACTGGGCTGGACCTGGAGGAAAGAGCCTTCCCCAGGGGCTCCGAGCAAGTTGACTTCAGTTCAGTCCCCCCTCGGGGGAGACCTGCAGGCTGTGGAAACAATGAAGGCTGCTCCCTTGTGACACCACAGCCACCTACCACACAGAGCACCACAGAGGAGCAAAGCGGCGACTCTGGAGACCTTCTAGAACAGGGAGAGCGGGAGGCCCAGAGAGAGAAAGGGTTTAGACTGCGGAGCTGGAGTGAAAAGCAGACACACCACAAATGTGGAGGGAAAGACGGCCGGCCAGGACCCGGCATGGCTTAAATAAACACGCTCCGTGCTGGGCTCTGGGACCAGGAGCTTAGGCCCAGGCAGGTAGGCGACTGTCTACTTGGCATGGTTTTTGAGAGGTTTTGGAAACCTGGTTTCAAGGTTTGGGATATAAACCACGTGACGCATGAAAAAAGAACCATGGGAGTGAGCTGGGGTCCGAAGCTCTGGTTCTGGTCCCGGCTGGTGCTCTGCTGCCACTGTCAAAGCTCCCCGTCTCCTTTAGCTCTCAAGTGTGGAAAATAATCCCACTGCGTCAGCTTGCCCAGGGGAGGACAGAAGATCCAGCGCGTGCAAACAGTCAGACAATTAGAGGCCGGCAAACAGAAGAGGCTGCTGCTCACATGCACCCCGAAGGCAGCATGAGGCCGGCTTCCCTGAAGGGACCGGGATCTGGCCCTGCAAGAGAGCGTGCTCTCACGGACAGCCGGGCTGAGAGCACTGACGGAACAGGGGCCGGGGGCAGGGGGAGAGTGTCGCTCCGTGCTCTGCACTCCTTAAAATCCTTCAACACAGCTTTCCCTTCCCCTCTGGGTCATCGGAGCCCCAGGAAGGTTGAAGGACGTGCCCCTGGTCACCCTGCTGGCACAGGGACAAGAGTAGGACCATCCCGTCTGCTTCCAGGACCACTGCCCCATGTGACGTTAAGGTTCAGAGGAGGCATAGAGTAATCAGACTGTAGGATTTGGCAGGTGGGGGTGGGGGGGGTGGGACCTGAAGCCCAGGGTTAGGGAGCCACCCCACCAGATGAGACTGATTCCCCATCTTAAGGAGGGAACCATGGTCCTCGGATCTGCTATGCCTCTGCTCTGCTCTACTACTCTGGTGATCACAGTTATTGTCGTAATAAACTGGTCCATGAAGCTGTTTAAAGGCCATCGAAATGCCTTCCTGGTCCCAGGCAGGGCTGCACCCAGAGGCCAGGCCGCTGGGACCCATGGAGGCCACATAAGACTCCAGGAGGCACTTCCTGGGGATGGGTCTCACAACCTCCAAGGGCAGGAGTCTACCCCGCTCCCTCCCGCCGCGCTGGGCACCTGCTCCACTCTCTCAGGGGCTTTGTGGGCTGCGTTTGCAATGCAGACCAGCTCTGTCCTGTTTGGTCTCATGGTTGGACCTTGCCTGAAGCCTCCAGCAGTGGTCCCCCAGGCTGGGAAGTGGGGCACAGAGACGGTGGCTGGGGGAGGAAGGGGACTGGACAAAGGGAGCATGGTGGCTGTAGCACGGGGAGCATCTGCGGGCCAGAAGGGATGCTCGAAACCCGCAGTCTGGCTGGGAGGTAGGGACAGGAAGGGCAGGCAGGAACAACAGCCGGAGCAAAGGTAAACTGTGGGAAGGAGGCAGGTGGGAGGAACAAGCTTGCCTGAAAGGGTCGAAGGGCCATAGCAGGTCACAAGGATCTAGAAATGGAGGCTGACAGTCGGCTGCCACAGTTCGAAGTGAGGAGCCAACCCCACGCATCTCCTGGGACCGGTGAGGGACTGAGGCAGGGGTCCGTCCTGCCTCTGTGAGTGCTGTTCCTCTGGAGTCCGGGGTAGCTGAAGGGGAGGCAGACGTTCCCGGGAGTCACGCTGCCCTCCCCTACGGACCCCAGAGGCTGCAGGCCACGGAGGCGGCCACGTGGCCGTGTGAAAACCCCTCCCCCAGCTGTGGCTTTCGTGGTCTGCCTTCAGCAGAGGACAGAGCCAGCCCAGCCCCGCCGGAGTCACCCCCTCCATGACCCCGAGTGAAGGTGGCCTCAGCACAGAGACAGGCTCATGCAAATGAGCACAGAAAGTGACAAGAGCACCTGAGTGGAAAGGTTTCCTTTCTCACTCACCCTGCGGGGAGGTGGGCGCGAGGGGGCTGGAGGTTATTTTAAACAAGGCTGCTTTCAGCCCCCTCGCCTGGGGCACCAACAGAAGTGTGGCTTCTGTCTTCAGGGCAAAATCCCGGTTCCGGCTCTTCCACCCCCGCACCAGGTGACCTGGGCAAGCCACTTCTCTCTGAGCACAGTTTCAGCCCTTGTAGAGAGGGTGAAAGCCTTGTCTCACCAGCTCCTCATCTGCACGTTAATGACCTTCTCCCCTGGGGCCCAGAGGGGGCCTGTATTCACACAGGAGGCTTGTGAACTTGAACGCCCGCAGGCCCAGGCGGGTGACCTCCTGTCCACAGGACAGTGGGCAGGAGGCTTCCGGACATGGAGACCCAGCATGACCAAGCCTGGTTCCCCTAGCTTCTATCACCCCACGTGGGCCAACCCAGGGCACAGGCATGAAGCAGCTCGGGGACCCTAGCAGGGTCCCTATTTCCAACCATGAGAGGCTCTGAGCAGAAAGGACATTTTCCTCTCTGCTTGCTTCCCGCCTCTGGCCCCCAAGTGAGCAGTAAGGGAAGGACCCCAGCTCCCGGCCACAACCCCGCCCGGGCCTTCTCCCAGGCTCCTGGGGTCTTCACTTCCTAATGACTTCACCTCCTTCTCTCCACTCTGAGCAGGCCGCCTGCCTGCAGAGGCCAGCTCCTTCTCTTGGCACTGTGTGACCTTGAGCTGTCATTGAACCGGGTCTGATGAACATTTCTCCCCACAGGGCAGCTGGAGGAGAGACTCAGTCAGCCTGCGGACAGCACCCGGATAGTGCCCAGGTTTCTGGGGAGAGCTCAGCCCTCAGGCACCCCTACCTTCTCCCCCAAGAGCTCTGCAGATTACGTCTGGTCTTGGCCTGTGGTGGGCAAGTGTTGGGTTCGAATAAAAATGATTGAAAGAGGAAGGAGTGGGCAAGGAAGTGGTTCTCGTGCTCCCCTGGGGATGTTGCCCCGGTGCCCATGAGTGACCCAGCTCACGTGCTTCTCGGTGAGGCCAGTCCACGCCCACACTGGCGCTTCCTTGGTGGGGGCGGGACCCTCTGGAAGCTGACCCTGCCCAGGTGGCAGGCACCCAGAGCTCAGGAATAGGCCACATGGCGCAGTAACCCACACAGAGCTGCCTTTGCTCCAGGGCCTTCATGACCCAGCAATTCTGAGACGAGGTATTACTGTTCCCACGTCACGGATGACAAAACCGAGTCCCCATGTCATGACGGGACTTGACCAACCTCAAGCAGCCCAGGAGCCAGCTTCAGAGAGCAGGTCTGCCCAGGCTCCTTCCACCACACCGTACTGGCTCAATGCCTCTGGCCTCAGTTGCTTCATCTGTAAAATGGGCTCTGAGCATCCATCCCAGGTCTGGCAGAGGAGGTGGGGAAGGACAGAGATCTCAGTCCAAAGGCGGGCCATACAGCCAGCTGTCCTGTCGTGGGACTGATGGCAAGGTAGGCAGGGGCTTCCCCGGGCTTCTTATTCAGGCTTCCCTTCCAGCATCAAGTCCAAGCCTCGCAGGGGCTGGTCTGAGCAGACACGGCTGTTATCTCCCGGAGGGATCTGTGGGAGGGGCAGCAGGGCCGTAGTGGCCCAGACACGGAGGACACATAGCTACACCTGGGAGGGCTGGGCACCCTCTACTCTAACATCCCAAGGGCCTGAGGCCCCTGGGTCAGGCCAGAAGCAGGATCTAAAGACACCCAGGTGATGACCAGAGCAGGCATGGCGGTCTGCTGAGATGTTAACTGCCAGAGGAACTCGTGTTCCGCTGGGACAAGGCCAGATGGTACAGAGCGAAGAACTAAAAATGCACCCCACGTGGGCAGGGCCTGGGGGGTGGGTGAGAACCTTCCCAGGCCCTGTGGCCCAGACTGAGAGGTACGCTCCCAGACCCCCTGAGCCCCAACGGGAGGGCTGCAGCCAGGAGTCCCGCCCTGGCACATCTCTGCCTTACCCTGGGGTGTGCCCAGAGGCTGCTCTGTCTGTCCGTCAGTACAGGCATGCATGCCCTTAGCCTTGAAAATGCAAGTCTGCAGCGAGAGTCAGAATGTGCAAAAGGATAAACCATGAAAACCAAGTCTCCTTCCTTCTGCCGGTCCTCACCCCCTGGTTCTCTCTCCTCCCGGAGCCTTGACTTTCATGAGTTTCTTGAAAGCCTTCCAGAAACTACGTGCGTTTGCAGACGCCTGTGTGTGTGCATGTGTGTAATCTTTTCCTCCCTCTTTCCACACTTAGTAACAGGTCAGTGCCTCTCAAGGCCCTTTCCTTCTAGGAACGTGTACATACCACGCCCTTTCTTCAAAGGGTGAAAAGACTAGTAACTCCGTATTTTATGTGGTTCTGGGGGAGGGCTGAGTCCAGCTGGGAGGTCTTCTGTCCCCTGTGGTGTGGCTGAGGCCTTGTACATGGCCGAATCCTGCTGCCTGGAACTTACGGTTTATTCCGTCAGTCCCCTGCCGATGAACAGTCGGCCGATTTTCAACCGTTTCTTTTTATAAGTCAGGCCACACGTGTCTGCATGACGCGCTTGGCTAGGTGCAAGGGAGGAGCTCGTGTAACTGGGATGGGGCCCGCTTGCTTGGCCCGGAAGTGACCCCGAGCGACGGGCTGGCCCGTCCTTGCTTGCTGCTGACACTTGTCCCCGTCCCCGGACGCCTGTCCCTATGCCCTTACAGCAGAGAGCTTCCGATCTTTTCCAACCTGATGGTTGGAAAAGGGTCTCTTCTTGAACTTTCAATGTGCATTTCTCTTATGAGGAAGATGAAATTTTCACATAGGTAAGAGCCATTAATATATTCTTTAAAAAAAAAATGACTTCTACTTGGCCCATTTTCAAAATTGGGTTATTGGCATTTTCTCGTTGCCAGGTAGACACTCTCGAGAAATTAGCCCTGTTTAGGCCACATGAGCTGCAGTTTCACTTCTCAGTTGCTCATTTGTCCTTGTGTGTGGGGTCTCACATCGTCTACCCGTTGTGTCCCCTTTGAAGTTCAAAGGCCTAGGACAGAGAAACAAGTTCAGTGGCCAGTCCCCAGTGTGACTCCGGGTGGGGGGCCCGGGTCCTCCCAAGGCATGTGTCCTCATCTGTGAAATAGGGTGAGGGCTTCACGCATGTCTCTGAAATCCTCGTGGTCCACGGGGTCTGAAGATCTGAGCTGTTGGACATTGAACCGAGGGGCTCTGCGTGCAGGGAGAGGGAAGGAATGAGCCAGAAAGAGGACGTGGGAGTTAATCATCTGACTTCAAGACTGCTGGGAGCACAGCTCTTACCCCCACACTTTCCCAGTGATCAGGGCACAGGGGTCCAGAGCGCCTGGCCAAGGTCCCAAAAGCGGACTCTCCACACCGTAACCACGGAGGGCTCCACCAGCTCTGAGCTTGGGAGTCTAATTGGGATGGCGGAGGTGGGCCCCTGCTCCTGGCAGGTGGCTTGGGATAGCCCACTCCTGCTGGCAGAGCTCCAGGGCCCCAGGCCCAGAGATCATCATTGGAGAAGGAGGCTGAAGCTGATGTCCGCCGGGCCCAAGGGATCACCTGAGGTCAATCAACAAGAGAGGGGTTGTGGTAGCACAAGAACCCGAGAGTCCCAGGCCTCGGCGCATGGTTCTGCACCTGGGCCAGTCCCTGGAAGGCTCTAGAAGAAGGGCAGCATGCCTGTCAGTAACAAGAAGAGTCATGGTTACAGACCTCTCCCTGGTCCGGCTCTGCACAGACACTCGGCCGGGACCCCCACCCACCCATCTCATTCTCCCAGCAACGCCCTGGAGGGAGCGCCACCCTATTGCTTTCTGACAGATAAGGAAACTGAGACAGGTGTACACATACACCCAGGAGAAAGGGCACAGAACCAGGAGAGAGCAGCGGACGTCAGTCCGATCTGAGCCCCGGGGACTCACATCAGGGCACTGCTTGGGCAGCAGGTCCCTATAAGGGATCCCTATAAAGGATTTCCGCCTCTCCCCATCCCCCCACCCCAGGGGGCCTGAGCCTTCCTTACCAGTCTGGTCCCTGATGCATATCCTTGAGTGAACTCCAAGAGCGGTTCTGTCTGTCCCAGGCACCTAGCACCCAGCCTAAGGCCTACCTCCGGCGGCTGCTCGGTTCCCCTTGTCACATGAATCAGAGAAGTTTCCAGCCCAGAAATCATGGAGAGGGGGACACAACACTGCAGACAGGAGCAGAAGTCTGGCTCGGGACTCATAGAGGGCCATTCAGTTGTGCGTGGGGCCTTCTGTCACTCAAAGCAACACCACCTTCTGGAAGGAGGCCCCTTCCCAGAGCGCCGACGCAGCTTCGTCACACCCTAGCCCACTGGCGCTGCACAAGGGGTACTCTGAGGTCCTGGAGGGCCCTGGCCAGGTGAGTCCCATTTAGTGCTGTGGCCTGGCTCCCAGCACAAGTTCATGGATGTTTGTTGAATGAATGAATGAATGAATGAACAAAGGAGTCTCAGGGACACTGTTGAACTTGCTCACCATAGCCAATGCCTTCTTGGTGACAGGCACAGGGATATGCAGGTTAGTGCTCTGTGAGGGGGTCAGACCATCTAGAAGGGAGAACAGCTCAGCAAGGTTTTGAACTTCACTGCCTCACCACTGGGTGCATCCAAACAGCCAAGAAGGAACGCAGTCGGGTTTAACGGGTTTATAGGCGCCTGTCCCAAGAACAAAACCCCCACTCCAGGCACACTGACAGCTACTCCCGGGGGCAGCAGCATCCACATTTCAGACCCCAGGGGGCAGGCCAGGCTCTGGTGGGGGAAGGGGCAGACAAGGTGGGGGTGTGGGGAGGCACAGTCTTGCAAGCTGAAGAGGGCACTTTCCTCCCCGAGCTCTCTGGTCTCTGTGCCCAGCGCCTTCTTCGCCCACCTTTCAACAATGGGAGTGACAGGCAGCCACTCCCTGCCGGTGCCCTCCAGGTTACTGAGCAGAGCAGAGGCCTGGCCTGGTTCACCCTCTGAGACTCCTCCCGGAGGAGGCTCGGGGGACACAGCTGGCCCACTGTCTGCCGGCAGGGGATGAAGGAGGGAAGGGTGGCAGGCCTTGGCCCCCAAGCCTCGTCCCAGATGATCAGAGCCCACCGTGGTTGATGGGCCTTGCTGGTGGGGTCTCTTCATCTGGGGCTGCTGGGGAAGGCAGGCTGGGAGAGGACAAGTACAACAGGGCGGCTGCGCCAGAAGACGGCCGGAATCAGACAGCTCTGGGGGGAATCCCAGTTCTGCTGCCTTCAGACTGAGTGGCCTTGGGTGAGTGATTTATCCTCTGTAGTGGCAATTCTTCATATAACCCGGGGACGACCATGATAGTTTCCATTCCAGAGGTGAATCCGTCCACGCGAAGCGCTCAGCACAGCACCCGCCCCTCAGGGAGAGCTCCATACCCACGAGCTCCTCGCCCTCCTCTTGCCATTCTCTGATACCTTCCATGACACGGGGGCCTAGCCCGTGACAGGGCCTGGGCAAGCCACTGTGCAGCACAGCCTCGCGGGGTGCTGTGCCCAACTCTAGGAGAGTTTCCCCAAGTGGAAGGCTGGGGCTCAAAGCTGAGTCATTTGTCCAGAGTCACACAGCTGGTAAAAGGCAAAAGGGAGGCAGCCTCCAGGTTGGCCATCTTGAAAGAATGTGCCCTGTCCCTGAGGCTATTCTGTCCTCCCCCACTAAGCTCTCCACATGGCTGGGGTGAGTCATTTGGTCTCCTGGGCCTCAGTTTATTCATCTGTGAAATGGTCTAGCTAGTGACTCTGCCACCTCATGCTAAGTATGGTTATAGCGGGGCCCCCCCTCACTTCTGGCTGCCTTCGCTGTTTCCCAGGGGGCCCATGGACATGCCGCCAAGGGGAGGTGAAGGACCCTGCTTTTCTCCTTCGTGGGCGTGGGGCCACGAGCAGATTCATTCCTTGAGAATTGAAAATGTCTAATTAACGCTGACTTAGAACAGGTCAGGGAGGGGTCAGGAAGGGTGTTCAGACACGGTTCTGCCTCAAGGAGCTCATGGTTTCACAGAAGGATTCTCTTATTCCCTTATCCTCAGTGGCCTTCGTCTACCAAATGGGCCTCCTGCCTCTGATCTCTCAGAGACCGGGAAGCCACAGAGGGTAGCGGGTGTTTCAGCCTTGGGGGCCTGGAGTTGAGGGGTGCAGACCAGGTGGGAGCGGGAGGGGCCCTGGATAAGCAGCCCCAAGGGGTGGCCCTGCAGGCTGCTCGCCCCTTGCTTTCCTGCAACAACACACCCACTGTTCCCATTTGATGAACACTGGCTAATCTCTGTTCCTTGGTGTTGTGAGCAGTAGACAGTAGTTCGTGGAGAAAAGGGCAAATGGCAGGCTGGCCTGGGTCACATCTCCGTGTACCTCCAGCCTGGGTCACATCTCCGTGTACCTCCAGACATGATGTGGGCCATCTTACCAGGAAGTGGGTCTGTGACAGATGGGCCCTACCCTCTGTCCTCCCACCCCCTGCCCTGGCATCCCCAATGGCCCAATGGTCTCCCAGATGATACCGGATCACCCAGGCCCTGAAACACTGAGGTCTCCCTCTCACCCTATTAGCACAGCAGACTCTCATAAATTCCTTGGATTAATTTGAATTGACTGAGTTGAATGGAATTGACGTGAATCTAATTGAAGTGAATTCAATTGGAGGCCAGATTACAGGCTTCATCGGAGCCCACTGGAATTTGGTTTTCCTAAAGGCTAGATCGGAAAGGCCAGTTTTCACCCCTGTTTCTCCATTCCCTCCTTGTTGGATGGAGTATGTGGGAGGCAGAGAAGGCGGGACGGGGGTGGGGACAGCAGGAGTGGGGTTCCGTGATGGCTTCCTCTGGAAAACACCACCTTCCGGCAATATACCCCAACACCCTTTCCAGTTTGAGCTTAAAGATTCCACAGAGCCTCATTTCCAGAAGCTTAAACAGAAACCATTTTAAGGTTCTTCCTTCATTTTGATGGTCAGTGGCCTCTGTGATCTATATGAGTATTGGGAGTGCCCGATGGCTAAGGTCTAGATTGGGTCCCACTTGGGACCCGCAGAAGAGCATCTGGGCATGATGGACAAGGAGAAGGTTGTGAACATTTGTGAGTGAACAATGAGGCGTAGGCTGAGAGGCCCACTATCCTCCAAGGCCAGACACTGCGGGGTCTGCTGCCTTGACCTCACGGACCCTGGCAGCAGTGACCACGTCTTCCACAGCCTTGGGGTCTGTGTTTCCTCCATGGTTGTCTTTGCAGACCAGACATCCCTCCAGAACTGGGGCACCTCTCTCTGCCTCTACTTCTTCTCAGACATAATGTTGTCCACGTCCCCCTGGTGGAGGAGGGGCAGGCCCCCCCTTAGTCTTCCTACCACAGTAGCTCAGCGACCACACAGACCAGATGACTCAGAGGGGGCTCTTGGACCTCACAGTCCCCTGAGACTCCTACCCAGAGAGCCACCTTAATCTCTCTTAAGAGACTTAAAAGAGTCCCTTAAGTCTCTTAAGAGAGACTTAAGCAGGAGTTAAGTCTCCTTAACTCCCCCAGGTGTGTGGCTCCCAGGCACGTGCAGCCTAAAATTTCCCTACGTGAACCCCCTAGGCTGACCCCTCCTCTGGCCTTCCCCACCTGGGTTCAACAACGGCAGCCATCAAGGTGCGCAAGCAGAAACAGTCTTCGTCCTTGACATCTGCTTCTTGTTCGTTCTCCATAAGCTACCCAGCTGCACACCGTGCCAGTCTTACCTTTTGAGACTCTCTCAGAACCCTCCTGTCGTGTCCACCGTGGCCACCTGGACAAGTGCAGTCGCCTCCTCACTGTCCCCCTAGGCCCAATGTTGCCCCCTCCAATCCACAGTCTGCGTGCAGCCCGTGGGATATTGCCAAAATGAATATAGAGCTCATCAGCAGCCCACGCCTTCAAAGCCAACAGCTGTTTCCCGTTGTTTGGTGGTGGGCAGGGGTTGGGGGGGAGGTTAAAGGCCCAGCTCATTAATATGCAGGGGGAAAAAATCCCACTTACCCTCCCCAGCTGCTTCTCTCTGGGTTCCTAGTGCTAGGCACACTCCTTTCTGCCGAGGACCTTTGCATAGGCTGCCCCATCTACCTGGAATGCACTTCCCTCTCCCTTCCTACAGTGAGCTCCTACTCATCCCCAGGTCAGACCTCCAGCATCAGGGAAGCTCAAAGACCTCGTCACACCACGTACCTGTTGCTCATGTAGCCCCAGCTGGAATTGCCCACGTGCTGGATTGGATTAGCATCTATCTGTCTGGTCCCCTAGACTGTAAGGCAGGGAAGCTTTCTGCTTGGGCTCAATGAAAGAGCAAATGAGTGGGTGAATGAAGGCAAGCAAGGCAAGAGGACCTATGTCTAGACACCTGTGTCCCCATCCACCAGCGGGAGGGTCTTACAACAGCCAGGCTGGCCTCCTTTGCTGCCCTGAGACAGCTTTCTCAGGGTTAACACCTGGGTTTTGCTCTGGTGAGACCCCTCCCCCACCCAGTAAATCTCTTCCCCCTTCCCTGCACCTAGTTAAAATCACCCCCTTCAAGGCTCAGCTCATGTTAAATTCCAAGAAATAATTATGAAACAGTCATCAGGAGGATGGCTGGGAAGGGACACTGTGTGTTGAAACAGTTTTCTACCTCATTTGAAAATATACTCAGTTCCCCATGGCCTGGAGGTGGTTCCTGGTAGACAGGACCTGAGCAATAAAAACATATGCCTTTGGGTCACATTTTCAGAGACAGAAATTTTCCCACTTGCAGGGGAGGGTAAAGTCTGAGAAATCTCCAAACACCGTCAGCCTTGCTGAGAATCGTATCTTACTTAACCAAAAGGCTCCCAGGAAATCAACTGGAAAACGCACGGAGCATGAACAGGGGGCTGGGCCCCCGCGAGGGTGGGGTGGCTACGATGTTATGCCCTGACCTGAGCAAGGCCCTGGAGGTTCCCAGGAGGATCAGGGAGAGGTGGGGGAGGTCCCATCACCTTAACGCTACCAACACCTCATCTACAAAAGGGGCTTTTAAAGGTTGCGCCCATGAGGGGAACTCGGGCACCTCTGAGAACCTGGGCAAGGTTTAATACCCAGGTGTGACACCAAGATGACAATCGAGACCGTCCCTGCAGGGAGGATGGAAAAAATATCAAGTCCCACATTCTGGCCATCACTTCATGAGTCCTCAGGGACCCCAGGAGAGCGTGGAGGAGCATTCCAGAACAGCCGGAGAACCATTGAACGGCAGGGCCAGAGAGAGCCACAGAGCTCATCCAGTTCAGTCCCCCCTGCTTTGACAAATGGGGAAACTGAGTCCAGAGAGGCCAAAGGACTTGCTCAAGGCCACTAAACCCTGTGGTGTAATTAGAGCTAGCACCTGAGCTCCTAGAGCCTTCTGACGTATGAGGCTACACTGCAGTTTGGAAGACTCAGAACTGGCTACCTCGCCTGCAGGTCCCACTGCCTGCTCTGCACCCTGACTGCTACCTGCAGAGGCTGGCAGATAGAGAGGACAGGCCTCTCCTGAGCTGGAGACCGCTTATGTGAACTCAGGATGGGGACAGCCCCAGCACTGATATTTACTGAACACACACAGGGCTCCTGATACCGTGATTTCTATGCAAGACCTTGTCGTGGTAAATTAAAGGTGACTTCTGCTTCTGCTTCTGCTTTCATCCAGAGGTGAACTGCAAACCTTAAACCTGTGCGGGCCTTAGTGACTTGCTTGATCAGCAGCAGACCTGTAGAATGTGGCAGAAGTGACGTACCGGGTTTCTAAGGCTAAGCCACCAGAAACCCTGCAGCTTCCGCCTGGGATCTTGGAACACTTGGTCTCAGGGGCGGCCTATCAGCACCCCGTGCCATGAGAATCCCAAGTACACAGGAACGCGTGGGTCAATAGCCTGGCAGAACTCTCAGCAGATAGCCAGCAGCCAACAACAGCCAAGGGCACAGCCCTCTGAGACGTGCAGGCCAGGTGAGCCCGCACCTTAATGGTAATGGCCATTACCTGGGAGACCACCAGCTGGAATGGCCCGGCTGGGGGCAGTCGGCCAACAGAACTGTGAACGGTAACAATGCTTTGAAGTCCCTAAGGGTTATCGTACCTCGCTACACGGCAATAGACAGTTTCAAAGTTCATTCGGCCCTGCAGATGGTGCCGTGGTCTATTTCCCTTATACAAATGGGGAAATCCGGGTACAGGGAAGTCACTTGCTTGCTCAAAGTTACACCGCTAGGTAGATGGCACATCTCCGATTTAGATGACTCTCTCAAGTCCTTCCAGCCCAAGGACTGGATGGACACCTCTGCCCCATGGATGCTGGAAGTATCCATCCCCTGTACCCTGACACACATCCCTGTTCGTACTTCTGCATTTGGCCTTGTAGGGGACCGAGAGTATGATCAGTGATGTCGGGGTTTCGTGCCTGGACCCAGACTGGGCATGGGATTTGTCTGGCTCTGGGAGCAGGACTGCTCCTGTTGGAAGGTGTATGGATTACACGAGTGGATGACGCATTCGTGCAACAGGTCTACCGAGTTTAGTATGCACAGTTCCTCAAGGACTCCATAGTCCAGGGTTGGGGTGGTGAGGAATCAAAGGTCCCCAGACACCTTGCTGGGGAGCTTCACCAAAGGTAGATGAAGCCCCCCGCACACTTTGAGAGAGGGCAGAGAGAATTTCAGTCAGCTGGCTAGTCGAGAGGATGGTCAGGAGGCAACTAGCTACCTATATGGAAGTGGCATTGAGGTTGAACTTGAAAGGCTGAGGGAGAGAAAGAAAACACAATATACAGACACGTGGGGAAGGGGAAGAAGGGGCGTGAAGAGTCTACGAAAATGACAGCAACTCCCAAAGCTGAGACGTGGGCTCCCCGGGGAAGCTGGGCCCCAGAGTGCGGGCCTTGACTCTTGGGTTAGGACCTTTGGGCTTAACCCCAGGACGATGGGGTACCATGAAAACAGTTTCAGTAGGGAAGGGACGTACTTTCAGAAGACCACTGAGGCCAGGGGGCAGAGGAGACTTGGAATGGGGGGGGTCCAAGCAGCTGCCGGGAACTCAGGTGGGATGCTATTGCACCAGAGGATGACGTCCCAGTTGGAGCCCCCCCACCCCAGTGCACGTGCGCACGCGCACGCGCGCACACACACACACACACACACACACACACACACCACCAAATGAACCTCTTCTCTGGCTATGATGCATATGATACGACCTGTCCCCAACCACTGCCACCCACACCGCAATCCCCGGGTAGCAGGAGTGAAGGAAAAATGGAAATGAGGCAAAGAAGGAAGGAAAGGGGATGGGAGGTGGGGTATTGCTAAGCCAGCCAAGGCCTTCCAGTCTGTCTCTTGGCCTCATGGGATGTCTTCCAGACAGGCCGTGTGGATCCCCGAGCCTGGGAACGGGCCCTTGTGGGGAAAAGGGAAAAATTTACGCTCTGACTCCTACTTATCTCCTGTGTCTCATAGGTCAAGGCTATCTCCACTCTCTGCAGACTTGGGTTGCACTCTTCCCAGGCAGCTCCTGGAAAAGCCAGATCCATTGCCCTAGCAGAGCACTTCATCCGAGCCCAGAGTGGATGGTCCACCCGGGTCAAAAGTGGGCATGGAAGCCATAGTGGCTCCCACCACGGTGGCCATCATGGAGCTGGGGCCAAAGCCAGGCCCTTATCCCAGGAGAAGCTGAACCTGTCAGGTGTTCTGAAGAAGGAGATGCTCGGCTCCCCTCATCAATGATCCCGAAGGACCAGCAGAGCTGTGCACCTCTGAGAAGTACAAAACGCAGATCTGATGTTAAGACAGGTTAACTCCTCAAAACCCACGGAGGACTCATTACCTGAAAACAAAGTGCCTCAGGGGCTAAAGCCCTACAGGGACACCCAGGTCAGGGGCTGAGCCACCTCCCATAACAGGTGCAGCCCAAGGTCTTCTTCCAGCCAGGGCCCGTCCCCCTCAGGCCCTGTGCCTCCTGCCTCTCTCCAGTCACCGTCTCCAGAAACAGCCTCCGAGATGAGGATTCATGGGAAAGAGACTTATTAGGAAAGCACTCCCAGGAGAAACTAGAAAATGATCGGGGCAAGTAGGACAGGGATAGGGAGGAAGCAAGATTGCCCTGGGACATGACCTTGGGCAGAGCTCCACCAAGGGCAGCCTCCACCTGCCCCCACAGGGAACTCTGCAGTTGTGTTGCTTCTCAGAGTTACTCCAACCCAGACGAGGGAGATTGGCCCCATATGTCCTCCCCCAATCCCAACACTCATCAGTCAGGAGCCACCAGTGAGGGACTTAAATTCCAAGCGAGCTCTCTGTTGAACTCTGACAAAAGAGCTGTCCCGTGATTAAAGCAAAGGCATGCCCAAGGTGGAAACGAGACAGAGGGACCCAAGTGAGGCAGGGCCATCTTACTGTCCTACGGGGTGTCTGCAGCACGCTGCTTGCACAAAAAGGAAGCATTGGTCTGTCCTTACAGACTTCGAGTTAGTGAAAGCCGTGTGTTCAGAACTCCAGGATGACATCTGAAGAGCTGTTTGGGGTTCTAGGTGGCGTATTCTGTCCGGGGTTTTGGAAATCTGGCTTGGGCAAGCAACAAGAACACTCGCCAGAACCTGAAATCTTGCAGCTTGGAGGACAACAGGGATGGTCGAAACATGTTGTTTTTTAATTTTCTCAGTGTCCCACACCCCTTCTGCGTCACCCTGACTTTTGATTTCCCGAGTCGGCAGCCTGGGCTGTAACAAGCAACTGGACCCGAGAGCAGAAAATCAGCCTCTCCCTGAGCCCCACGGGACATTCGAGGGTTCCACAATCATTCATGACTCCGTAAGTAGCAGCAAGGTGTTAGTCTTCTTCACCTTGAAACTGTCTAACCAATCACTAAACAGCGATTGTAATTGACGATACTAATGGCATCAGTTAACGGTGACAATGGACACTGATGGGGCACTTTACTGCGTGCTGTTCTAGGTGTTCTCCCTAGATTAACTCACTTCATCCTCACCACGACCCCAAGATGGAGGGACAGCTACAGTCCTCATTTGCCGGAAGGGAAACTGAGGCACCGTGCCGTGAATGAACTTGCCCAGTGACACAGCCGGTCCCTGCGGGCCCAGGCGGCCTGGTTCCAGAGTCCATGGTTATCTCACGTGGCTCGGTCCCAAAGTGCTACACCAGGCCGGCGTGGCAGAGTGTACTTTCCAAAGACAGCCACAGCAAAATCTCCCATCCTACCTCTTCCTCTCACAGTATGACTTGGACACTCCTCCCATGAAGAGGCGGAGGCTGTGTTCCCTCCCCCTTTGAAACCCTGCAGGCTTTTGTGACCCGTTGGACCAATACAGTACAACAGAAGGGCCCCTCGGTGACTTCTGACAGGTCCTAGAGGGATTGCAGTTTCCACCTTGCTCACACAATGCCCCAACCTTCCAGGAAGCCACCAGACCTCCCTGAGGCCGCCATGCTTCAAGGAAGCCCAGACCAGCCCACACGGGGAGTCCACCCAGCGAGACCCTGGAACCACATGAAATCCGAGACGCATGGGCAGCCTCGGCGACTCCAGCCCCTGCTGCTGTCATTCCAGTTACCCTGTGACAAAAGCCACGGGAGACACTCAAAGCCAGAACCCCCAGATAAGTCTTTCTTGAATTTCTTCCCCACCTGAACCATGAGATCAAAAGATGATGCCGTGAAAGTGACAGCAGCAGTAACAGTGGGAGCCAGCTAGCAAACCAGCAGTTGGTGGAGGGAATTGAGGGACTGCCATGGGGGACTAAGGTGGCCGGGGGAGGAGGAGGGCTTATGTTGGGCAGGAAGAGCCTCCTGTAAGGCTCCCAGAGCAGTGAGAGGGGGGCTTGGAGAGGCAGCTGGGGCTTCACTGGGACCCTTGCATGCCAGGCTACCTGTCTGATTTCCGTGGCCATAGATAGCCGTGATAACTTTAGGAAAAGCCACTAACATCTCTTAAGTATTTGCTGCATCCCCAGGACTTGGCTACAGCTTTACAGGCAGTGCTTACAAAACCCACTGAGAGGCTATGGATGACGCATGAAGAAACTGAGGCTCAGGGCACTGACCTAATCTGGCCACGCTCCTCCGGCTCTAATGAGTGTTGGAGTCTCGATTCAAACCTGGATCTGCCTGGCTCCAAAGCTCCAGCCGAGGAACACAGGCCCCTGGCAGACAGTCTCCCCATGGGATGTCACAAGCAGAATCGAGCATCAGAAAGATCGCGGGGGTGTCACTGGCAAGGTGGGTTTGGGACAACGGTGTGGGAGGGGAGTCTGATGGTAGGATGGGCAGGTAGGAGGCTGGAGCAATCATCCTGGCCACAGGGGATGAGGCTCTCTCTTCCCTAGAAGCACCAGAAGCCCAGAGTCCAGGCTAAAATGCAATTCCCCAGCACCACGGGCTTCTCTAAAAGGCAGAAGAAGGTTGAGCGAGCAAAGATCTTTAAGCCTTGGACCCTAAACCTAGATCTCATCCTGGGGTTTATCCGTCTTCCTCAGGGGTTCCTTCCAGAAGAGAAGCCCTCCTTGACCTTCTGAAATTGCAACACGACAAAAGAGGAACACAAATACAAGGGCCCCAAGTCACCACATAGTGGGTTTCCCCAGAACCCAATTCGATAGAAGAACTGGCTGGCATGGGGGCTGGTTTTGACCTATGGTACTTGACATTCACGGTCCTGGGTTCTCACCCCAACTCTGTTCTCTCACCAGCTGTGCTGCCCGGGACAAAGCCACTTCCTTTATCTTTGAAAGTTACACCCAGCCCTGTCCTTCTGTGCCTCTCAGTCTGTCTTGAGCTCCCTTAAGGAGAACGTGGACCTCCAAAGTGGGCAGATCTGATTGTACGAGAGGTCCTATCCCTGTAGCCTTCTCTACATCCAGGTCCTCTGCTATGTGACCTTGTAGCTCCTCCCATGAAGAAGGGGGACCACCCCCAACCCCACCTGGTATCTGAGTTGGCCCCCTGTCTTGCGTTGGCCAACAGGATGAGGCCAAAGTGACAGGGCGCTGGTTCCAAGTCCAACTTTCAGCAGGGGCCCGTGCGCGCTCATGAACCAGCCCCTGTCACACGAACTGGCCCGAGAAGGCCTATTGGAGGGTCAGAGAGCCAGGACACCCCACCTAAGGCCAGCTGCCCCCTCCCAACCACAGGTGACCACAGACAAGATAAGATGCATCCCACACACCTGTAGAGTCTTGAGGAATAATAAATGACTGTTTTCGGCCCTCGAATTCTGGTGTGGTGAGACAGCAGCAATGACTAAAGACAGAGGTGTCCACATGATGCTGGTGGTTCACAACTGTCATTACCACAGAGCCTCGCAACAAATCCGCTGGGCTCAGATCTGGCATCCCTATTGAGGTTCTCGGAGGAGCGATGGGACTTTCCTTACACCCAGACGTGATAAGCCACAAATCCGGAATGTGGAGCCAGCCTACCTGATGACACGTACTGAGTTCCTGCTACCACTCTTCCCGGCCTGCTGGGGATCCTGAGAGGATCAAGGACTCTTCCTTCTTGCCTCTCTCCGGCATTGCGCACTGTCCTGTCTGCTCAGGTCAGCCAGAAGCATGGGCAAGGCCAGGGCCACACCCCTTGGCCACGCCTCCTGAGCACGACCCTTAGGTGCACCTGTCTCTGCAGCCCCTTGGCGCAGCCCTGTCCCACTCTGCCCTGCTGCAAGGATGAAGTCCATCCAGAAATGTGGCCTCAGGAAGCTGTGGCAGCGGGGAAAGCATCCGGCCCATGAAAGAGTCTGAGAACCTGCCGCCACCCCCAAGAAGTGGAGGGGATGAGCGGATGATCGGGGGTTGGGCACACTCTCCCTCCTGAGTCCCAGGCCCCCAGTAGGGATCTGGTCTGGGAATCCTCTACCTGGCCCTGGGCCTGCCCTGCATATCTGACCCAGGCCTCTTCCTTCTCTGACACTTCATTTCTCTGTCTGTAAGGAGTCCCTGCCCAACTGAGGATTCTGACCAGAGCGCTCCTGGAGTGGAAAATCCATAAAGTTTCCCCAGATGTTATGTGAAGCCAGGACCACGACCAGGGATTGAGGTTCTGGGTATAGGAAAGAAGGTGCAAATATCAAAAAAAAAAAAAAAAAAAGAATTACAGAAGTAATGTGAGCTTTCATGGTGACACAAAATGAGTTAACCCTTTACACCCCTCACCCTGACCTAATGCACTGGTTTTTTTGAGGATCATGAGCAAAAGGCTAACATTGAGGTCATTGGTGAGGGTGCCCTGACTGTGAAGGTGAGAGACCCCTGGTACTGGTGGCTCAGGGCCTGGCAGGGGCGGGAAGGGGACTCCGCACTCGCACCTCTGTGATGCAAACCCCTGTTTGGCCACCTTTCCAGACCGAGGCCTGGCTAGGCCCAAGGCCAAGGCTTCCGTGGTCTTGGGCCCCTGGCAGGGAGCAGTGACTAGCTCCTACAGGCAGCAAAATGTCTGGTTTGCATCTGAACTGGCAGGACTAACACTGCATAGCAGATACAATAAAACAGATCATGGAAAATTTAATGGCCCGTGGTCAGCAATCACTGAATTATTTATGCCATCCCTACTCTTCCGAATTCTCAATTGTTCGGCCCCATGCACCGCGGTTTGCAGGCTGCTGAGAAAAGCAGGGCCTGACAAGAGAATGGGACCAAGGAGCCAAGTGGCAAGGGGTTTCTGGGTGACCTTGGACAACAGTTGCTTCCCCTCTCTTGGCTCTACCTTCGCTTCCACCAAACTGGGGGGTTCTCTTCCAGGAACATCATAACAATTTAAATTTATGCTGCTTTTTTTGTTCTAAGATGATGCCCACATCCCTCCAGCCTTTCCCAGTCCCTGTGAGGTGGGCAGAACAGATAATGCTAGCATTCCCATCGTCCAGATAATAAATTGGAGCTCAGAACGATGACAAGCCTCGGTCAGAGTCAAAGGAACAAAAAGTAGTAGAGAGAATGTCCAATGTGAGATGTAGCCCAGGTACAAGGAATTTAGATTTCTCTCCATACCAAAATCCTACTGGGCTGGGGGGGAGTTGTCAGTGACAGAGTAAACCTGTAGTAGGAAATAGGCAAGGATACTATCAGTGGACCAGAAATATGGAGAAAGGAAGCAAGAATAGGGTATTCAATTGATTGAGAAGCAGAAACAAGGAAACCACAAGGCAAGCTAGTTTGCCCCTGAAGCCAGAGCCTCAAAGAAAACCCCACCCAAAGCAAAGGGGCCATGGAGCAATTCAGACTGCTGGCAGCCATCTCTATGCGGAACAGGTGGCCTTGGCATTCGACCCTGGGAAAGCATCATGAGAACAACTCTCAAAATAAAACAGGGATTCTAATGGTGTTTCTGTAGACTTGCTCTTCCTGAAGTTCCTCAACAGACTCCAAGGGGAAAAAACAAGGGCAGAGACTCCACAGAGATAAAACGGGATCTGTTCTATTACCAAGGGGGTCTCCACCATCCGCATTGGCTCTCATATGACTGATGCCGAGAAGCATGTCTGTCGAGGGAAGAAGGTACTTTGGCTTATATGCACCTTTCCCTGTGTTCTATGTTCTGTGCCAAGGAACAGCAGCTGAATGCAAAGCAAACTGAATCCAGAGGCTCATGTTACCAGACACAGTCACAAAGCACCCCCAATCCTCCTCAGGCCACTTGCATTGTCTTGGGAGGGCTTATGACAAGTCACTCCTCATTCCCTGTGCGTTTTACCCCTCATTTTCCTAACCCAGAAGCCCAGCCCTACCTCACACCACTTTCCATCAAGCTACTCTTGCTTTTAAAAAGAAAGAAAGACAAAATGAGTAAAGCCCTGTATTAACTGTGATTTTTTTTATTTATTAGAAATGTAACGTGCATTTTTAAAACACCAGCATTTTTATTAGTGTTGTTATTTTTATTAATGTTTATAATGTTGAAGGAATTTTGAGTAGCTTATCCTTAACCCTGTTTTTCTCATTAGTCTCATTATGCTTAATTGCAATTTTGAAGAATTGAAGAGTTTGGGGGATCGCACATGTCAAAATCCCTGTGACAGAGGCTCTCCACTCTCAGAGGAGAATATCCCTTCCTCCAGGAAGGGTGGCAGGTCAGGAGTTTGCATTTCTGCTCGCTCTCAGCAAGCATCACGCAAACACTTCCATGACTCCCACCCAGGAAAGAGGGCTATTTCAGAAGAAGCCCTCCATCCCCAGACAGGAGAACATCCCAACCCAGCCAATACGGGTGGACCTAGTTATATATTCACACACCCTCCTCAATGGATATCTGAGGATTAGGGAGCTTTGAGAAAAACAAACCACACAAAAAAGAAGGATCGAGATGAACAGAGCAACTGAAAAGGAAAAACAGAGATGATGCAGCAAATAGAAGAACACTCATGCTGATTCACTGGGAGGATGCAGCGTCAGTAAAACAAAAGCAGCTTGCTAAGGGGCGGGGGGGGGGGGTGATAAAAAAGAAACAGAGGATAAGACTGTTCTTAGAATGAAAAATACATTGGCTGAAATGAAGAGCTAATAAAAGGGTCGACTGCCAGAGGAGAAGACCAAATCAGAGATGGAGACAATGAAGTCTAGAAAATGTCTCAGAACATAGATTAAAATGTCAAAGTGATTCTTAAAGTAAGGAAGGATACAAGGAGATGGAGCCTCGATCCCAGAAAGCCCATAACCAAATAACAGGAATTTCAGAAGGCGAGAACCAAAGCCATAAAAGGGAGGAAACAGTCAAATAGTAAGAGGAAATCCCCCTTAGCGGACCTACGACGCGGATTCGAGAGGTAAAAGGGATCACTGTATTATCAAGATTCTCTCGTTTACATCTGATGGAAACCCAAGTCAAACTGGGTCGAGAGAAAATGACCGTACTGTCTGATCTGACGCCAGTCTTGCCTGCAGCCTGAGGCTTGCTGCTGGAAAATCATTCATTCATTCTCTTTCTCCCTTTCTGTCTTTCAGTCTCTGCCCTCCTCTCCTGCACCCCCGTGGGTTCACTCCCAGCCAGACTTTCCATGTGCACCGGCTAAGAAGGCCTCCAGAATTCCCAGTCTCATTTCATCCTGGCACCAGACCCACAGGGCAGGGTGGGGTTCTCTTCTCTCCCAACATTACCAATTGTTCCCTAAGATGTACTCTGATTGGCTAAGTGTGGGTCACATGTCCACTCCTGAACCAATCTCCTGGCTGGAGAGATGGGATGCTCTGATTGGCTCCTCTAGGGCAGGAAGGACCACCCCTTCATTAACTGCACCTCTAAAATCCAGGGGAGAGGGTGTGTTAGTGGCAGTTCTTCAGGGATAGGGAGGCAGGTCAGACAAAAAAGAAGCAGCAGGCTGCTGTTCTCACCAACTACATAGCACATGTGTTGAGAAGGAGACGCAAGTTTCACGTCAAAGGTGGGAAGTTTCTAAGTTCCAACAGTTAAGAGGAAATCTTAAAACTTCTTAAGGAAAAAACTTAAGAGTATCTAGAAGGAAACTGTAATCAGACTGGCATTAGATGTTGCACATGGGATGGAACTTTCTAGAAAGCAACAGAACAATGTCTACAGCATTCTGAGGAGAAATCTCTTGGAATCTCTTATTCTAGTGGAAGAGCATAGTACAGACATTCTTGAGTACTCAGGAACGCAGATTCCCCCCACAACCCCCACACCTCCACTCCTGCTATGCACACTTTCTGAAAAAAATTCCTTGAGGATATACTGTGACAAAGTGAAAACTGAATCCAAGAAAGAAGACAAGTTCAAGAAATCATAGAATTAACCCGGGATTCGAAGGGACACATGCACCCCAATGTTTACAGCAGCATTATCTACAATAACCAAATTACAGAAATAGTCCAAGTGTCCACTGACAGATGAATGGCTTAAAAAGACATGTGTGTGTGTGTGTATATATATATATATATACACACACACACACACACACGTATATATGTGTATATGTATATATATACATACACACACATACACACAATGGGTATATATATATATATATATATATATGGATATACACACATTTACACATGATGGAATATTACTTGGTCCTCAAAAAAAATGAAATCTTGCCATTTATAATGACAGGGTTGGAGCTAGAGAGTATTATGTTAAGCAAAATAAGTCAGTCAGAGAAAGACAAACGTCATGATTTCATTCACAAGTGGAATTTAAGAAACAAAACAGATGAGTGTAGGGGAAGGAAGAAAAAGCGGGGGAGACAAACCATAAGAGACTATTAACTATAGAGAACAAACTGACAGTTGATGGAGGGAGGTGGGGGAGGCAGGACAGGTGATAGGTATTAAGGAGGGCACTTGTGATGAGCACAGTGTGTTGTGTGTAAGTGATGAACCACTGAATTCTACTCCTAAAACCAATGTTACTCCATGTGTTAACTATATAAATAAGAACCTGAAACAGAAACAAACGAACAAAAAAGAACTAACCCAGGAGATGAATGAGAAGGCACCAGCAAGACAATTGTGCATCTGGCCTAAGAAGTAGGTCGCCCCAATGAGAACAAAGTATCAGAGGACTCCATGAGGACTGATTTCAAGAAGAAAACAGCACTGGGGTCCTGAGTGGCTCAGTCAGTGGAACATCCAACTCTTGATTTCAGCTCAGGTCATGATCTCAGGGTCGTGAGATCGAGCCCCACCTTGGGCTCCACGCTAAGCGCTGAGTCTCCTTGCCCCTTTCCCTCCCACCTGCTTGCACTCTCTCTATCTCTCTCTGTAAATTAAATAAATAAAATCTGAAGAAAAGGAAGAAGAAGAAAACAGCGTTGCCCAATTTCATGAGTAAGAAGCTGGAACACTCAGAATGGTCATGGAATTAAGACATGTGACTCTTCTGAGCAACAAGGAAAGGCAAGGTAGAGACTCTGGGAAAAACAATGAACTATACATGAAGGTCATGGTCCAGATAGAAAGTGAGCTAAACTGTGGCATAATTCTAAGCCACTAATCAAGGGCTTTCTGATATCACAGAATCAACCTGCCATTGGTCAGGGAATGTGGGAGGAAGCAGAGAATCAGTGAACCCTTTGAGTGCACATACCGTCTCTTTGGGTTTGTGTTAAGAACAAGTGATAATTACTTCCTCGTGATATCTTTGTTCCTTTTGAATATGATTGGATGAGTCAGTAATTTCTGTTGACTAATTATGCTAATAGTAGGCTTACCTCTTTTTTATTATTTTTGATTTAAAAATGTATGCATAGAGTACTGTCATCTGATTGTTTAAAGATAATTTGTTCCTTCTGATTTTTGTAAGAGAAATGACCAAACTCTGCCTAAATTAACAGACATTTAAAAAATAAAAATAAAAATAACAAACATTAAAGTAAAACATTGCAACTCCAACTTCTCAATTCCTTTAAAGTTAAAAAAAGGGAAACATTATATAAGGACCAAAATCTCTTATTTTGAAGAAAAATCCACTTGGAGTTTGCTAATGTTCTCTCCTAAACTTCAGCTTCCTCTTCCATTATTAACCAGTAAAAATAAATTCTATATGCTTCTCCTCTATGTTCGTCAGCATTTAGATAATGAGATTTTAGGATACTGGCAGATTGGGATTTTCTTTTTTCTTTTTTCAGTTTTCTGAATTTCTACATTCTGGACCATAAACTTGTATCAGTTTTATAATAAAAGGTGGAAAAGAGAGAAAAGTGAAAGCAGAGCTGTATATATTCTGATGTAGAAATATGACTAGTATATACTTACAAGCAAAAAAAATCAATTGCTGAGAAGAGTGCATAGTGTGTGTATGTGTGTGTGTGTGTGTGTGTTTATGAAATCTGGAAAAACAATAATTGTCACTAAGGAGTAGGGTACCGGGGCTGGCAGGATGAGGGGTAGGAGTGTCTCATATTTATTTTGTTACTGTTCTGGGCTGTGTATCTTTTTTATAATGCACACAGCGTAATTTAATAATTAAAGACATTTCTAAAAGCGGTGGTAGAGGGAGGTTAACCCCTGAGCTTCTGAGTCTGGAAAGATATTAATTCCCCTTATTCTCTGCTGAGCAGCCACGCTGGGAAGAATAATCTTGCTTCCTTCCTCCAGGCGAAAGAACCCTCCATGGGGAGAGGCTATCACCGTGGCAGACACAGAGAAACATATCCGGGCTTCACCCACGTAACTGCAGTGGGCTCTGGGGGTGAGAGGGAGTGACACGAGGAAGACTGAGAGCAGACAGGACACGCACCCAACATGGGAGAGTGGAGAGTGGAGTGAGCACGGAGACGCGGTCCACGTTTGCCCTGCAGTCCAAGGAAGGAATCGCCCACCGCTCAGGTAGGCAGTCAGCAATGAGGCATCCATCCAAAGACGGGGTCCTCCCCTTCTGAGTCTACACACCCTTCCTGGGCCTTCCCATCCACTCTGATGAGTTGGTACCCATTCCTAGCCAGGTGAGCCCTCCATCTGTATTCCCAGCCCCTGCATCTGTCTGGGGTTTTGGACCTGGATAGCCAGTCATCTTTGAGAAAACCCCACTCAAAAGCCTCACAGACCTCTCAAACTCACCTGCTCCCCTCCCTCCTGAGCACACCATCTCTCTCCTCTCCAGGCCTCGGGCCCTATATCCACCTGCTCTCCCTCCAGGACCTGCTCAGTGTCACATCAGTGTACCTACCACACGGGCCCAAACCTGGCAGTCCTCCTGGACTTCTCCCTCTCTCTGGTTCCTCATCTAGTCAATCCCCATTCCCACCAATTTCTAGATAGCTGCCCTTCAGGCACAAAACCTACTTCTTTCCTTCCCCTGCAACCGTAGTGGTCTCTGCCTCCAACAGCATCACGTGGCAACTGCCATCAGGCCAATGGTCCCCCCGCTCATCCCAGTTACCTCACTGGTCTTCTTTTCCTCAGTCTCTGTCTCCCAGAGTGACCTTCTAAAAGATATAGATCTGGTCATGACTCTGTCCTGCTTACATGCCCTTAGAAGTCTCCCCACTGCTCCCAGTTCCTGATCCTTCTCCTTTACCGGACAAGCAAGGTCCTGCATGATCTGACCCCAGGCAGCCCCTCCAACTTTACCCTACATCTCTGCCCCTCTCGTGAGATCAGCCAGGTCAAATGTCTTTTATCCCTTCAAAATTTCCATGCACTCACTCATCTTTCCCTTTGTATCATGTTGTATCTGCCTTCTGCCTGGGGTAGTCTGTCCATTCCTCTCTCCTCTTCACAGTTCACCTGCAGGATCCCAGTTCAGGTGCCCTGGGAAGCTTGACTGGGACAGCTGACCCTATGAGCTCATAGTAATCTATACTTTCATCCCTCGTGCACAGTTCACATAGTCTTCTTAATACATCCATATCCCCCACTAGACTATCACTGGAGTCAACCTTCACAGGAACTTTTTTGGATAAGGGGATGGATGGATGGATGGATAGATTGATAGTTGGACAGATGGGTGGGCAGGTGGAGGGACGGATGGGTGGATGGCTAGATGGATAGACGGAGGGGTGGTATTAGATGCAGGGGCGGGGTTAGCTGAATGGGTAAGGTTAGATGTTTAAATGACTACAAGAATGAATGAGCAACTTAATGAATGAATATATACACAGGAACTGGTTGGAGTCCTCCAGAGCTGGATTAGCTTGAGGTAAAAGCCAGGTAACCAGAAGACTCAGGAACAACGATGTGTGTCTAATTATTAGACTTGCCCGGACAGAATTGCTGAATTCCAGAACACAGGATAGCAGCTGCTGAATCACTGACTTGCCCCAGTCTTACACAGATCCTAGGGACCAGGAATGGCTTAGAGGCAGGTGCTACAAAAGGAGGCCAAAGTCTCCACTCAATTAATTCATTAATTCATTTATTGCATATGTATTTCCTGAGAGCTTGCTGGGCACTGACCCCTATACTGGGCACTAGGAATTCACAGATGGATAATACAGAATCATGTGCTCGAGTAGCTCTGCCAATGGATCAGGAGCCCCATCACTGCAGGAAATAGACATCTGATGGACATCTGTACACCGCACAAGAGTGTACAGATGAGGGAGGGGCTAATTTAAGGACTGAATGGGTTTAGGGAGTATCCTGGAAAAAAATCCTCTGAGAAGCAACAGCCTGCAAATGATGGGAAAAGGAAGAAGGAGACCAGGTCTATGTTGCTAATGCTAGTAAAAGGTGCCACAGCATAGAGATAAGACTCTAGAATAAGATGATGGCAACAAATTCCCATCTCCAAAGACTCCATAGAAGCACACTCAGAGCTGAGGGGTAACACACAAATGGCTTGACTCCGGGGATGCCACAGGGAGCGGGAGGTCAGGGGAGGGGAGGGAAGGCAGGCAGGCAAGGGGGTGAGTTCCAGCAAGATCTCCCAGAGAATGCCTGAGCCAGATCCATGGGGAAGCCAGGAGTATGAGATATCTTGTCAGTTACAGGGTGACCAGTCAGTTACCCTGACCAAGGTGGGAGGCTGGCTTTTCACACTCCCACTTCTGCCATGCAGGGGTCAAGGTCCCTCGCTGGGAAGCAGTGGGTGCAGATTCCCCCAGGCAGTGACTCCAGTAGCTCACAGATAGTCTTCCCAAGATAGTGGCAGGTTCTGAGACTCAAGAAAAGAAAGAGGAAAAAAAAAAAAGCAAAAACAGTAGGAAGCGACCTGAAGCTCATCAGCAAAATCTATCACATCACCTCACCTTGCTCCCAAAGGAAAAAATCAGAAAACTGGTAAAGCTTTATCACGGTGCCTGGCACATAGCAAGGAACAAAACGTAGCTATTATGTTCAAACCCCTCCAAATTCACCAAATGCTTGGTAAGTGACAAGCCCTTGGCTAGTGCTGGGCCAGGCTAAAAGCCCTCAGAACAACACTGCTGGAAAATGAAAATGACAATCTCTCTTTTCTCTAGTGCAGCAAAAGACCAAGAATTGTCAGAACCCACTGCCAGTCACCAAAAAAAAAAAATTGTATATGCAATTAATTAGGCCTCTGCTTCAGTGCTCGGCTCTCTCTGTTTGCCTTCACCAGCTTAGCATCCAATTTTTTAGCTGAGAAGGCGGGGCAGCAGGTTTCGGAGATATTTTTTGCTAATGGGCTGAAATATTACACCCATAATTATAGCCTGGCTGCATATTTTTTCTTTTGCTCATTTTGTTCAGCACAGCAAACACTGTATCTGATTACAGCCATTCATGTCTTCTTTATAAAATAGGGTTTATCACACTCGGCAGAAGGGATCAGTGGCGTTAGAGAAATGGTCTAGACTAAAAACCCTCGGGGAGCCCCTACTGGGCGGTGGGAGGGGGGTGGGGGGGTCGTTGATGAGTTGGTGCTGCCTGATGCTGCCTCCTTGGAAGAGGCCAGGGAGGGGGGAGGGAGACGGCAGGAGGCACGCGGACAGCTCGGGCCCACTACCCTTTCCAGCCTGGGCATTTTTAAATCTCCAGGGTCCCCACCTGCACTCCTTACGCCCCCTGCCAGCCAGAGTCCGCTAACCCTGCTTTTGCTGGTGCACATCATGCCTGCTCCTATGTCTCGGGCTCTGTTCATCCTGCTACTGCCTCTCATTCCTTGGATAATGCCGTCTTCCGTCTTGCCCTTCCTAAACCAGTAAACCGCCAAGTACAGACCCCAGGCCAGCAGTTTCGGTCCTCCCCGGGAGTTGACGGAAATGCAATTCTCACCACCACCATCATCCTTCAATCGGCCCTCCCAACCACTGAATGGAGTCTCCAAGGGATTCAGGTGCTTTCCCCAGAGCCGGGGACGCACTGCGTTAGATACTAAAGCCAGGGCATGGAGTCGTCACAGTCTCGGTCCCTGGGTTCTATCTCTTACTCTATGTCATGGGGCAAGCTGTTTAAGCTCTCTGGGCTTCAGTTTCTCGTTTGCAGAATGAGGATGATGATAATAACTGATGCAGAGGAGGAATGCAAATAATGAATGCTCTTGGATTGAGCCCCATGAAATATCGGCTTTGAGAGGCCAACAGTGCTTGAATAGCAGCAATTTCCTGTGGGTCAGCCTAATCCATCCCTTTGTTTCAATCCTGTAGATCTCAGCTCACATCACACCTCCTCCCTAAGCCCTCTGTGATTGCCCAAGGCTCTACAACAAGCCCAGCGTGTCCTTCTTGTGCTTTCCAGTTCCTTCTGGGGTATCTCAGGGTTCCAGGTCCGTATGTTGGTCTCTGCGTGCAGACCATGCCCTCCCTGGAGGCAGTCTCCTGGCCTCCCCTGCTTCGGAGGGAGGTCAGTAGTGACCTTTGGCTCTGAAAAGAATCATTTACTGACCAAGGCTGGGTGAGGAGATACCAGGGAAAGCATGAGAGGTTTAAGACAAGTTCAAAGTTGACGGACGATAACGAAGGGGCAGGAAGCAGACAGCTGCATCCCGTGCCTGGAAAAAGGCAGACATCCTAGAATTGCAGAAATTTGGGCCAAAGGGGAGCTGTCAGGCACAGTAGTGTGGAGCTACTCCTGCTGTGGTCCCCAGAACAGCGGCGCCAGGCATCACCCAGCCCCGCACTGTCTCCTGGCTGCTAGATGAGAATATAAGGGTGGGGCCAGCACTCTGGTTAATGAGCCCCACAGTGACTCGGGGGCTCACTGAGCATCACCTCCGCCCAGGGCTCCAGTCCCCTTTACGGCATCCTGCCAGGGTCCTGGACTCCACCTTGGACACCTCCAATGACGGGAGGCTGGCTGCCTTCCCCTTCTGCGCCAGCCTCCCTCCCCAACCCCTCCTCCCGCTGAGCCCACGATTCAGAACAGAAGGACTGGCCATGTTGACTGTCTCCAACGAGATGCCTTGCGGTCAGACTGGCCTGATCAGAAGGAGACTAACTCTCCACCAAGAGAGTCAGGTATTTGAAATTGCTTCTGAGCATAAACTAAATAGATTCTAGAACTTCTAAATTCCCCATGAAATAGGTTAGTAGAGGGGACTGTGGGTGGAGTGTGGAGGTGAGAGGGATCTCGAAACAGCAGGGATGGGATGAAATGCTGTCTATTCAGGCTGCTTATCTCAATGTTCTCAGCTCCTAAAAGTGCCCTACACATTGAAGGACTACAATTCTGGGCCAGTGTTCCAGGTATCAGATATACATAGTGCTGAATGGGACAGAAACATTTTCTGGCCTCATAGAATTTACTCTCTGGAGAAGACAGACAATAAGCAAGTAAACAAGACTGTGATATAATTTAATTTTGTGATATAGGCAATGATGAAACAAAAAATGACAATAAATATAAAACGCCTCTTCAATAAGGGCTGTTTATTCCCACCACCCTATTTAAAATCGCAACCCCCTCTGGCACCCACGATCACCCTCAGCCAGCTTTTTTTTTTTCCCCATAGTGTTTGTCAGTTTCTAGAATATACTTAAGTTACTTATTATGGTCACAGTTGTTCTCCTCCCAGGAAGGCTGGGAGATGGGGGGAGCGGAGCGCCCGCGGTGGCTTCTGTATTATTCACTGATGTAACTCAAGCTTTTGGGAGAGCTTGCATCCCAGCTGGGGGTGATCTTGCTCCCAGGGGACAAATGACAGTATCTGGACACATTATTGACACAACCAGGAAGGGGAAATGCCATCGGCATCTAGTGAGTAAAGACAAGGGATGATGCTGAACCTCTTACCACGTACAAGACAGCTCTGCCCTGCCCCGCTCCACTGCACCCCAGACCCCACGACACAAGAGGATCCAGCCCAAAATATCAGTTGTGCTGAGGGTACAGAATCTTGTACAGAGTCACTAAATATCGGTTGAGTGAGTAGATTTGATGAGAAGAGAATGCCCACTGGAGAGGCTCTATTTTGCAGAGTGTGGCCACCGAGAGCTTCTCGAGAAGGGTGTACTTGACTTTAAGATGCTGGGAAAGAAGTTTCCAGGCAGAGGGACCCGCAAGTGTGAAGGCCTTCATCAGAAGTACCGTGGGATTTTCAGGACGGTACGAGAAGAACAGTGCGCCCGGGCATGTCACTCGTGATGCGTGAGATGAGGGAGGAGAGGAGGTCCGGGGCCAGACTGTGTGCCTTGCCGACCACAGAAGCCGTCTGGATGCTATCGTGAGTGAGGGTCAAAGCCATGAGCTGGAGTTTGAGTCGGGTTCTGACGGGAGCTGATGAACGCTTTCAAAAGAGCATTCTGGTTCCTACACGGGAAGAGTGGAAGCAGAAAGATCAATTAAGAGATAACTGCAGTGGTTCTAGCAAGATGCGTCAGGCTAATTTAAGTGGCAGCGGAGGAGGGGTGAGATATGGGCGGGTTGGGGTATATTTGGAAGGCAGAGTCGCAGAACCTGGTGCCAGACTGGGTATCGGAAAGGGACGACTCTTGAGTTTGGAGATGGAGGCAGACAGGGCGGGCAGGAGGGAGAGGAAATGAATGTTCCATGGCTGCACACGTAGTTAGGGACATTCCAGACTAAAATCACCCGCCTTGGTTCTCAGCCTGGTGATCTCCACATGTCATGGACCGGCCGACATCCATTCCCTTCTAGTCCCCAAACATACACATTGAGAACATTCTGTGTAAATCTTCTCAGGGGTGTGGAAAAACCTGACCCCACCTCCAGGAACTTAATCCTAGGGAAGAAGACAGACACACGAACAACTTGGACCAAAAATGGAAATGCTATCCCAGTGATTAAAATAACAGACAACAGAGGAGCGTGGAAGCGGGAGATGGGATCCCCCGGAAAGTTGTTAAGTAACTTGACTTTGAAGGATGGGTGGGAACTGATGGCCTAAAATTTCTGAAACTGAATCACCTAACTCTGGAGATTTAGAAGTTTCAGATTGCCCATGACCCTGGCAACATCTGAAGGGTTGGGTGACAATGAATCAGATACTTCTGTCTTTCACATTTCTCACGGGAATATCTGCATGGCACCCGGGAGAAAAAGACTAACACCGTATATGGTTATAACAATAGTGGGCAGACGGATGTCTGGACAGCATTTAACTAGGGATGTGTATCATTCCTTGTAGCTGCATTGATAAGACCACCAGAGAGAGTGAGCTGGGGAGGAGGATGTTGTTGTTGACAGGGTTGGTCATTCCATCTGGACGAGGAGGTTAGTGATGGCCCTGAAGATTGTGCTTTTTATAACATTGATTATGATGTTGGTGTGGACCGGGTTGGTGACAAGAACCATAATGTTGCTAGTGATGACAGTGCTGGGAAGAGCCATGTCAGTATTTGTGATGTGTCCACCGCCAGTTTGGATAGCACAGGTGTATGCTGGTTATGACGCTGCTATGGACTATGTCGGTTATCGTGACAATGACAGTATTGCTAACCATGAGTGATGGTGTTTACATTAAGACAAGAGTGGCAATAAAAATGGAAGTAGTTTGGATGGTATCTTGAATGTAATAAGCATGTTTTAGTAAAATTCCCTTTATTCTTAAAAAAAAAAAAGACAAGAGAGTGGCAATGATGATATTGATGGTATTGATTCTGATACCGATGACATCAACCTTAGCGATGATGGTGGATTCTGGGAATGATTTGGGAGGCGATGGAAAAGATGTTGCCGTGTGATTTGGTGAGGCTGCTGTGGATGACAAGGATAATGTCCACGGCAACGCTTGTGACAACGGTGCTGATGACACGTAGCATAGCTGCCAAAAGGTTGTTTGGGAACCCAGCAGACCTGAGTTCACATCCAAGGTCTTGGCGTTTACTGTTATGTGCCACTCGAAGCCTCAACCACCTCCTCTATTAAATGAGGATAATTGTAATGGGTCCTATTTTCAACGATCACAGGGGGGATTCATTAGCATCCCACATGTACATCCTGGCCCGTGGAAAATGTTCAGTGAAACCAGCACGGGGGTGTTGCTGGTCATGAGATGCCTTTGAGGATAATGGCACTGATGAGTTCCTCGATGATGCAATTAAAGATCCCTGATTGATGATATTATGTCCGTGATTGTGATACAGCTATTGATGGGAAGGAGACAGGCAACTTTGATTACAATTAGGATCAGCGGCAGTAGTGTGGGGTAATGTTAAATGTGCCCATCTTGGAACCAAACGGCAAAGGTTCAGTTTCCAGCTCTGCTTCTTATGTTCTGGGTCACCTTGGCCACGTGGCAGCGGCTAGGAGGCTGCTTGGAGCCCATGGACTCTACCTCCTGCTCTGACAAATGAGGTGATTCAGGCCCAGAGAGACCAGGTAACGTGCCCCTGATGGTTGGGGAGTATGGCAGAGCTGGGGTGGGAAGCCAGGCCCTCCTGCACCTACTTCAATCCCCCAACCTCGCCAGCATATCTCGGCTCTTTGGAAGGGAGCTTAGATCCCTATGCTGAGTGTGTGGGTCTGTGTGTGTGTGTGTGTGTGTGTGTGTGTATGTGTGTTTTCCTGGGCATTTTCCCCAAAGCATCTACCAGCAGAGCAACAAGCCCAGTTTTCAAAGAGCCATTTTGTGAGAAGTCAGGCCCTGGATGTCCCTCTGTAATCTTTTCTGTCTCTCCCGACAAGCAGAGACCGAAGAATGCTTTGGATCGGCTGTGGCTGGACAAGGAGTTGAAATGGGTAATATTTGCCTAGTTTTTAATGTCTGGTGTCTATAGCTTGCACTTCCATCATTCTATTATATTGATGACAGGCAGGCCCAAGCCACAGAGAAGAAACAAATTACCTAATAAATCAAGGCCCCAGGATCTAAAGTGGACAGTGTTATTAGACGAGGGGAGAGAGGGGGTGCTAAGTGATAGGTAGGGCTGCCTGGGAAAATGGTCCAGGCAGGGAATCATCTGTCTGTTTCTCCATAAATAATTACACACAACTGATATGCATCTGAGACAGAACATGATATGTTATTATTAACTAAACAGTGGGAGGGAGACAATGGCAGGAAGGGACAGGGAGGGCGTGCACAGAAAGCCGAAGCAGCCCTCATGATACTGGGCTTTGGCCAAAGCGGGAGGGGACGTGATGGCCTGAGAAGCTGCAATTCAAAGGGGCCGGGACCTTTATCTGGGACAGACTCAGGAGGCGAGACGATCTGGAGGACGAGGGACAGAGCAAGCTGACCCATACTGAGATCCTACTGCCTCCCAGCCCTGGGCTCTGGCCTGCTCACCCATTCATCCTTAGTCTTCACGGTGGCCAGTTAAGGACACGCCCTGGAGCCGTATCCTCTGCATTCAGAATCCCAGCGCTGTGCGACCCTGGGCAAGTTATTTAACCTTCTAGGTCTCCCCTTGCCCTTCTGTAGAATGGGTATGATCACCAGAATGGCTGCGAGGCTTAGGTGAGTGAGTGCTGGAAAAGCATAAACACAGTTTCACATTGTTTTACAAGGGTGTGTTACATACACAACCATCCTTCTGTTGCAGACGGAAGGACAGAGGTTCAGAGGGGAAGCAACACATCCAAGGTAACCTGGAACAAGAGTAAAAGTGGCATTAGAACCCATATCTAGTCTACTCCAAATCCCTACTCTGTCCCCTTGCTAGGGACGGCAAATTTTATCTGTAGAGGACCAGACAGGTAATGTTTTAGGTTTCATGGGCCAGTCTCTGTCTGTCACTTGCTGCCCACTGCCCAACACTGTTCTAACTTAGCTAAATGACCTCCCTCCCCAAGGAGACCTCCATAAATCTCTGAACTCTGTCCACAGGGGTAGGAATTTCTGAATTTCTGATCCCACTCATCTCTAACCCCCCAGCAGGCTCAGTTCTCAAAGGGCCCGGCCCCCTTTTGGCTCTTGTGAACAGCCTGTGGTTAGGGGGGCGGGGGCACCCCAGGCCAGCCAGGCAGAGACCCTCTGCCTGGAGAAAATGGTGCTTGCAGAAAGCAGAGCCCAGAGCCAGGAAGCAGCCTGCTTCCAAGCCTCCACGGGCTTTGCCTAGAAGCCCCATGATAATCTTTTGTGGGCTGTTAATAAGCAAGTTGAACCCCATAATCACCCACTGCTCAGCTTCCTGGCTTTAATTTCCATGAGGCTGGAGAAAACAGCGGCTAAGGGTTTTGCTTCCAGACAAAAGCAGCAAACATTTACCCCGAAGACATCTCGAAGCAGGGCTGGAGCCCTGCCCCACATAGCTCGGCCTTCTGTCTCCTCACACACACAGGCCTCAGGAGCTTGGCCGAGTGAGGCCCGGAAACCTGTCTACACGCTGGAAACCAGGAACAAAAGCCTTTCCGGGGGACAAAAGCCTTGGCAAAAGACTGGGGGCCGCCCAGCTTCTTCCCTCCCATAGTCCACTCCTGACCTCTCTGATGCTCTAGTCTGGGGACAACAGAGCAACCCCCTCCGCCTTCATCCTCTCACCAACCCTGTGGCCCTCCTCCAGAAAGATAATGAGGACGTATTAGATTTCATTATTTGAGCGGATATTTGCCAGGAGGCTAATTTAGGATTTCAGCGGGACAAACCTGCCTTCGGTTCAGCCTCCGTGGCCCTGGAGCCCCCTGCTCTGTTAGGAAATTTCATTCTGGTGATCTCTTTGTAGTGGGTAATGCCACTCCAGTAAGGAGAGACCCACATGTTCCTTCCACAGCCTTCGCACACAAACAAAACCCCAAACAGCCCGTGGGTATCAGGCACCTGCTTCGGAATCTGAAAGTGTGGGTTGAGCTCTGGCTCCACAACCCAGTAATTCTGAGGCATGAGCAAGTCCCAGATTCCGCTGACCTCCGTCATCTGTAGCGGTTGCATCTCAGCTCTGACACTATCTGCGTGGCCTTGGGTGAGTCACTCTGCTTTTCTGAGCACAAATCTTCTCATCCTTAAATTGGGCTGCCCATCCCTGCCCTGCCTACCTTTGTCCCAACAACCTGCCAGGATGAAAGTGAGGTTGTGGTAGGTAAATCTGGTAGGCAACTGTGGAAAGTAACAATGGTGGGTAAGTATGGTGGGGAACTTTGAAAGTTATTGGACAATTGGCGGAATCAGGGCCTCGTAGAATAAGCGTAGACTGGGTCTGCCAGGAGTAGTTTGGAAGGCCCCCTCTCCCTGGCACTTTGCAGCTGGGAACCAATGAGACTCGCGGCCTACCTGAGCCTCGGGCCTCTCTCTCTAAATGGAGACTAGGAGCAACTGCCCCAGTAGGAGAGCTGGTCAGTTTCTTAAAAGCAGAACCCTCCTGGCGGGCAACTGTCACATTGCTGAGTAGGTCATGGCCAAGTACGGGGTTTTGAGCTGGTAGGGTTAAGGCTGGCGAAAGACATGCTGTGGCCTCTGTGATGACTCCAGACCAGTGTCACTGACCTGCAGATGGGCCTGCGGTCACGGCACAGACATTAGGGGCAAGTACATGACTTGTCCTTGTTCTCCGGAGCAAGGAACACTGGACAGGAATCAGGAAGTAGAATGAACCCTGCCAACTCTTTCCTTTTCTTTAATATTCATTCATTCCTTCCTCCAATGACACTACCCTGAGCATCCACAATGGAGGCAGGCTCTCGACTGATGCATGGCCCTGTTCTCTGCTTCCTGGGAGGCGGGAAGATGAGTATAACGAGTATTGAGAAGGGATTCCATAAACCAGTGTGTACCAGGGTCAGAGGGCCCCAAAGGAGGGAGAGGTGGGGGGGGGAGTGGGGGGACACTGGATTCATGGCTCTTGAGCTCAGTGGCCTTGGGCACATCAGTCTCACTCCCTGGGCTTCCACATCCATCTGAGACGTAGGACTGCTCATGGCAGCCCCAACCCCTTCCCTTGGGAGTTTTGAGAACCCACGGAGTCAGAATACAGGCGAGGTCAACATGGTAGACCGAGGTAGGGGTAGCATTAAGAGTCAGACGGTCACTAGGAATGCAAAAAGCAGATCTTTGGCATCCAGGCACCCACAGCCCTCTGGCCAACCTTGGCCATTCGATGCTCCAACATTGCCAGGCACGGTCCCAGCTCCGAACATCTCTCTCTCCACCGCCCCCCCCCCCGCCCCACCGCCGCCACAGTGTTCAGATTCCACAAATGTGGAATTTGCAGCATTCCAGCAAGCTCCAGGATTGCATAAAGAACATTTAGATCCCCTGGTCTAAACGGCTGCGGAGAGCAGGGCCCTGTGAGTATAAGTGGATTCATCCAGGGAGCGTTGGACAGGAGATTAGATTCTAGATTTCCTCTCCTTCTCTCCATGCTGCTCCCAGGGTCCCCTTCTGTCCCAAACCATCGCCTCCTGCCTCCTGCCTGCGATGAATTGAATTGTGTGTAATTGATAAATTATGCAAAAGGGCGCCTGGCAGTTTTCTGAAATGTTGGGTAGCTTCAAGGCAGCCCCTGGGGACACAGCCTAATTTTATGGAAACCTCACACTCTGTCTGGCCTGTTTTGTGTAAGTCAGATTGATATAACAAGACTCTGGGGAGTCGACTTGATTTCTAATTTTATTCTCTAGGTGAGCTGAATGAGATATAACTGTAATGAGTGTATTGTGAGGCGGGCGGCATAACGGCAGTAGAGAAAAATGTCTTTTCATCTGGCTAGTGGAGCATTTCTCCAGCTGGACTTCCCCGTTTCAGAATCCTGCCTTCCCCCCTTCCAGAAGAGGAGCCCTGTGTCAAGCAGAGAAGCAGGCAGTGGAAAAGGAGAGACTCTGTTCCCGCAGCCCTGAAATCAGAGCTCTGTGGGACGGAAGGCCGGCTGGGTCAAGGGACACCAACCACCCCACCTGCCGCCGACACCCCGGCCCAGACCCGGCGATGAGCCACGGCAGCTTTCAAGGTTCAAAGTCAAACAGCATCTGCAGCCCCTCCCCCAGTTCTCTTTGGCTAAGCTAGGTAATAGACCGGAACATTCGCGGGAACTTGACTGAGTACTGAGGCACAGCGGAAGCATGTGCCCTTGAGGTTAAGAACCCGCCTTCCAACAGCACAGAGTTCAAGTCCTGCTATCCTCCCAGAACCTGCAGGGCCCGTTCCAGCCCCCAGGGGGACACGTGGCGCAGGTGATACTTTAATATTTACAACCACTCTAGGAAATAGAGGTGACTGTCCTTACTTCACAAGTAAGGAGACTGAGGCCCAGAGGGCCCCAGTCCACAGAGCCACTCAGAGACAAAGTCTAGGATTCCAGCCCAAGTCTGTCTGACACAGAAGCCCATGCTTGGCTCCTCATAGCCTCCTTTGGGCGGGAGGCCGAGGGACTGCTCCCTGCATGGGTTAATACACAGCCTCTTCCGCAGGTGCATACCCTGCTCACAGGTTAGCCACGCCCCTTAGGTGTGAGGGTGTGGCTTCACCCTTTGTTCCGAGAGATGACCATGGATTCATAAGACAGCGCCCCCCTTCCTTTACCCTGCCACCCCACCCCTGCCACACACACCCTGCCTCCCTCTCCAACCTGTAAAGCCCCAAATGGTCTGCCAGGTCTCATGGCCTGGGAGTCAGGAGACCCGAGCTGGGCCCCAGGACCACGACTGTTTCTACACCTGCCTTGCGGGCACTCGTCGGCCTCCTCTGGGCCTGCTTCTGCACCCGCCAAATGGGAGCAAAGAAATGACATCCCATCTACTCCCTGGGGTTGTCTGGGGGCCTGAGATAATGCCCATGGCAGAACTTCAAAAGTAGTGTGGTCTAATCACAAAAGCAAGAATCATAATGAAGACGCGCATGTATTAGACACTTGCTGTGTTCCTGGCTGGCTTGCCCTGGATGACTCTGAAGGGTGAGTCTGTCACCATGGTGCAGGCCCACTGTCACTCAATTCCACACCCTACCACTCAGATTCCATTTGGGAGGGGCAGGTCAAGGAGGCCAGTAAATAACACCCCTTCCCCTCCCAAGTCTGGCACCCATAAGGCAGAGCCCAGGAGACACATGCTGAAGATCAAAATGTCAGCAGAGGCCCAAAGCTGGAGTAGAGGTTGCAGCTTGAAGGGCTGGTCACAATGGGTTTCCTAATACTTATTCCTGAATATGGCCTTAAAAACATCAGTCCCTTTGCACTCCTGCAGAGACAGCCCTGGCCCAGCTAAGTGGACCAGATCACAGGGCCCACAAATGGCCAAAATGTCCCTCCCTCTCTCCCTCTAGGCAGGCTGGGCTGGAGGCCAGGGCCAGAAGGAGTCGGCTGGATACATACATTTTCCCCCACAAAACTCCCCAACTCCAGTCTGGCAAATGCTCCCTCCCCAAGGAAATAGTGGCCAGTGCCTGGGCCCCTGTGGCCCCAGGGTGTCTGACCATCCCGTTGTGTCCAGAACTGTGTTGGTTTTAGCATTACAAGTCCACGTCCTAGGCAAGCCAGAGCAATTGGTCACCTTAGGTGGTCCCCTAACATTCTAAGCCCCACCCCCTAAACCAGCTCTCACCAGTGGTTTTCCTGTCCAGGAGTTCCCAGCCCTCCAAAGGTGGTCTAGGTAGGCTGCTAGAACAGTCCACCCTGGGCTTGGACAGGCCAGTCCTCCCAGCCCGGCCCATCATGGCTTCTAACAGATCCATGGAAACTTACACCTGCTCAGGCCACAGCCCCTATGTCTTCCCTGGGCGGGGGGGAACCTGCTGACCTGCTCAGCTCCTGGGCATGACTGGTCTGCTCGCTGTGCCTCTCACACTCGCCTTCCACACAGGGGTCTATCCTCCTGCCAGCGCCACGACAATCGCTGTAATCCCGTCTGGCCTGGACAGCACCTCTGGGTGACACAGCTCACCTCCTGTCAGCCTCCTGACCACCTTAGGCAGGACAAGGTAAAGAGGAGGTCTTCATCCCCTCACACCAGAAAGCAAGGGAAGTCTTGGCCATTTTTTCTCAATGCCTTAGACTCGAGCTTCCCGCCTCGGTGACTCCTATCTTCATGACCTAAGGACGAGGAGTAGGAAAGGAGAAATGGGACTAGGGAGACCAATGGTTTAGGGGAAGGCCAGCCCCGGTTACTATCTAAGCAAAGCCCTAAGTAGATAGCAGAGCCTTTCTGAACCTCACCTTGCCCATCTGTGAAATGGAGCAGTGTCTCACCTAAGGAGGCATTCTGGGTGCTGGAAGTCTTTGCCTGGGACTTGGCTGCTCTTGACAATGACCCCAAGTGCCTCCTGGCTGCCCTGCCTCAGGCCACTTCAGGGTCTCCCAGCCCACAGGCTCTAACTTGGACCCCACACATGGGCCCCCACCGCCCCAGGTTATAGCTGGATAGACAACCAGTTTCCAAGTGTTTGAGACCACTGTTAGGTGAATTTTAGAAGACACATATGGCATTAAGACGTCTGAGGGCTCTAGAAGAATAAAGTCACACCCCTGGTAGGAAGGTGTGGGGGATAAAGCCAGAGGACAGCGGCTCTAATGCCAGTCACTTGGGAGGCCTGCGAGGGACTGGGGGGAGGGGCGGCATTTAGGAGCTGCTGCTCGTTGGCACTGGAATCAAGAATGATTTATTAGATGTCTTCCTCTCAGCAGCCAGCCCAGGGCCGGGCTCCGGGGAGCAAGAGGGAGGATTCCTCAGGAAAGAACCATCAGCAGAATCGTTCAGCCCCTCCCACAGAGAAGCCCAGACATGGTCCCCCTCCAGGGAACATGGTCTCCATCCTCATGGGGCAGCCTGGGACGATGGAAGGCTCCCCGGGCTGGCGGCTTTCCTTGGGAGACCCCACGTCCGTGGCCTCCAATGGGATGTTGAAGAGTTAGCGATCTTTAGAGGACCTTTGGCTGTCAGAGCCAACGGGGGTTCATACCAGTGCCGGTCTAACCACCATCTTCAAGGAGGGAGAGGGGACCTGAATGGGAAGGGAGGCATAAGGACCTTCAACCCCATCTGGAGGAGGAAGGAGAAAAGAGTGAGTGTGGAGCAGAGAGGGCCAAATGTGGTAGTGCCAGGCTGGGTGTGATATTCTCAGTAATAGCATTCTCTGTAGATTTCATGGTTTGGAACAAAGTCTACTTCCGGGCGCCTGGGTGGCTCAGGGGGTTAGGCATCTGCCTTTGGCTCAGGTCATGACCCCAGGGTCCTGGGATGGAGCCCCACCTTGGCTGGGAGTCTGCTTTTCCTTCTGTTCCTCCCCCAACTAGTTCTGACTCTCTCAAGTAAGTAAATAAAATCTTAAAACAAACAAACAAACAAACAATGAAATCCTCTTCAGCCTCTTCATGGACAATGGGAAACCCAGATGGTCGGGGGAGGGCTTTGACCACAGAGAGGCCAGCTGGTGCCTAACCCCTGACCTCTCTAGTCCTAAGCCCACCCTCTCACCCTGCATTACTGCCTCCAGTTCCCCATTCTTCCAGTGGGGGCCACCACACATCCTGCGTGTTCCAAGTCACTGGGTGGCCAGCACGGCCATCGCCATGCTAGGAGCTGCTGAACAAATGGAACTGACATCACACCTCAGGTGTCTGGGCTGTGCCCTGAGCCCCAGAGTCAGCAAGAAGGCTGGCTTGAGCAAATACGAGGGAAGAACCTCGGGGAGACAGCAGCCACCTTGGAGCAGGTGCCTCGCAGCCAGGAAACACTCTCGGGGCCCAAGAGCCCATTCTGGAGCAAGATGCCAGCAGAAACCCCTCCTTCTCCACCTCCTGCTATCCAATCATGGTTATATTTGGTTCTTTACCTCTAGAATCACCTGTTCTCTCTAAAGCCAGAGAGTGTGCTTTGTCTTCTCTCAAGGGAAGGCCCAGATCCTCCTGCCTTCCCCGGCTCTAGGTCCGGACGGTCTCTGACATCCTGTGATCTTCAGAGCCCGCCCGTCTGTGCAGATTTCATGTCTTTCTCCCCAAACTGGACAGTTAGCAGGCCAAACCGGTACCCGCGTAGCTGTAGCGGTGTCCTTGAGCTTCCCAGCACTTCAGCCCCTGTTCATCCTCCACCTCAGCCACTGTGGCCACTGGCGGAGCCCTGTTACCCACCCCAGCCATCCAACCCTGACGTTGGAGGACGGAACGGAGGCCAAACGCTTGCAGAAGGCCGTGTAGCTGGCCGTCCGAATCAGCCCTCAACGCAGGCCCAACCTTACCAGCTCAAGGACTCTGGCCAAGGGGCAGCTGATATGCTAACCTGCCCACCCCCTCCCGCCATGAGCTCCTGTCTTAGGCTTCTTGGACCTGCAGGAGTCAAGTTCAGGCCCAGCTGCCCTGTGAGTCCTGCTGGCTTTGGCGGCTGTGTGTACAGAGTGGAGATGTCTGGGCCTGGAGGCAGCTCCGAGCCGCCGCCCATGTACCAGAGAAACCCATATGAGTCCAGGAAAGCCCACAGGTCCTTGTGAGAGGAAGGGCGTCCTAAGTGAGCTTCAAGTAGGGGAGTGTGTCCTCTGAACATCCGGCCACCAGAGAGTGGGCGGGCTCCCGGCTGGGCTGGATGGGGAGCGCTGCCAGGCTGGGGAAAAGAGCGGAAAACCCTGCTGTTGGTGCTTTTCCCAGGATCGTGGAGCGTCTGGCATGGGCAGAGCCCAGGAAGATGTCAGGAACCGCCCAGCACGGGTGCTTTCTGTGCAGACCGGTCCCACTTCTTCGTTAATGATGTGATAATCCGAGAGAGACAAAGAAGGTCTTCCCATAAACCAAATCCTAAGAGCTCAGTGAAATCCAAAGGTCATTTCACACGTGACCAGGGAGTCCTTTTGGCTTCAAGTGCGGACAGTGAGTCACCAGCCTGCGGCAGTGAGTGCCATTTCCTAAAGAATGCTGGGCCAGATGCCGGTCAGTTCTGCTCCCAGGCCCCCAGCAACCTCACCGAGTGATCTCCGACAACCCCTTCCCTCTCTGAGTCTTAGTCTCTCCATCAACACAGCATAAGGTTGTACTGGGCGACTTCCAGACTCCTCCAGCGGGAGACCACAGAATCTGACCCTGAACTTGCACAACTCTAACAACGACGCCTCGCCCACCTTACCCTGACCCCAGCCCACGCATCTCGTCTTCCTTCAAAATTTTGATATGTTGCTCATCATGAGTTTTTTGGCTTCAACTTTCATGTTTTTAATTAATAGACTTCATTTTTTTTTTTTTTTAGAGCAGGTTGTGATTTACATAAGAAATGAGTGCGAAGTACCGAGTTCCATAGGATCCCTTCTCTCTACACGGTTTCTGCTGCTGTTTACGCTAATCGCACACTAACGTGATATGTATGTTACAACTGAAGAACCAGTACGAGGACGTGAGTGTGAACTCAAGCCCATCAGGCTTTGCTCTCGGCATTGCCCATTCTATGAGTTTGGACGGGTGAACGAGGAAGTGTGTTCACCCCTGTAGTGTGGATCTTACAGGAGAGAGAACTCTGTGATCTGTCTGTTCATCCCTCCATCTCCCCTGACCTCCAACACCCACCGATTTTTTTATTGTCTTCATAGTTTTTGCTTTTTCCAGAATGTCTCAGAGTTTGAATCACACAGAAGGTAGCCTTGTCAGGTTGGTTTCTTTTACCTGGACTGCTAGCATGCATTTAAAGTTCCTCCGTGTCTTTTTCTGGCCTGATGGCTCATTTCCTTTTATGTCTGAATATTCTATTGTCTGGGTGTACCACATTTTATTTATCCATTCACCTACTGAAGGACATCTTTGTTGCTTCCAATTCCTGTCTTTTATGAAACTTTAATATGTTGTTCGCTGAGGGTTTTTGCATTAATTTTTATTTTAAAAAATATATTTCAATAGGGGCACCTGGGTGGCTCTGTTGGTTAAGCATCTGACTCTTGGTTTCAGCTCAGGTCATAATCTCAGGATCAGGGGACCAAGCCTGGAGTCGGGCTCTGTGCTCAGCAGGGAACCTGCTTGAGATTCTCTCTCTCCCTCTGTCCCTCCCCCAACTTACACCTGTTCTCTATAAATAAGTAAATTTTTAGAAATCAAATATGAGCTACACAGAATAAAATATCAAGGGCTAGGGAGAAAAATAAAGCAGGTGAGGGACATAACAACTGACATCTAGAGGTCAGGGAGGTCTCCCCTGGGAGGATGACCTTGGAACCAGGAGGCACAGGAGCCATGAACCCAGCTGGGGAAGAGAGTTCCAGGCCAAGGGGAGAGCAAGGGCCAAGGAAGGGGTGTGGGCAGTTCTGAGAGCAACAAGGAGGCAGGTGAGCAGGGAGGAGGAGAAAAAAAGGGAAGCAGGAGAAAACAGGGCAGGGGGAGCAGGGCCACACGGCGGAGGGCCTGGTAAGCTTCATAAGGTCCTTGGCCTTTTCTGAGTAGTGATTAGAAGGTTTTAAGCAGAAAAGTAACAAGAGGTGGCTCCAGATTTTTAAAGAATTTCTCCATTAGAAATTCCCCCAAGGGTTTCTTGGGTGACCCAGTGAATTAAGCATCCCACTTTTGGTTTCAGCTCAGGTCATGATCTCAGGGTCATGGGACCAACCCCTGCATTGGGCTCCAGGGTCAGTGGAGATCTTCTTGAGAGTCTCTCTCTCCCTTTCCCACTGCCCTCCCACTTGTACTCAATCTCACTGGAAAGAAAGAGAGAAAGAGAAAAAGAAAAAAAGAAAGGAAGGAAAGAAAGGAAAGAAATTTTCTGCTGGTGCTTCAGATCCCCTCCACCTGTT